>NC_133658.1:358644347-358993087 GCF_037893015.1 Macrotis lagotis | reverse complement strand
TCAGGAACTGGTCTATGAAAAAGTATGGCAGTTGGCCTTCCAGCATGTATGAACTATTTCTTAAGATAGTTGGATTAGTCAGGCAGTCAATAAATATTTATTAACAATTCTATATTATTATATATTATATATTATTCTATATTATATATATTCTATATTATATATATTATTTATTCTATATTATATATATTATTATATATTTATTAACAATTCTATATTACACATTATACTCTGAACTGAGTATTCAAAGAAAGACAAAAGACAATCCTTGCTCTCAAAGAATTCACAATTGGATGGGTTTGGGAGAGTGACAATATGCAAACAATTACATATATAAACTCTATACAGAATAAACTGGAGATAATCCTAGAGGGGGAGGTACTAAAATTAGGAGGGGATTGGGAAAGGCTTCTTGTGGAAAGGTAGATTTTCACTGATATTTGAAGGAAGCCAGGGAAACTGATTTCATTTCACATGGAGATAAGAAAAGAAAGAATTCTAAGTATGCGAGAGAAAATGTAAAAATGTTCAGAGGAGGGGAATAGAGTATTTTGCAGTAAAGCAGTAAATTGGCAGTATGACTGGATCACAGAATACACAGAGAAATGTAAAGTGCAAGAGAACTGAAACTGAAGAGAACTGAAAAGGTGTATGGGGTGGGTTAGAGATGGATTATGAAAACCTTTGAACAACTAAAAATAACAATAGCTAACAATAACTAGTGATTTTGAATTCATATTGAATTCTGGAGGTGATGGAGAGCTTTTATTGAGAGGGAAGTGACATGGTAAAACACATGACTTGTGCTTTAGGATGGTCAATTTGACATCAGAGTGGAGGATGGATTGGTGTGACAAGAGATTTGAAGCAGGCAGACTTACCAACAGACTTTTTAAATAGTACACGCATAAAGAGATGAGGATCAGAGGGACTTAGAAAGTGAAAGGGACTTGCCCAACATTTAAACCCAGGTCACCTGACTCTAAATCTACAATTTCTACTGCCCCCAAAGTTTTCTAGTGGAATTTGTTACTATCAAATGGTTCAACATCAGAAATAGATATGATTTTATCAATGAAAACAATATTAAAGAAGATGCATTATCCTCTGTTTTGCCACACAACCTATGGTCTACTAGACCTTTTGTCTGACTTGCAGCTGAAACCATCTGAATATGTTGTCTCTTCTGGTTAGAATGTGGGCATCTTGATAGACTTGATCTTCCATTTGAATCCACAGCCCTTTGCATGTACTAGATACTCAATAAATGCTTTTTCATTCATTTACTTCCTTTTTAATTAGCTAGGGATATTGCCATGAAAATTGTAGCATCATTTGGTAATCTACTTAAAACAGTCGAAAATCTCTTATTTCCTTCTGGTTTCTTTGGAAAGTTACCACTCACCTCTCAGAGGGTTTGGACTTTTGTTATTTCAGGGGGTGGTCTATACTACTCTTTTCAAAGCTGTGGTTTTCTACAGTACAGAACACAGATGTCTGAGTGTTTCTAGTTTCAATTTAACACACTTTCTCATATACTCAACAGAAAAAGAAATCAACCAGGAAACATATGAGCAAAGAAAAGGAAATTAGGGTTTGTGAGCTGAGTGTATCATTCTTGATCCAATACTCATGACAATAAAATGAAAGAATAATGAATAAAGGTCTTAAGGGACTATCATATGAAGTCACCCTGACGCCCAGAGGACAATAAAAAATGTGCATACCATTTGATCCAGCAATACCACTTCTGGCTCTATATCCTGAAGAGATCATGAAAAAGGGTAAAAACATCACTTGTACAAAAATATTTATATCAGCTCTGTTTGTGGTAGCAAAGAATTGGAAATCGAGGGGATGTCCATCCATTGGGGAATGGCTGAACAAATTGTGGTATATATGTTATGGAACCCTATTGTTCTACTAGAAACCAGGAGGGATGGGATTTCAGGGAAGCCTGGGAAAATTTGCTTGAATTGATGCTGAGTGAGATGAGCAGAACCAGAAGAACACAGTATACCCTAACAGCAATATAGGAGTGGTGATCAAACTTAATGGATTTGCTCATTCCATCAGTGCAATAATCAGGGACAGTTTTAGGGGATCTATGATGGAGAATACCATCTGTATCCAGAGAAAGAACTATGGAGTTTAAATAAAGACCAAAGATTATAATGTTCAAATTTTTAAAAAGTTGTCTTATGTACTACATAATTTTGCTATCTCTAGTATTTTATTTCTTCCTCAAGGACATGAGTTTTCTCTCAACACATTCAATTTTGATCAATGCATAGCATGGAAACAATATAAAGATTATCAGATTGCCTTCTGTGGGTGGAGGGGGGAAGGAAGGGAGGGGGAGGAAAAATTATGAAATTCAAAAACTTACAAAAATGATAGGTAGAAACTACCTTTATAATTGGAAAACACAAAATATTTTTATAATAAAAAAATCTGTCTGCAGGAAGCAAGTTGACTGCTAGACTCTTTTGAGGGGTCTCCTAGTTCTTGAATCCTTAAACTGTGAATTCAAATTTAGGTTGACATTTCAGTTGGGTCTGTTTCCTAACCTGTAAAATGAAGGGGTTGAAATAGAGGACCTTACAGCCCTTTCCAGTTCTAAATCTATGATATTTTAACAGTGAAACCACTTGAACCATTGTTACCAGCAGAAGAAACTTCTGATCTGGGTAGGAAAGAAAAAGAAAAAAAGGAATGGGATAGTTTAAAGAAACGTAGAACAGATCTAGATAGATCTCAGTTTATTGAGTTGTAAGAGTTTTCCCTCTCCCTTTTTCAATGAATTCCTCTGGATTAAAAGGAAGTTAACCATTAAGGTAACACTGCCCACAGCTGGATTCCTTGGTCTGCTATTCTTGAAAATATTATTTAGGTATAATAGAGATATTGATATTGTGTTAGCTATTTGTGACTTAAGTCCTATCAACAATCAACTTAAAGGTTACAGTGTCTTGGGGAAGCTAAGTGGCACAGTGGATAGGGCACCAGTCTTGGAGTCAGGAGGACCTGAGTTCAAATCTGGCCTCAGACATTTAATAATTACCTAGCTGTGTGACCTTGGGCAAGTCACTTAACCCCATAGCCTTGCCAAAAAATAAACAAATAAAAGCTACAGAGTCTCAAAGAAAATAGGTTCCTGCTATAGGAGTCAAGATCAACATTCTGGATACCAGTTTTGCCACTAACTAGCTGTGCAACCTTGGGAAAGTTTCTTCCTGATGGAAACCTCCTTCAGTAATGTGACTAGATACTCTTCTGAATGTCTCTTCCAGGTCTCTGAGGTCCTTCCCAACTCTAATATTCTCTGTTCTTGATGTACCTTCCAGTTGTAACAGTCTATAATAATTCCGTGAATTCCCATTTCTGAAATGCACATTTTTCTCATGATTTTGTCCATTTAGAAGAAGCTATAAACAGTGCCATTTGTGCCTGTTCTTTTAGTGTTCCATGAGTTAAGGCCACACATACTAAACTGGCAGGGAGTTTTCTGTATGGAGAGCCCTATTGTGTCATCTGACCTTTGCCAAAGATTGGAGCAAATCTTGGTCATCAAACATTGAAAGGTGAGCTGCAGGTCAGCTAAAAAATTGTTAGTTGATTTTTGATGCCTCCATTGGAAGAAATCTTACTAAAACCCCCTCCTTCCATCCTTTCTTAGAGCTTGGCAATGAATTTTCAAACCTTAAGTTTTCAGAAGTCATGACAGTGACATATACGACTTGCAGGTTCCACCAGGTTAGTAAAGTTTGTACTCAACAGTCCCAATGATAGATGGTGTCTGCATCCCAAAGATGTTCCCATTGAAAGAGGGAGAGGCTTACCACCAAATAGTTGGCCCCTGGGCAGTAATTTTTTTTTGTTCTAGTAAGCAATGAAATGGAAAAAAATACAAAACAATTCTCAATACCCTTTGCCCACTTGTATAGTAATGTGGTTGAGTAGCTTAAATAGGACAGAGATAGACATACCTCTGAGATTTACAGATAGCAATGTTTAACTATTGACATATCATTAGAAGAATTGAGCTACATTGTATTGATAGTCTCACTATAAATGAAACTTGAAAATATAAAGAGGTTCCTAGTAGAGAGAAGAGTCTCCTTGGAGGGGTGAATGCAGGCATGAGTAGAGTTGGTTTCCTCCTGTGCCCAAGGGCAGTAAGAAACATAATTTCACAAGATGCTCATCCATCTCACCTTGCTGTGCTCACAGTGAGCATAAACAAACAGCCCATCAGGAAGATAATTATAGCTTATGTACCAACATGTGTTTTGGAGGATTAAAAAAAAGTAGAAAATTCAGTGAAGAGCTTGACAAAACCATCCATATTAAGTCACTATGTACCTTGGGGTTCAGCAACTGCATTTCAAAAGTGGCCATAAGCAAAGATGGTAAAAACAGTATTGGAAGATATGGTTAAGAAATGAGAATGAGAGGCCAAAGGCCTCTCTACACCTGTACATCAAAACGAGTCAGAAGGTGCCGGAAGTGGTGAACATTGAATGGCATAATAAAAAATGAAATTGGCTCTATCTTAACAGACAGGAAATAATTGGTTAGTGACATAGCAGGCATTTCAAAATCACTTGCCTTTGTGCAATTTTTACTTTATTGTCAGGTTATTGTTAAGGTCAAAGTAGATACCAAAATTAGAAAAAAAGATTAATTTTAGAAGATAGTAAGTCTCTAACCTGATCTATTTAAGCAAGCGGTCAATTTGACAAATAATTCAACATATTATTTAAGTGCCCATTATGTGTAAGATACTATATTAAGCACTGAGAATTCAAAGAAAAATGGGGGAGGGGGAGTCCCTCCCTTTCAAAAAAATTTAGATTCTATTAGAGGATAAAACATGAGGAAGAAGAGAGTGTTAACTAGAGATATCAGGGAAGATTTCCTGAAGGAGGTGACGTTTGGTTTGAGCCTAGGAAGAAGCAGAAAATTCTAAGAGGTAGTGGTGAGAAGGGAGGACATTCCCAGGCCTAGAGGAAAGCCCTATAAAACAGAATAGAAGGAGGAGCTGGAATGCTTAATTCAGGGAGCTACTAGTAGGCTAGAGTACTTGAACAGCCATCATGTACATTGATCCAGATTGGGAAAAACTTCAAATGGAATGCTGAAGAGTATGTATTTTGAGATTTACATAATGGGAAAGCAGAAAAGAGGCAGAAGGACTGGCTATCTCTGTGAGGATGAAGAAGATTTGGAGAAGCAGGAGGAGGAATGTACGGATGGAAAGGTGAAAGCTTTAGGAAGTTGTGATCAGAAAGAGAAACATCATAATTCTCTACCACCATGATTGAGCGTGTAGATAGGTAATGGGAAGATCAAGGGCATGTGCAAAGGGACAAATCATGCAAAATGAGGAAATTTAACAGGAGGACGTTGGCATGTTTGAGGGAATCAATGGGATTTACTACATCAGATTGTATATTGAAGTCCTTAAATATAAGGGCAGGAGGTAGGGAAATCTGTGAGCTGTGAGGGAGGAGAATGGTGTGAGTGTTGCTAGATGATCAAAACAAAGATCTGGATAGGGTGATCTATACCAATGGATTAAGTCTCAAAGGAGGAGATGTTGCTGAGTAGTAGAAGGACCTGGATATCACAAAGAAGAACAAGAGATTTGCCCACTCTTCCTCCTGGTCTAAGTACCTCAGTACATGAGAGAATGCATGCAAAGAGTGGCCAGGAACAGTATCTTCTCCAGGGAGTAAGGAAAATGAAAAAATATGAAAGGAAGAAGCTGAGGATGAAAAGAATTTTATTAACTAGAATGGTAATTCTGTAAGGTACAATGGCAGAGGCAGGTAGAGTAGTAAAGGTACTCAGGGGAAGTTGGACTAAGGTGGATGGATATGAGAGAGTAAGAAGTAGTAGGAGAGGAAGAGAGTTTTTGCCTCAGGAGAGGATAACTGAATCACAGGGATTAAGTAATGTGAGAATGAGGGCTTGCTAGCCAGAGAACAGAAAAATACACCTAGAATGAAACTCTCACCCTCCTCACCCTGTAAGAACAGAAGATGATGTCTGTTTTTTCTCAAACACTAGGGAAAAAGGGGGATGAATTCAGGTTCTGGGGTGTGGTTAAACTCAAATTGCCTCATTCCAAGATGGCAGAGGATGATACAAAGCCAAAAGATATATATGGAACATGCTCTTGGCTCTAGATTAGACTTGATGTCTGAGGTCCTTTTCATTGAGGTTTTGATTTAAAAAACTTTAATTCTGGGCAGGGATCAGGCAAGTGAGAAACCCACTAGAAGGTGAAAGAAAAGGAGATGGGGCATAGGGATGGCAGAGCAGTCACATTGAACTCACATAAGTTTATCAGTCAAATCAGTCAATTCCTTCAAATGGAAACTGAATAAAAATAAAGAATTGATTCTCAACATTTCTTAAAGAAGTTTGATACAAAACTGTTATATCAAAGAGTTCTAGCCAACAAATAGTTGACCCATCTGCCAAGTAAAAAGACTTGGCAGCCAAGGGCTGTACCACTTTAGAAAACTAGCTCTATTGCAAAACATTATAGAAATAGTGTTATAAGATAATGCACAGTATTTCTTCATGAACAAGAGTCAATTCAACAACTCTACCCAAGAACTTGATATGAAATCTTAGTGAACCAGGTCATCCCAAGAGCATTTGTGAATGAAACTGATAAGAAAATAAAATTATACAATTCTGTTTGCAATTTATTGTGATCAGTTATCATCAGTGATGATAGCAGAAGCACCCCATTGGACTCCATTAACTTAGAAACCAAAATAATATGTGGCAATGGCACCTAAGAAAGTGAAACTAATCCAAAGCTGCTGGACCTGACCAGATACATAGAGAAAAAATTCTATGCAGGAGATAATATGTTTTTTTAGGCACTTAATAATTAATTTTCAAATTATCTGAAATAAGGGAAGAGGCCAAAAGAATGGAAAAGATAACAGATGGTACTAAACCTCATATTTTTAACTCCAGTACTCTTCCAAAATGGCTATGAATTATGAAACACTTCAACCTCTGAATAAGCAAAACTACAGGTCACCCAAAGGAGAATGAAGAGACGGATGGTTGGTATAAATAGGCTATAACATGCCAGCAATATGGTAGCTTATTTACACTTGTACTACTTGTATGTGAGAAGTGAGGTAATATGCCAAAGGACTGCTGGATGTAGGTTCAAATCCTACTTCTACTTACTAACTACATGTCTTTGGACAAGTCGCTTCACCATGCTGGGCCTCAGTTTCTTCATCTGGAAAATATGGATTTGGACTAGATGACCTCTATGATCTATTCCAGCTCTAGATCTATGATCCCATGAAATGGCATAAAATATATCATAAGTAAGATTTGTGACCAGAAAAGGAAGTAGGAAGAATAACTGATGGACAAGCAGTGTTCTACAGTGATATACATGTCATGTTAAAAAATATAAAGGAAGATTCCCTTTCTCTGCCAATATATTGGGTGGGTGTACTGTAGAAGACTTATTGGAGAAATTGACTTTTTAAAAAACCCCAAAGATGGAGATCTTGTGAATTAATGGTAATTCTTGCCTTTAGAAAGAGTTCATACACTGATGAGATCACATTTTTGTAAATATGTTGAATGAAGTATTAATTTAGTAGAGCTACTCAGCTTCTGTAAGTCTCTCTTATGTATACATTAAAATTTTTGAAGACTATGAACTAAGCTTGTTAAATTAGGACATATTTCTATGGACTAGTACACATGTATAAATATATGCATTGTATATATTTGTATCTTGTTCAGATGTTACAAATAGTTCTCTTTCATTTTGAGTCTAAAATTAAATATACTTCCATACATATATGTGTGAATGCATATATATAATATATACATATTATATATATATATATATATATATATATATATATATATATATATATTTGACTTATGCATCAAATGGGACTCCTGGACCCCTCCCTCTTTCAATAGATGGGCCAGGTTCCATCTTTGGAACTTCTAATAGTGATCAATGTTGACACCCCCTAGGTTTTCCTCTTGATTTATTTCTAGTTCTCCCCTATCAGTAAGTAGTCACTCCTCCCTATCAAACATTTGAACAGAAAGCACATTTTTTACAAAGTAGTTAATGAACAGAAATAGAAGACAGATTTAAGACTAAGTAACCAAGAAATAGAGTCATTTTCTTTCCTTTCCCCAGAAAATAAATGCTTGGCTCTGCAAGCACAAAACTCACAAAACCAATAGGGGATGCTCTGGTGCACAAGTTAGACTAAAGACTTCAGTAATGAAAGTATTCACACCTTACCTCATGCCCTACTTGCTTTGGGGAGGCTGCTCATTGATTTGCTCTGGCACCAAGATACCCCAGTCTGCACATTTCTCAGATCCAGGTTCTATCTTTCTATCCTCTTAATAACACCAATAGATTGTCACAAAGTCCTGTGATCCTGACTTGACTGAATTCCTCACTACTTGGCTTATGACCTGTTCATCTTTCCCAGTCAATTCAATATCCCATGACTTCAGTGAAATTTTAGACATTCCTACATGACTTCTTTTCTTCCTAGAAGCTCTTCTCTTTTCTCTAAGAGCCACTTGCTTTGGAGACATACTTTAAGGGAAAGTAAGCCCTTTCCTAGTGGGAAAGCATGTCTTAAGCAAATAGAAGCAAGAAGTGATATCTGCTATTTTGGAAACTGAGAAGTACTTTCAACACTATCAAATTGTGTTTGTGTTTCATAGATTCATATTCTTCTAGTGATATTATTTGGTTAGCAATCAACCTAAAGAGCAATGGGATCCAAATTTTAGGATGCTGCTTGTGAGTTATCGTTATTATTTTAAAACTTCGAGTTAGGTAGCAGTTTTGTTTGTGGCAAGAAGGATGTCCTGCAGGTATTAGTAAAGTAGATATTGGTAAATTAAGTAGATATTGGTAAATCTCAGGCTAAGGAGAGGGACTTTCTGGGCTCTATTCCAGAGGACCCAGGCTGTACACAGGCAAGTCCATTTCTTTGGAGTTGGTATGTATAATTGTTGACTCTACTGAGTCAATATTTTTTAATCCTTGTTTAAACTCATTGGGATTGAGGGAGTCAGTGCAAGGAATGGATGGCCTTTTTTCCTTTGCAGCCTTGGACTAGGCCTCAGTTTCTTCCCCTGTAAAATAAGGAAGATAGACTAATCAATGTCCAAGACCCTTTCTGATTCTAAAAATTTATGACCAAGTTATTTATATCCTTTGACTCAACAATTCTATTGTTTGGAATATACTCTAAAAATGTTAGTGTGAAAGTGTTGAGCTGCTCAGCCTGATGTGTTCTGGCAACTGTTAGCTGGGCAAAATTAGAGAGAGAGAGAGAGAGAGAGAGAGAGAGAGAGAGAGAGAGAGACAAAGATGGAGGCAATGAATGGATCCAGAGAAACTAAGAAAAAAGAGACATAAAGAGAAACTCAAGAGTGTTCTAGGAGCTCACACAGATAGGCTGAAACTGAAATGAGGAAGCAGAGAGGAAAAAAAGAAGAGATAGGCATCTTAGGTGGGACTAGGTGACCTCTAAACTCACTTCAAAATCTGAGATTCTGTTTGATGAGAGGCAGATAGATAAAATAGAGCTAGAAACAGAGAGACATGACTACTGAGCCTAGCAGATAGAAAAGGACAGATTGAACTTGATGGCTGCTAAAGTCCTTTCTAATTCTGATATTCTGTGAAAAACAACCTACAAAAAAGTTGCCTTTTCAAATATTTTTATAGCAGCATTGTTTATAATTGCAAAAAAGTAGAAACAACCTAAATGCTTAACAATAAGTAAATGGTTCCTTAAATTGCAGTACATTAATGTAATGGAATACTATGAAGCAATTAAGGTCGACTAGAATGAGGACTATAAAGAAAACTAAGGAACTTTATGAAATATTGAAAAGTGAAAAGAATTGAACCAGAGACTAACCAGGGACCCACACTTTTTTTTAACCTGAAGCTATAATTTCATTGGCATAGTGATCTCCAATACAAATCAATACCTGCTCTTCAATTTATAATCTTAGAGATGTTGGGGGGGAGCATTGGGAAATTAAATTATTTTCCAATGTCACAGAGTCATCATATGTAGACCTGAATCCAAGCTCTCTTGACTGGGAGGCTACCCTCTATCTACTTCTCAACAATAACCATATAAGAGATTAAAATGAATGGTAATGAAAAGACAAAGGATTCTGATAGATTTTTAGAAAGTGGCTAGAAAGTTGTGTTGCTTTTTCATGAGTGGAATTTCATTTCTCTAGTTGAAAATAATTTCAAAACAAATTTAAATGACTACAATGGAGATTAATACTAAGTTTATGAGTAGCTAAGTAAAGTGCTGGATGAGCACTTCCTTTTTTTTTCTCTTAGTTGAAATTTTATTTTATTTTTCCAATTACATGCTATGGTAGTTTTTCAACATTCATCCATTTGTAAATGTATGAGTTGCCATTTTTCTTCTACCTCCCCTTCTCTTCTCTCCTCACTTCCCATGGTGGAGAAGAATTCTGCTGCCTTCACTTATCATCAGTTCATGTAATTCTTTCCATGCTTCTCTAAAGTCCAACCACTCATGATTTCCTATAGAACAATATTAATCCACATTCATGTATCATAACTTCTTCAGTCCCCCAATTTTGGGGCATCCCCTCAATTTCCAATTTTTTTTGCCATTTCAAAAAGAGCTGCTATAAATATTTTTGAACATGTGATACTTTTCCTTTTTTATGATTTCTTTTGAATGTATGCCTAGTATTATTATTGCTGGGTCAAAGGGTATGATCAGTTTTATTGATCTTTGGGCAAACATTTGCCCAAACATTGGGCAAAAATCTCTGCTAAGTGCTCTACAAATACAATCCCATTTGATCCTCACAGCAACCCTGGGAGGTAGGTATTATAATCTTCCTCATTTTGTAGATGAGGGAACTGAGACAGATTGAGGTTAAGTGACTTATCCAGGGTCACATAGAAATTAAATGTCTGAAGTTGGATTTGAACTCAATTGTTCTTTACTCCAGGCCCAGTACCCCACACTATACCTCCTGGCTACCTCAAGACTTGAACATGGTTTTCATATCAATCTTAAGTCTTTTCCATGCTAAGAATTGCCACTTCCTTATGATCCTCCTATGGCATGGATTTGAATTCTTTCACCATATCAGTTACTCTCATTTTTTTTTTCATTTTCTTGTAATCAATCTCCTTCCTAAACTTTGACACTCAGAGCTAAACACCACTTCAGATGTTGTTTAACCAAAGCAGAGTAGAATGGTACCATCACCTCCTAATTTCTGGAAGCTACGTCTCTCAAAATACAGCCCAATATGATATTAGATTTTATTTTTTCACAATTAGATTTCATCATCTTAGAGGCTGTTCAGTTTTCTAACTTGCCAAGAGCTTCATGAATACCAAATGTCATCCATTGTTTTAGCTTTCCCTTCCAACTTACAGCTTAGTGTGATCTTACAAATGTGATGTGTATGTCTTCAATACTTTTATCCCTGTCACATAAAAATGTTAAATAGCACAGGACTGAGGACAAGGCTCTGGGATGCTCCACTGTAAACTTCCTGCCAAACTATTGCTATCTTCTAGAGAAATAAGGTAAGACCTTATTTCTTCTATACCTAGAGAAGCCCAAGTAACTTGATTCATATTGCTAGCAAGTGCAGAACTGGGAGTCAAATCCAGGTCCCCTGACTCAATATTCTTTTCCTACTACAACAGAAGGGACTGAAGTCCAGGAACACAGTTTTGATAGGATCATAGTTTTAGAAGAGATCTTAGAAGTCATCCAGTCTGATCCTATGTTTTAGTAATAATACAATTAAGGATCAGAGAGGTTCAATAACTTACCCAGGGTCATACAGATAGTTAAGGGTACAACTGAGATTTGAACTCAGATCTTTTACCTCCAAGTTCATTGCTGTTTCCCCTTACACTATACTATCTCTATTTTCTAGAACTTTAGCAATTAGCTGTGAATCTCCTTCCTCTCCACTCTCATCCTGTTGTCTTCTTCATTCTTTCCATAAGTCTGCCCTGCATTCTGTCTTATTTGGTGATGTCTGTAAGGAAGTGACTGAGTGCTATAAAATCCCAGACCATGGACATTTGTGAATTAATAAGGCATGCCATACAATACGTTTCTAATTCTCAGCATGGGGAGGCAGCCTTTATATTTTTGTATGGTCAGCATGAATGAACTGGGATGAGACTGACAGCCTCTTTTCCATAAACAGCCACAATCAGGCATTAGTTGTGAATACATGAATAGTGTTTTTGTAAATATTATATCTCACCTTATGCAGTATCTGACACCAATGGGCTGAGATGAACTCTGTAATTTTATTGTATTTGATTTAGTAGGTCAGATTCACAGATACCAAGTTCAAATGACCTAGAAAGCTTTTTTAGGTCAAACTACAATTTGAAAAGTTGCTTGGTTCTTTCCAAGGCTGTGCAGCTTATGCTTGCATTGACACTTTTTTTTTTTTGCCAGCAACATAGCCAAGCCTTTTTTGCAGCATGATTGAAGACATCTTATTTTATTCCACTGAGTAGAAAATAAATCTGAAGTCATCTGATGTTCATTGTTTAAAACAAACTCCCTCTGAACCACATTCTCACCCAACATGTGCTCATTTGACAATTTATTAGGTTGTTAATTAATTGTCTCCTGCAAGAATCAATTTCAGGAGATGGTTCCAACCGTTTAGATGATAATTACAAACACAAATAAGCCGAAGGCTGTATTCTGCTGAGTCTTCCGCTCTTGCCTCCTGAGTAGAGGCCCACTTCTGGAGATTCGGGCACAGTTTTTATTGGCTCTGCACTGCCTGAGCTATAAGACCCAGAACTAATTTCACCCCAAACCTTGAGACTATGGTGTAGTGTGATGTTCCCCGAAGTCTGGCAGCATAGTAGGTGCTCTAAACCCAGTAATTGCTCATTAGATGAATATACAGACTCAGTAGATAGACTGCAGGCTATTATGAAGTTGACTTATAGAACAGAATGTAAATTCATTGAGGGCAGGGATTGTTTTGATTGTTGTTATTCAACTCTAGCATCCAATACAGATATCTGACAGAGAGTAAGTACTTAATGAAAACTTGCTAAATTGAGTTGGATGATACATTTCTAGTGTTCTCCAAACAGGAAAATGTGCTTCCCTTCTTTCCTTCTTAACAATTCACAGGTGCCAGAACCAATATGTACATTAGCTTAGTATGTAGCACAAATTTGTTGTTCATTTGTTCCAATGTTGTCCAACTCTTGGTGATTCCATTTGAGGTTTTCTTGACAAACATACTACAACAGTTTGCCAATTCTTTCTCATTTTACAGAAGAAGAAGAAACTGAGACAAACAGAATTAAGTGACTTTCCCAGGACCACACAGCTACTTAGTGTCTGATGCCAGATTTGAACTTAGAAAGATCAGTCTTCCTGACTCCAGGCTCAGCACTCTATCCATTGCTCCACTTACTTGCGCTATATATAATAAGTGCTTATTAAACATTCATTCATTCATCATTTGTGCCTATATGTCAGCAGTCTCTATGTTCAGTTACTTGACATTGTTGGTCATGGTGGCTATTTGACATTAACAATGGAAACATGGTCTTAGGGTTCAAGGCCTGGAATGGAAATTCAGAGCAACATTTGAATCCCCTTGAAATAACTTGATTCACTAAGAACCTCCACACCCATTTCCCTATGCAGTTAATTTCCAAAAAAAAAAAAAAAAAAAAAAAGAAAAAGAAAAAGAAAAAAGAAAAAAGAAAAGGAGGGAAAAAACCCACAAAATTGAGACCTTTTAGACAGTTTTACATTACTGTCATGTGGCACTAAAGGTTATTTTTGAGTAACTGAAGAGTTGACTCTGCCCAAACTCCAGGGTTTGATACTGTTAGTTCCTCCAAACCCTGACCTACTTCAGACCCTCTTCTGCTGCTACAGAAAAGTCTGTAATCTTACACTGGGTCCCTTCTGAACAATTAGGGCTCACAGCAGCCCAAATGAAAATGTTTGTTGAAAACAACATGTGCATAATTAAAGCTTAATGAGCCCTTGTCTGTTTGGAATGTGCAATTAGATTTATAATAGAAAATAGTAGCAAGCACCAAATAGCTTTAAAAGGAGCAGAGATAAAAGATAATGTTTGCTGTAAATCAACAGAGCTGTCTGTAACAGAAGGAAGTAGCTGGCAGAGGTTTAGGGAAGAGAGAAAAAGACCTGATCAGACATATTGATCAGAGCTGCCCATTTGCTTTTTAACCTGAGATCTATTTAGAAAACTTCTAGATTTTAGTGTCAGTTTGCTGGATCTTTGAATTCAAGATGGGACTTATGGGTAACTGTGCTGGGATAGGATTAGACTGAATAGTATCTCGGAGACCTTTTAATTTCCAGGAATTGGGGTGGCTAGGTGGCATAGTGGATAAAGCACTGGCCCTGGAGTCAGGAGTACCTGGGTTCAAATCCAGTCTCAGACACTTAATAATGACCTAGCTGTGTGGCCTTGGGCAAGCCACTTAACCCCATTTGCCTTGCAAAAACCTAAAAAAAATTTCCAGGAATCTGTGGGTATTGGTGGCAGTAGCCTTATGGTACTGAGTCCTTTTTTTTTAAGTTGTTGTTCCTTGTGAGTCCCTGACAAGGTCAAAGATCTATAAAAGATCAGAATCAGAGTTGGTAGGGAAATAAGGGTCTATCTAATCCAATAGCTAAAGAATCTAAAACCAGGGAGAAGGAGGCTGCCAGTAAATTGAGTGGACCCTATCTAGAGTATTTATGAGAGGGTATGTACAAGAGTCACACAGGATGGGCAGGCATGGTTAAATTTGTTGTTGGAAAGTATCCACATAGAAGATCACAGAGCAATCAAAAATAAAAATGATAGTTGATATGTATATAGGTCTTGATTAATTTCTTTATATGTGAAACCAGAAGCTCAAACTCATTTTTAAAAGACTCTCTTAATTGGTGGAATTTGGTTCTTCAATACTCTATGTATAGGGGAGGGGTTGAATTGTTGAGAGCCTAGGAGAAGAAAGATCTTGGCATGAAAATTTGGATTTAGAATTGTAAAGGACCTTGAAGGTCATCTTGCTCAACCTTCATAATTTATAGAAGAATCTGAGTTTCAGAGAAGTTGTGACTTTTCCAAGGTTTTCTTATCAAAGATAATGCCATTTCCTTCTCCAACTCATTTTACAGATGAGGAAACTGAGGCTAACAGAGTTAAGTAATTTGTCCAGAGTTACACAGCTAGTAAGTGTCTGAGAATAGATTTGAACTCGGTCTCAACCAGCATTTGATTATTTTTTAAAATTAATTAATTTTTCCAACTACATGCAAAGTTTTCAACAATCTTTTTTTTTGGCAAGGTTTTGAGTTTCACTCACTCTGTTCTCTTCCCCCTCCCCAGAGAGAGAACAATCTAAAATAGGCTATACATGTATAACTATGTTAAATATATTTCCATATTAATCATGTTATGAAAGAAGAATCAGAACAAAAAGAAAAAAATGAGAGGGAAAAACCATAAAACATGAAAGGAATTTAAAAATTGAAAATAATAAGCTTTGTTCTGCATTCAGATTTCATAGTTCCTTCCGTGGATGTGGATGAGATTTTCCATCACAAGCCTTTGATTATTGAACTGCAGGGATTAGCAAGACCATTATAGTTGATCATCACACAATGTTACTTTTAAGGTGTACAATGTTTTTCTGGTTCTGCTCACTTCACTCAACCTCAGTTCACTCAGCATCAAGTCTTTCCAAACTTTTCTGAAGTTCTGTCCCTCATAATTTCTTATAGAACTTAATAGTATTTCATCACATTCCCATTCCACAATTTGTTCAGCCATTCCCCAATTGATGGACATCCCTTTAATTTCCAGTTCTTTGCCACTACAAAAAAGAGTTGCTATAAACATTTTTTGTACATGTGGGTTTTTTACCCTTTCTTGTGAACTCTTTAGGATATAGTCCTAGTAGTGGTATTGCTAGATCAAAGGGTATACAGTTTTATTGCCCTTTGGGCATAATTTCAAAATGTTCTCCTAAATATTTGACAACTCCATCAACAGCTTTAGAGTTTAGACACAGTTCTAACAAACCTATTATATCTTGTTTCCCAACTCACAGAAGATTTGAGAGGAGAAGGTTATTAGACATAAGAACATTGACAAAAAGTATAAGTGACAGTCTGATTTCTAGGATACACTTGATAAAAAAAAATTCAAGGATGCAGGCCCCCCACCATCTGCACAAGGGCAAATATTTCCTGAGATTGTCACTGTACAATCTTTGACTTTCAAAATTGATGATACTGAGTCTCAAGGGAAATGACTCAGTGCAGTTTGGGGTCTTCTGTATAAGAAGGCAGAGATATAGATGATACATTTAAAACAGATTTCTATCTCCTTAAAGTATAGAATAAAAACTGATTCTTGGTATATAATGAGACAGGCCTCAGTTGTCTGAAAGGTTTAGCAGTAATTCACATTCATCTGGAAGGAAGGGTGGGGGGAAGGGGAGGCAGGGATGGCAGAGTGAGCTTCAAACAGTGGCTTTTTAAGTTTTCATCCTGTTCCTTTCCTCCCCCAGTCTCACCTCCCTGGCAGGTGCTGGTGAGAAACCTGGTACCTGAAGATGCAGTAAAACTGGGCCCTGTTTACTCAGCAATTTCCAGTTCTTCTGACTAAGATAACCCTGTGGGAAATTGAGCTGGGGAATGGCCTGCCTCACAATATAGATACCTATCAGCAAAGCAAGAAGAGTTTCAGTTCTCAGGGGGACCAGAATAATCAAGCAGCTAGGACCTACCTCTGAGCCAAAATCTAAAATCTTTTAAACAGGCTCCATTCCTAGACCTGGAGAAGGGCTGCCAAGGGGGCAAGGGTGAGTCCAAACACCTTCCCTCAGGGCTGGTGCTCCTGGGAATTCCACCTGCAGTCTCATTTAATAGAGGGATAACAGGGAAAAATTCTTAAACCTGAGCATATGTAGCCTTTCTGTCCATGGCATCTGACTGATTATATTAAGGGAAGGGGGAAAGAAAAAAAATCAAAGTTTACTGAACTGAAGTGACTCAAATTGGTCAGGGGAAGGGGACATGGCCTGGTGAAACAAATTCTACCTGTAGAGC
Source organism: Macrotis lagotis (assembly GCF_037893015.1). Taxonomy (NCBI): domain Eukaryota; kingdom Metazoa; phylum Chordata; class Mammalia; order Peramelemorphia; family Peramelidae; genus Macrotis; species Macrotis lagotis. The sequence goes on along the minus strand of NC_133658.1, from coordinate 358,975,877 downwards.
CAGAGAATGTGGGTTCCAATTCCACCTCTGAAGTTTACTATCTTGGAAAGATCAATTAATCTCCCGACCTCAAATTCCTCCTCCTGTAAATGATAAAGCATGTTAATTATATACCTTGAATGTACAGAATGGGTTAGTCAATAAACATTTCTTAAACATCAACTATTTGTCAGACACTATGCTAAGTATTGAATTTACTACAAAAGGCAAAAGACAATCCCTGTCCCTGAGGAGCTCTTAATCTAATGGGAAAGGTAACATGCACACAAATTTGTACAAATAAACTATGTACAGGATAAATCAGAAACAATTAAGAAAGGGAAAGCTCTAGAATTAAGAGGGGTTGCAAATGGAGGGGAGATAATGGATCGAGAGAAAATGCTCAGACCTGAGAGGAGGAGGGTCTTGTTGGTAGAACACCTAGGAGGCCAGTGTCACTAGATTGAAGAGTAATTGGAGAATAAGGAGCAAGAAGTTTGGAAGGGTAGGAGGAATATTGATTTTGAAGGACTTTGAACACAAGATAGAGAATTTTGAACAATATTTGATCCTGGAGAGAAAAGACAAAAAGGTCCAGGTTAGAATCCTGTAGGAAATCTTTAATTAGAGAGCATAATCTGGAGCATGCAGCAACAGAGACAGAATAGTGAAAAAAGTAGGAGGAGAACATGGAGAGAGTGGTACCCCAAAAAGCTAGAGAAAAGAGAGTTGCAAGGAGGGGAGGTTGATCAGGAGTATTAGAGACTTAACCAATGTAGGAATTTGTTTTTCTTGACTGTAAAAATTTATTGCAAGGATTTTGTTTTTGTTTTTCCTAAAGGAGGGAGAAAAAAGAAAATAGATTTTTGTAAATTAAAAAAATTAATTTAATTTAAAAAAATTAAATGAGTGGACTGGACCTCTTAAGTCTCTTCCAATTCTTTAGCTAGATTTACAAGATTCAGAGATGGAAGGAACCTTAGGAATCATTGAGTTCAAACTCTTTTTTTCAGATGAGAAAATTGAAAAATGAAGTAATTTGCCCAGACTTAAACAGAAAGTGAGTGACTAGCATCCTATGAACCAAGGTTCTTCATTCTTCTGGGCTTCAATTTCCTAAACTGTAAATTTAGGAAACTAAACAAAATGATTGTTGGTATCCCTTTTTCATCTGTGATTCTAATTTTTAGTACTAATATAGGGCTAGCTATAGAGTCTAAGAAGAAACCAAAGGAACCAAATACCCTTGTCTCCCATATATCCTACTGGAATAAACATCCACCCAAAGTTAACAGTGCAGTATACTGGACAGGAACTTAGGACACTAGGGCTTCAGCCTAGCCGCTAACTGCGACTGAGCAAGCCCTCATCCACTGCCTTAGTCACATCTGGATTAAGGCATATAATTCTGGGAGCCACTGTTCAGGAAAAGCATTGATAATTTAGTGAGTGTCAAGAGGAAAGTAACCAAGATCAGGTACCTTAGTATCCAGCCACTTGAAGATCAACTCAAGGAACTGGGAATGTTTAGCCTTAAAAGAAGAATTAGAGCAGGAGCTCTTAACCTGGAATTCAGATCCACAAGGAGTCTATTAGCTTGGATGGGGGGGGGTGGATCTTTTTTTTCACTAACTTCTAACTGAAATTTAGCGTTTTCTTCCCATTATGACTATACAATACAAACATGACTCTGAGAAGGGGACCAAAGGCTCCATCACACTGCCAAAGGGGGCCATGCACAGAAAAAAAGACTTACTTTGGTGGGTGTGATAGATATTGTCAAGTATTTAAAGAAAGACATAATTTATTCTTCTTGGTCCCAGAGGGGAGAACTAGTAGGTTCAAAGGATGAAAATTCCAAAGGCATATTTAGACTTGGTGTAAAGAAAAAACTTAAGTAGAGAGATTCATTAGAAATATTCAAACGCTAATGGACTTGCTCATTTCATCAATGCAACAATCAGGGACAATTTTAGGGTATCTACGATGGAGAATACCATCTGTATCCAAAGAAAGAATTGTGAAGTTTAAACAAAGACCAAAAACTATTACATTTAATTTTTTTAAAAGTATCTTATTATGTAATTTTGCTATCTCTTATATTTTATTTTTCCTTAAGGATATGATTTCTCTCTCAACACATTCAATTTTGATCAATGTATAGCATGTAAACAATGTAAAGACTATCAGACTGCCTTCTGTGAGGGGTGGGGGGAGGAAAGGGGGAGATTGGGGGAAAATTGTAAAATTCAAAAAACAATTAAAAAAAAGAAATATTCAAAAGTGAAATGAACTGCTTCAGGGTAGAGTGGGTTCCTCTCCAAAGCACTGTAAGCACCTGAGGGGAATCTAATTTGGTTACAATCTGAAATCTGTAACTGAAAGTTACAGTGGCCCCTGAGGTCTCTCTTCACTCCAGGAGTCTCTAATGTCATAGATCTTTGAGTTTATGAGACTCATCCCTCTTTGGGGTTATTGACCACACTTTGCATTGTAATTATATGTGTGTATATATGAGGTCAAAGGATGAATCTTTGTTTTTGTGTTCCCCCCCCCCTTAATCCCAAAGCCAACTGGGCAGATGTGAGAGCACGAAGCTTACAGGGAGAGGGAACTCTGAGACAAATGGCCATTCATTCCCTCCATGGAAGAACAACTTTAATATTAGAGAAGAATGGCAAATCAAAGGTGGAATGAACCAGGGTATCATTTCTTCCTTCTCAGATTTTTTAAAGCACGTTGTCAGAATTTCTTCTTTACTCCCATGATACTCTGCATCATACTCTTTGTACATGTTTCTATTCAATTTAAAGAATGAAGAATACAAGAATTTATAAAGTGCCCACTGTGGATTGCACTAAATGTTTTACAAATATATTATCTCATTTGATCATCATGACAACCCTGGAGATAGGTGCTACTATTAATCCTATTTTACCATTGAAGAGACTAAGACAGACAGAGGTCAAGTGACTTGCCCAGGGTCACATAGGTAGTAAGAACCTAAGACCAGATTGAACTATGCAGTCTTTTGACTCCAGGCCCAATGCTCTAACCATTTCATCACCTTGCTGCCTCTGTTGGTTCAACAAACATAATTTGAGGGGATGTATATCAAAACACTTTATAAATTTTCTTTGCTATCTGTCAAACCTACATTCACATAAAAGATTATTCTTAGCAAGATTATAGAGGTGGAAAGATTTTTTTAAAGTCTTACTCAAATGTAATGAGTGTCTTACACTAGTCTTTCCACTGATCTCTGTCTAAGTTGCCAATAAATGGAAATAATATTACTTCTTGTCTAGGACTGAGAAGGAAGCACTGTTAGAATGATTTTGTTAATTAAGTTTGTAAAGTGTTCTAAAAGTTAGGGAGAGAAGGATCTGTGGATATGCTTAAGAGAACTAATTACTCCTTGATGAGCTTTTCATCTGCTTCTCTGAAGACTTGGGTAATGACTAAATTCAGAAATATCACTAATAATGTGGCTTTACTAATCCTTGAGTGTTCTGTAATATTCAAAAACTTGCTAAAAACCAGAGAAATGGTTTGGGGGGGGGGATTGTAGAATGAAGGGTGTTAAAGCTGGGAGGAACATAGATCATTTATTCCAATCCTTTCATTTTATAGTGGATGAAATTAAGGCCTTCAAAAGAGGAAGTCATTTACTCAAAGTCACACAGATAAGTGACATTGTTGGGAAAATAGTCCATGTCTCCCAATTACCTGGGTCCTTTCTACAACATGAAACTAAAGGATTCTCATAGCAACCACCCTATAATAATAAGGTCAGAGAGAGAAAATGGCATATGGCTCCTATCCTCTCAATTTCTCAAAAATGTGTCAGGGAATGGAGGAAATGCTGAGAAACCTATCCCTGGATTTTAAATAGTTGCTTGTAGAACTGGTGTATTAAAGGGATTCATCAGTTCCAGTTATTAGGATGGTCAGAGTTGAACTTTTGGGCAGTTATAAAGAAAGGAAGCTCTAATATTCTGAACTTGACTGGTTCCTAGGTGCTGTCCATGGTTCCAATACAGCAGCACTAGAAAGCTGCTGTCCAGGTGCTGAAGGATATGTTGGCAGGAATACATATTAGCCAGGGCAGCTGTACATAATTAGGTGAGAATCAATCTCCAACTACAAGCATTCCTTGTTGTTTTTCACCAGACACTCTTTTAGATCCCTTGGAGAGTTTTTTAGAGTGTTAGCAACTCCAAGTATTGACACAACAAACTAACTCTCAAAAGAACAGCACTTCTAGCAAAGACCATCCTCTTCCATCTGGTGACTGGACCTTTTCCATTCTTGATTGTGAATGGTTTTGTGCTGTTCCTTACAGTGGCTCATGTGACTTACAAGCAAGTTGGACAAATGACTGTCTTTATAGGTTGATTTTTCTGCTTCAAGAAAATCAGAATTGATCATAGGATTTAACCCAGTGCCTGGGGATAGGATCACCCTATCCAGAGATGACCAGGATTTAAGGAATGCCCTCCTGATCCTAAAGTTCTCTAAATCATTGAATCATCCCCAAAATCATTGAAATTATTCTTTGGCCTATGATAATGAAGGAAGCTACTCTTTATATTATTTTTTAGGTTTTTTGCAAGGCAATGGGGTTAAGTGGCTTGCCCAAGGCCACATAGCTAGGTCAATATTAAGTGTCTGAGATCAGATTTGAACCCAGGTACTCCTGACTCCAGGGCTGGTGCTTTATCCACTGCGCCACCTAGCCGCACCGAAGGAAGCTACTCTTAAAATACAAGTATCTCTTCCAGGTGTAACTATCAGACCACTGTCAATTATTAGCATCTTATTAATTAGAATTCCAGAATATTCAAGGTAAAAGTTTATTCCCTTCATTTGATACACAGGAAAACTGAGGACAAGAGAAGAGAAGTGACTTACCAAGATCATATAACAGTGATATCGTGGGTCAAAGAGAAAAAAAGACTCTTCATTCAGATGAATGAGATGAAAGAACTATTTTAATAAAGAAAACATCAGAGAATGCCACAGAGAGAAGTGTCAGTGGAAGAAGAGGCTCACATAGAGTAATGAGCTGAAAAGAAAGGATGTATCACAGTGACAGCTGGCATGTAGATGGCATGATGGCATGTAGACACTAAGCTAGGGGCCTTTGTGGTAGGTGGGAAGTCTTTAAAAGACCTGCTCCTGTCCAGAAAAACTCAGTTTTGGAGTTTCTCTTGAGTACACTGCAGCCTTAGACCTGAAAGAACTATCCCACATATTTGATACCAGAAAAAATGTGTGATCTTATACATTCCAATTCTCATTTCCATGACAAAGATAGCAAGAAGAGCAGAATGAGGTACAGAATTTTCAAGACAATTTTAAGACTAATGAGAACAGAGAGTGGCAGAGGGAAAAGACATTGAAATTAGAATATGAAATAGGGAAAAATTAATCTATTCCAGTCTTTTTTAAGACTTTTGTGATGCCTCATGGGTAATCTATATACACCACTTAATTCATTTTTTAAGATTTTGACACACTTGACCTGTTGTGTCATGGGGAGGAGATTTTTTTATCCAGATATAACCATTTAAGATAGTAAATATTTGCACATTATGGAAGTGTATATTACATGCATTTTCATACATACATATATTTATTATATGTGGATATATTTATATTTTCCCAAATATGCTATATCACATAATCTGTCCCTGATAAACTATATGACTGGGAAAGTTATGTTTCCTCTTAGAGGAAGATAAGGATTAGATGATTCTGAAGGTCTTGTCTTACTTGTTCATGTAGTTCTGAATTTTTGAAAGATTTTCATGTGGAAGAGATATTAGAAGTATCCATCCCAGTTTGAAAAACAGGTAATCTGTCTTTTGAGTGATAAATAGGGATATCTAGAACCAGAATTTTGATAGAGCTGAAGCACTGGTTAGGAGTAGATGAAGGCATGGTAGAAGACCAGGGTTGGTCAGTGTGTTATAACCAGTGAGATTCAGATATAGGACAAAGATTTTTCAGAGTTGGTCAAGAGGAAAGGGGCAGAAGGACAAGAGGGTGGCCAAGATGGTGGCAGTACAATAAATGACTCCAAAGGAATTGTGTTCTTCCTATGAGGGTAAATCAAAGGAACTCTTTTACCTGAAGGATGCCTCACTCACCTGTCTGGATTAGTCTTTGCAATCCAATCCATTTAGTCTTAAAGGCCCAGATTTATTTGTTTGTTTGTTTGTTTGTTTTAGCATTTTATTGATGTTTCTTTAAGGGAAAAAATCAGTCATTTCCATATGTGTTCCCATATATAGGGAAGTCTCCCATTCTAATTTAAAAAATTAAGCAAAATCAACTGACTCAATGACAAATCTAGAGGTATATAAAATATCCTACCCCCCAAAACCCCTTCCATCTATCAAAGGAAAGGAAGAAAGCACATTTCCTCTTTCTTGGAGGCAGAATTAATCATTACTATGACATAGCATTTGAAGAACTAGGTTTGTTAGATCATTTCTTATTCTTTGTTGTTGAGGCAGCTACCATCTAACAGTGTCTATGCTGGTGTAACTTTTCTCTGACTAGGGTTCTGGTTTCCTTTATCTTAGTGGGATCCTTCTGAAAAATCTTTGGGTTTCCTCTCTTGAGGTCTTTTCCCTCTAGGGTCAAATCCCCACAGCTGAGATTGTATTTCTTTGGCAAAAGAACTTCTAAGTTTGATTCTGAGCAAAACAGAGAAATATGGTAATTTCAGGATTAGGGAAGTCATTTGGTTAAATGTGGATGGATTCTATTGTATTGGCTACATAGAATGCTTGTGATCTAACTTTTGTGAAGTCCAGTCAAAATTCAAAGTTTATAACTAAGTAGACTACTATATTTCTTTTCTTTCTACTAAATCTCCCCTTTCCATCCTCACTCCAGTCATTGAGAGCAGTTGAAGGGACTTACTGACTCTTCAGGGGAAAATTAATAATGGTAACTAGCTCATTGTCTCTCAGCATTTGTATAAAGACTTTAATGAGAAAACTGCTGGGAATGTGATTAGGCATTGAAGTTGGTACCATAGCTTGTTCTCTGGGGGAACTAGTGCCAAGTAATTTTGGGAGGAAATAATTATTGTGGCCTCCCTGAGAGGTAGGGGGTCATGGAAATGGTTGAGACCAGTCCTAGATATTTCTCTCCATAACAATTCATCTCTTGAACCTCAGGAGTGAACCTCTTAGCTCAGTTCATGGTTTAACCTCTTGACTTCATGAGTCTGTGGCTTCTAGTTGATGAGAGTTAGTCCTAGTATGTCAGAGATCAAAGAGATCTTAGAGCATTTTCTGACCAACTGCCTCATTTTATGTACATGAAAACTGAGATCTAGAGAAGACAGAGGTACTTCCCAAGATCAAAGTTACATAACAAACCAGTGACAGAACAGAGATCAGAATGTGGGTCTCTTACTTAATTCATGGTGTGAGGTTCTTGCTACCATAGCACACTGCCTCCCTGGGTTCTCCCTTGAGGATCTGGGAAATATTCAGATATCTATTCCTTTGATTCCTACATGAGGGAAGGCTCTTTCTACTGTGTCATGCCATGTCATACTGCTTCTTTGATGTTGAGTCCATATGGAATTTTCATCTTGGAACTTCTTCACATTCAACATTGGTTACACTGGACACAATACAGCTTCAGTGATTTGATCATTTTGCACTTACTCCCATGGACCCAAGGCTCCCAAATTATATTTTCTTCATGATCATTCATCTTCACTTGACATTGCCTTGTATGAAGAGGGCCCTAGGTCTGGGTCTCCCATTTTTACCCTAGAGAACATAGGGAGAGCTGAATTTTACAAGGCTAGAAAAAAAGAGGAAGTGAGGTGAATATTGATTCTATATATTAACCCTCAAATCTTTCCAGGTCTTGGTTCTCCCTATTTTTGCCCTTTAGGATTCTTTAAGATTGTCAGAGATAAACACTCAGGCATTGTGCTAAGCACATCAGACAAGCCTCAGTTTTACTGAGATAGAAAGAGACTAGTAGCTGGAGAGAGCAGGGGCAGAAGGTTGACAGGATCTATCTCTCTTCCATGATTAGAAATCCAAAGTTGCATAGTATAATACTTGGTTATTAACAAAAATGACAAGGATTAAATCATTCTAAAAGCACATACGACAATAGCACAAGAGTAAATAGCATCCAAATTTGAATAGACATATGGAGAACACTCTTTCCAGCATGTAAGGGCCCAGGCATAGAAACAAGCCTGATCAATTTTTATTGGAGATGGAGTATGATGAATGTAGCACTCAGATCCCAAACCAGACTGGGACTCCACATGGCTATGCTGTGGTGAAATGAGTGAAAATCAAAGCCCCAAACAGGAAATATTAAAATGTTTGTTTCTACCATAAATCAATACAAAATGATGGGAGTGATTATCTCAAAGTGCATTGGATAGCACAATGATAATGAGGCCAGCGAAAGGACCCATTAGTTATCTACTCTACCTGGCTAGCAAGGCAGTGCTAAACATTTAATTGAAAAAATATCCTGACAGAAGACTTTCTAATAAATTTGTTTTTCTCATATAGTCTGATATAAAAGGAAAAATAATCTAGTCAGCAAACCTAGAGTATTTTCTGGTTTGACTAGACCCTTGTTGTCCCACTGCCTACATGGTATGATTGGTCATTTGGCAACCAGTGTCCTAGTAAAGTCCAGGATGGAATTCAATACTTGTTCTGAGTCTTAGGAGGCATAGAAGCCAAAAAAGAAAGAAGTGTATAAAATTATAATGAGGATTTGCTCTGACAAAGGGAATGATAAAATTCATATTTACTAAGTATATTTATGAATACTTTGATGGACAGTCTATCATTATGGATAGAGATCTGACTTTGGGGTCAGGAAAATCTGGGTTCAAACTTTGCCTCTGACCCCTCTTAGCTGTCTGACCCCAGAAAAGTGCTCTAGTCAAATATCTATGCCCTTATACTGTAGAGAAAGAACCAAACTGGAGTTTCCTATAACAATGATCTAACAGGTTCAGCCCTTATTTCCTCAATTTACCTGTTACAGAATCTTATTCATATATACGTTATCTTATCTTGAAAACACCCTTGAGAGGCAGCTGATCCTAGAAAACAGCTCTCCTTAAAGTCAGGAAGAACTGAATTTCAGTCCTTCCTCTGCCAAATCATGATTTTGTACCCCTGTGAAAATCACTTCAATTCTCAATGCCCCAAGCACTTCTTCTACTACAAATCAAAGATTAGTGGCTAATTCCAGTTGATTTCATAGACCAATGAAATCCCAAGCATGAAACCAAAAAAATAAAAAGAAATGAGAGTTTCAAACAAGGAACCTTGAGAAAAAGGAGTTGATGCAACTATTGCTATTTCCATTTTTACACATGAGGAAACGAAGATTTAGAAAGTTGAAGTCTCTTGTCCAAGACCATATAAGACAGAGCTGAAAACCAGAGAAGCTATAAGTTGTTTTCTTCTTGGTTTTTGCTTTTTGCAAGGCAGTGGGGTTAAATGACTTGCCCAAGGTCACACAGCTAAGTAATTATTAAGTATCTGACATCAAATTTGAAATCAGGTCTTTCTGACTCCAAGGCCAATGCTCAATTCACTGCAACACTTAGCTACCCCAAGCCATAAAGTTTTAACTTGAGTCCTATGACCCCAATTCTATAACTCTTTCTCCTGTGCCCTGCTAGTCTATTGCCAGTGATAGTTCTGGTGTATGTCTAAACTTTGACAAGAGTCAGGTCAAATAGAGATGTATACAAATGATCAACACATGAGGTCGTGATACAAACTCTATTGCTTTTTTGGATATTCAGACTTTTATAACAAATACTTATCTCAGACATGAAAGGTTAAACAAAACCCTGCTGCATAATTTCCTGGGTAAATCTGAAATATCTATCCTTATAAGTCTGCAAACACCCCTTGATGCCATGTCTGAGGTCAGAGTTCACTGGTGAGCCAACAAATTCATTTAATGAGGGAGAATACATGCATATCTCTGGTAGCAAAGGTCTCCAAAATATGTGTAAATCACTCTCAGGAGCTAGCCCTCAACACTAGCCCACAATCCTGTCAGCTTCCAAGATCATTGTTCCTCTCATCCCACTGCATGAAGGAATCTCTCTTTCAGTTTGTTCAAAAAATAATGATTCCAAAAGCACCAAGTATAAGCATGGCTTGGATTTCTTTTGCAAAATTTTTGCCCTGAAGAGATGCAGAGCTCAGCCTGCTTGTGCAACAAGTTCCTGCTAAGAATCCAGCTTGGATGCTCATCACATCACCAGTCATGCTGCTTACTGGAGCTCAACCATGCCTCCAAGAGTGTGAGTTCTGCAAAGCTAAAGTGTTCCCTCTCGGGCACTTGCCAAGTTCCCCAAGCCTATAAATTTCTACAGGTTCATAAAATTCTCTAGGCTCAAGAAAAATCAGAAAGTCACTCAGCAGTCTGAGGCATTATGTTGCCTGGCTTTCCAGCCTATCTCTTCTCTCTCCAGTTGAACACCTGTTGTAGGCAGGAGCCTGCACTATCCATTGTCAGGGATCCAAGGAGGGAAAACCTTGGAGGAATTGACGGTCTATCTACAAGTGATATAGTGGAGAGAACAGAAGACAAGGAGTTCATTCAATCCCTGACACAAATACTTCACTAGCTGCATGACTCTAGGAAGTCATTGATTTCCTTGTGCTTTAGTTTCCTTATCAATAAAATAATAGGGTTAGAATTGATGACCTCCAAGTTTTCTTCCCACTGGAGATCTATAATCCTTTCATCAAGTGAAGTATCATATAAAACAACTGAGTATCATATTGCTCAAAGAAAATTATGAGTAAGTGTAGTTCTAACTATAGGACTATATAGCAGGCAGCTAGATGGCTCAGTGGATAGAGCACTGAGCTTGGAGTCAGGAAGATCTAAGGTCAAGTCCAGTCTCAGAAACTTCCTAGCTGTGTGACCTTTGGCAAATCACTTAATCTTTTTGCCTTAATCTATTGGAGGAGGAAATGGCAAACCACTGCAGTATTCAATAAAAAAAAAAGTGGACAGTATGATCCATGAGGTCACAAAGAGTCAGACACAACTGAGCAACAACAATAGTTCTAGCATTAAATTGAACAGTTTATAGTCAGGTGAGGTCAGTTTAGGAAAACTGCTTGGAGTAGGGTTTTGATCTATATTTTGTGTTTAAATTTTTTTTCATAACCTCCATTTCCAAATTTTCCCTTGTCTCATTTCCATATCAGAGAGCTGTCTACTATAAGATAGAAGAGAAAAGAAAAAAAGGGAAAAGTTCAGCTATACTCCACAATGCACAGCCGGACATTTGACTAGTTTCATGCATTATTCTATTTCTGTACTCCTCCACCTCTGCAGAGGAAGGAGGTACACTTTCTGTTTTCTTTTTTAAGGTCAAACATAGCATTATAATTATAGCAAATTCAATTTCATGTTGTTGCTGAGCTTTTCATTTGCATTGTTGTGGACACTGTGTACATGCTGTCTAACTGTTCTGACCACCCCCATTTGCTTAGGTTCATATGAGCCTTACTGTGAAAGCTCTGTATTCTTTATACCTATGAATTCTTACTGCACAGCCTCAAGTTCTCTGAATTACTCAGACCATCAGTTGGCTTGAATTCTAGATTGAGTCAATCTCTGTAGAGATTCATTGGAATGCTTTGAGTAGGGGAACAATGTGATCAAACTTTTGCCTGAGTAAAGTTATCCTAACAGCATTGCAAGCTGTATTAGTGACAAAGTGAATGGAAGCAGGAAGGTCTATTGAAAGACTGTCAAAATAGCACAGGTAAGAACATCAAATCAGACGTCATGGCTCTAGGTTTGGATGGGACCTTGCAACCCTCTCATATTACAGATGAAGAAACTGAGATTAGGGAGATTTGAGGCATGCTCAAGATCATACAAGTAGTGAGCTTCACCCCTCACTAACCAGCATTACAGTATCCTATTGAATAGCAGCACCTTACCAGGGTGGGAATTCAAAGTAGGGAAAATGGAAAAGTCCTGTGACCTCTGATGGCCAGACATGCAAGATTTCTTATATGCAAGAGATTTATCCATCTTTAGTTCCCTATCTACATGTTTCAGCTTCAATCACCCAGGGACCCATCACCTCCTAGAGTCCCCTGATTTCTATATTTTCATGAGAATGTCTGGGACTTTTCTCTTGAGCTCTCCTGCCTGACTATTCAGATATCTTTTCTCTTACCAGCCTCTAGAGAGGAAATAACTGCTTTTTGGGGTGACTAAGTGAGCCTCTAAAGGGTTCTCCACAAATAGAGGTGCCAAGATAAAGTATGACTATCAGGTCTAAATAACAGGGTCTTTGCAGCAACACTTGCTATGCCTGATGCAAATCTGAAGCTCATTTTTTTTCTGTTTGATGTTTATTTGAGGTTTCTACATCTAGTAAAACAAGCTCAGTCACTCCTTGACATTTCTCTATGACATTGTAGACTTAAGGCTTCCCTCACCCCAATATATACAACAGATAACTTTTTATATACAAAACCAATCTACACATGGAATAGATATGTAATATGCCATATAACATAATGATGCTTATAGGGAGGCTTGCATCATGTATTGAGCACTCACCTTTGAGCCAGAATTTCTAGCCCTATTTCTGTCATATCAGAATCTGTGATCCTGGGCAACTCTCAGTGCTTCAGATTATAAATTGTAGAGAAGGAGCCAGCCTGTGTTGGTAGAGGGAATTTCCTCTCATAGAAGTTTCCTATACTAATCAAAGGACAGATCCAATTCCTACCCCTAATCCTAAATTGATACTCAAATGGAGGTATGATTTCATCAGTCCAACTCATCCATGGTTGTCCATCCTGTATATCACTTGTTCATATTTTCACTTAAATATGACACTAAGGATTTACCTAAGGGTAGGTTGGTAAATGTTTTTTAACAGGATCTCAAAAAAAATCTACCCTTGACACATTTTCAAGTTTAATCTGCATTATTAACAATTTTCTCCATCACTTTCTTAAGCCTAGAGGTGGAAAACACCTGTCCTCATCAGATTAACATGTAATTAAGAGATTCTCAATAAAAGAAATTAAAATATGACAGGACATGGATGATGTTAATATGTAATTATAAGTCAACATGCTGCCCCCAAGAATGTTTTTGTGCCATTTAGTGGCCCCTGTTTCTAGAATTTGACACAACTACTCTAGATAACCCACAGACCTATAAAACCAAGCTCCAATTTCTGAAATGTAAATACATTGAAATTTTAATAATTTCTCTTAATCTGGTTGCAGTACACTATTGGGTTCACCCAGCATCCTGGGGGCCTTCATCACTCACTATAGTCCTCAGGAAGTAAGCAATGGAACCTTTAGGTGATCCATCAGACAGCTTTCCTCCTACTACATAACCATCCTATTTTCATCTCAGACATTTCTCTGGTGACGTCTTTGATTCCTTTATATTTCCTTTTTTGGGATGTTTGAGCCAGCTCACCCTTGTCATATGCTTTAAAATTTGACCTCTGGATTGTAAGATTTTAGATTTTGAGCTGGGAAAGACCTGAGACATGCTCATCAAGTCCAATCCCTTTGTTTTACAGATGAGGAAACTGAAACCTAGATTAAGGGACTAGCCTAAGGTCACACAGGTAATAAGTAGCAGAACTGAGACTTGAATCCAAGTTTACAAACTCCAAATCCAGTATGTTTTCCCATGAATCATTTTCAATTTTCTAATGATTATAGTCCTCAGTGACTTCCAGCCATATAACTACATTGCAATAAAATCTATCTTTTTTCAATTCATTTATTTTGATACCAATATATGTGTGTACATACACACACACACATGCACACACAGACACAAACACCCCTCCAGTCAACTGGCGTTACATCATGGACTTATTTATTTTAATTTGGAGGATAATGAGAATTTCTTGATGTTGAGATAATAGCTTATGTTATTCAAAGAAAAAGAAAAAAGTGTCAGGCAATACCTAATATTGAATGAAACCTGAAGGTGAATAGTATAGTTCCTGTTCTTTCTGACTACCAGACCCTGCTAATAAATTGAATCTCAGGGGCTTGGAGGAAACCTATTCCTTTCTATATGAAGCTTTCAGCAGGGACCCCCACCTTTTAGCAAAGAAAGAAGCCACTTTCCTAGGAGTTTTGCCTTGACTACTTTTCCTGACTCTCCAAAAAAGTAATAATGATATCCTGGCTCTGCTAGTAACTTTCTTCCAAAAATAGACTCAAGAACATTTTAGTTGAATCATAGAGGACCATAGATGTCAGAAGTGGAAGGAGTCTTAAAAATTGCTATTTGAGTATTCTTGTTTTCAGATGAGGAAGCTGAATCTCAAAGAGAAACTGACCCAAGGGAAAAAAACTTACTTAAAGGAGTTAGTAGCAGAAATGACATTGTAAATCTCTGCTTTACGTATCTTTACATCCTTTACAATTCTAATATGGAGCCTTATACATAAGGCTTGAACTTGGAAGGAAGCTTCAGATCAGTTTGACCAAAACCATTTGCAAATAAGTCCATTTTCCAGAAAAGAAAATTGAAATCCAGAGAAATATCTTGCCAAAAGTCTTGCAGGGAGTAATAGAACTGGTATCTGAAACAGGGTCCTTTGATATTCTCAACTCTGAAGTTCCTTCCACTTTTAAGTCAATGATCTTAAGGATTCTCTTGCTCCAACTTCAGTACTGCCTCAGGCCCATGAGGGGTTGAGTGAGTGATTCTGGTCAGACTTGCTTCTTGTCTAGGGACCAGTTTTGACAGCCCCAGGATCTAGTGGCATAATCTTACTCTTGCTACCTCTGATAAATCCTTTATTTTCCTCCTCCCCCTTCCGGAGCATGTACCTCAGACTGTGTGAACACAAGGACTGTTGGGCTTGTTCTGCTAAAAGGCAACAAATGTCTTAGAGGAAAGAAAGAAGGCCCTCAGGCCTCAAGAGATAGAAAGAGGAGTTGCCAGCTGAGCTCTCTTGTTGAACAAGTGTGAACAGCTTTAAGCAGCATTGTTGGAGTTCTGTATCACTTAACTGGATATAACACAAGGGGCCCCATCAGATGGAGAATGAAAACCAAACAGTACCAACTTGGCAAGGGAAGAGAAGGTAAAGAAATCTTAAGAGGTGGGGTGGCTAGGTGGTACAGTAGATAGAGCACCTGCCCTGGAGTCAGGAGGACCTCAGTTCAAATCCGCCCTCAGACACTTAATAATGACCTAGCTGTGTGGCCTTGGGCAAGTCACTTTAAACCCATTGCCTTGCAAAAAAATAAAATTAAATAAAACAAAAAGAAATCTTAGGAGGCATTGTGATACAGCAGAAAGAATGGGGACTAGAATCAGAGATTCTAGGTTCAAATCCCCTCTCTGATGCTTACTCCCTGGATGACTTTAAGAAAGGTATTTAATTCAGTATTTCTTCATTCATAAAACAAGGTTGTTATTGTTCAGTTATTTCAGTAATGTCTATCTCTTTGTGACTCCATTTGGGGTTTTCTTGGCAGAGATACTAGAGTGGTTTGCCATTTCCTTTTCCAGCTCGTTTTACTGATGAGGAACTGAAACAAATAGATTTAAGTAAGTTTCCCAGGGTCGTACAGCTTTATTAGTATCTAAGGCTGGATTTGAACTCGGGAAGATGAGTCTTTCTGGTTCTTTGCACTGTGCCACCTAACTTGCTGTCACATTTTAGATAATCATTTTCAGTTGTTTTCAACTCTTCATGACCTCTTTGGGAGTTTTCTTGGCAAGGATACTATAATAGTTTGCCATTTTTTTCTTCAGCACATTTTTCAGATGAGGAAACTGAGGCAAACAGGGTTAAGTGACTTGCCCAAATTCCCACAGCTAGAAAGTATCACAAGTCAGATTTGACCTCAGGTCTTCCAGACTCTAGACCTGGTATTCTAAACACCGTGCCACCTAAACTAAAAGGTCTCCAAGTCCCTTCCAGTTTTCAATCTATAGTCCACCCAAGAATAGATATTCCCCAAGGTTCTATCCTAGGCTTTCTTGTCTTCTCTTTCACTATTTTCTCCTTTAGTAAATTCATAGTTCCCATAGATTTAATAATTATCTTAATGTGATTGACTATATATCCATCCATTTTTACCCCTGAATGTCAGTACCACATCTCCAAATGCCTTAAATTCAACATGTCTAAAACTGAACTCATTGTCTTTTTTCCTGAAACCATCACCTCTTCCAAATTTCCTAATTTCTATTAAAGTGCCTTGGATTCATAATCCCTTTGTTCTTCTGGAGTTGTCACTATTCTTCATTCTACATGTATCTAGGAAATTGCCATATCTTACTGGTTCTACCAGCAACATCAATCATATTCAACCTCTCCTCCTCTACTCACACAACTATTACTTGAATTCAGGCTCTCTTTACCTTTTGCCTGGATTATTACAACAATCTCTTATTTGATCTTCCTTCCTCAAGTATCTAACAATTAGGAGTTTCTACTAATTCTACACAATGTCATCAAAATAATATTCTTTAAGCACAGAACTGACCACATGACTCCCCTACACAACAAATTCCACTGGTTTCCTTTTCTCTCTAGCATAAAATATAAACTCTTCTTTTCAGCTTTTAAATTTCAGTACAGCCTGGCCTCCATCTATCTTTCCTGATTTATTGGACATACCTTCCTCTCCCTCATTCTGTAATCTAGCCAAACTGTATTTCCCTCTTCTTTTCCCATGTAATACACCATCTCCCATCTCTACACCTTTGTACTGATCATCCCATTGCCTACCTTCCCTCCATCCCTCAGCCTCACCAAATCCTTCTTTTTCCCTTTAATTATGTAGCTTAGACACCATCTTCTGCATGAAGCCCATCTTTTCCCCCAAACTTCCTTGTATTTAATACTTTGCATTTGTTTATATTTATTATCTTTATATTTTTGCTATATATGTGAGTAAAGATATGTGTGCATCGGCCGCTAGGTGGCGCAGTGGATAGAGCACTGGCCCTGGAGCCAGGAGGTACTAAGTTCAAATCCGACCTCAGACACTTAATAATTACCTAAGTGTGGCCTTGGGCAAGTCACTTAACCCCATTGCCTTGCAAAAAATAGGATATGTGTACATATCCATATATGTATATAAATGCATATATATATATATATATATATATATATATATATATATATATATATGCTTGTATCTCCCATTAGAATATAAAAGTCTTCAAGAAGATATAGTATGTAAACCATCTCAGTAGATGGGCTACAACAAGTTGAGAGTAACTGATAGTCCTCACGCTTGTTGATGAGTTAGAAAGATGTCTACCACAAGTATATGAAGACTTCCCCAGTAGACTGGACAGATGAGAACAATTTGCTTCAATGACCGGGAAGGACTGAAGCAGATGCTATGGAGCACTTAGAACTTGATTAGACATTGAAGATGTCAAAGTCATCTACTCTATATTGGACCATCACTAGTCATCATGATTTTTGTCTTGTCACTGGATTTTGATAACTCTGGAAGAAAGAATGAGGCTAACAGCTTTGTGTAACTAGGTCTCACTTAAATCCATTTCATGTGCAAGTCAAGACATCACCCCATGATGACACTGTCTTTGAAGATAATGGACAAAAAAACAACAACAAGAAGTTTATTGGGAGTAGGGGTTCTTTGGGAGTAGGGTTCATTCTTTGTTCCTGTATTCTTAATACCTAGTGTAAGGCCTAGTCCAAAGTAGGTGCTTAATAAATAATTGTTAACTGATTGATTTGTTGATTTAGCCTATGAAATCTCTGGTTGCCTGGCATAGGAGTGCTTGAGAGCATAGTTTGTGAGTCACTGATTTTGGAGGGACTTTATAAAGAATTCACCTTTTACCCTACTCAGTCTATGCACCTAACCTCCAAAATTATCTCAGTGACACTTTTTTGAGAAGCTTTATATTTTTTCCATGTAATTTTTAGAGAAGGTAGTAACAGCCTAGTTCAGATAATTAATTAATAACCAGTTCTATCTAGAACTCTTAGCCAATGTGTTTCAAAGTCAGTGAAGGGTTAGGGTTATGATTCTGAAGATGAAAATGGTGGGTGGAGTGGTTAATTCTATTTCATATGTGATTTTGGTCAGAGAGGTAATTTGTTTTTTGAGAGATAATTCTTATGGTGGCCTTGTATCAAGCCTACAGAACCAGGAAGAGCAGTCCATGGGATACATGTCTGTCATTTAGAACAGATTTGTTCTTCAGACTTAAGGGTTCAGGCCAGATTGTTATAAGATACATTGCTTCTGATTGTTGGTGTCAGCACCATGGAAAACACTGGAGCTTCTCTTTCTTATACTGCTATCACTGGTGTGTAGAGATTTTGCTAGCCATCACATTTAAGGAGAAATAATAGTTGTTATCTGATCTGGTACAAATTAAACTGGCCCACTTTGGCACTTTTAGACAGTTTGGATTGTTCACAAAATGAATCCTCCCTATCTAAACCTCTGTATATTGGGAAAGACATAAATGGTTATATGCTCTATGTGTTCTGGAAAGTTTGCTTGAAATGGGAATGTCTCTGTCTTTTTTTTTCATGATAGTCAAGGAGATAGCCAGAGAAGGGTGTGTGTCACACACACACACACACACACACACACACACACACACACACACACACGTCTAGATTTGCCTTTCCCCTAAGTTTCTGTGCCCTGTAGGAATAGTTGGTACTCTCATGGCGGTGAAGAACCAGTTTCTCAGTTAAGAATTGAGTGTGTGATGATCAGTCCATTCTAAGACCACATAGCCTTCATCCATAACCACATAAGGTTTAGAGTCTCTGCCCCATCACCATCAGGATATACTTGAAAACATGGATAGAAGAAAAGGTGATTAGTTGATGCCATGAATTCCTTGTATTTGTAGCCTGATATGATGGTGGACTTAAAGCTTGATAGTGAATAAATAAGGGAGGCCTTTTGATCTCCCCTCTAGGACATGGCACTGGGAATTTAGAAATCAATAGAAAAAAGAAAAACAAGGTGATTGGTTAAGAGGAAAAAAAGATTTGAGCAGGGAAGAAGATATAGGAAAACTAAAGGAGAAAGTTCAGACAGGGAGTCATAGAAACAAGACTTTTTTTTAGGTTTTTGCAAGGCAAATGGAGTTAAATGGCTTGCCCAAGGTCACACAGCTAGGTAATTAAGTGTCTGAGGCCAGAGTTGAACCCAGGTACTCCTGACACCTGGGCTGGTCCTCTATGCACTGCAGAAACTAAACTTCTTAGGGAACCCAGAATTGGAAGAGTATGAGACTTGAGGGGCTAGAAAGGTAAGTGAGGAAGCCATTAAGAATTGTTTCCAAATCTGAATTCTGTGTCTGCATAAACAATTGGCTTTCTTATAACTAGTTTATGCTGGGGCAGCTAGGTGGTGCAGTGGATAGAGCATCGGCCCTGAAATCAGGAGGACCTGAGTTCAAATGCGGCCTCAGACACTTAATAATTACCTAGCTATATGGCCTTGGACAAGCCATTTAACCCCATTGCCTTGCAAAAACTTTTTAAAAAATCTTCATAAATAGTTTATGCCTTTAATAAAGTCTCTGATCTATTGCACTCAGGATTACTGACATGAGAGTGTTGTTCCCTTAAGGAGAAATATAGGAAATAAGGGGGGAATAAGAGGGTATACCCCCATGAGATAACCCCAAGCTTTCTCCCTGAGATGGCAACAAGGACAGGAACATTCAGGCAGCTTCCAGAAGACTAGGTCTCATCCATTTAATTCAACTTCCTTGAGGTATTCATCCTCTCACCTATGCTTATAAGGGTTTGGTCTGGTTCTGGGCAGGAGCAGTCTTAGCTGGATTATTAGCTCCCCAAACACACATACTACCCACCTATGTGAACAATGCAGCCCACCTGGATACACATGTGAAAGGTTTCTTCAAATGGGAGGGAACTTATGGGAAGCAGCTTTAATGAGAACGACTCCTTTCTGTTTGTTTCAGTTTGATGGGGAGAACATGTATATGGGGATGAATGAGGCTAACCAGGAGTTCCTATCGGCCAATCAGGTAAGGGACATTTGGCTTGTTTGGGTGGGGAAGATATAATGTTACTTGATGTAGAAACATCTGGCAGTTTTGACAAATGATGCCTTGGAAAGCAAATTCCTTTCAAGTGACTTGACCTCTCAAACCCTACTGGGGTAGCAGTTGGTGGTGGTGGTGGGGGACATAGAAAGGGGAGGAATCAGCACTCAAGACAAAAATGGGCAATGCAGGGGAAAAAAGGAGTAGAGAGGATATGGGTAGTAAACATCAGACTTGGTTGGGTTGTGGGTCATCTGGTCATGGAAAAAAGGAAAAGGAAAAAGGCTTAGATTATTGCTAGAAATTGACTCCTATTTTATTTTTGAGCAAAATAAAATGAATTGTTTGATTTAAAATAGAAACTTATCCACTGGGGAAGGAGTGTAATGGAGTCACTGATCTGCATGTGCAAGAGCACAATGAGCACACACTCCTATGTTTGCACATGCCCTCAGACATTACCTATGCACACTCATACTCACATGGCTCATTCACATCTTATGTACATTCGGTCACATACTCACACATATAGATTACATACATGCAGCTTGGCTTTGTCTACTCATCACCACTCAAACTGATTTGTCCAATATTTGACTAATAATAATAATAATATACATCTTAGTAGCACTTAACAGTTTACACTTTGCTCATAACATTGCTCAAAAATCAATAGGATTGTTATTGTTATCTCTGTTTTGCAGATGAGAATAACTCAGAGATAGACCTTAAATGACTTACCCAGTGTCCCTCACCAAATCAGACAGAGCCAAAACTTCAATATTGATTTTCCCCCCAGATCCAGGGTTCTTTCTACTATCTTTCCCCTAGTTTGTCTAAAAGTACCCAATGCCTTGTTCATTGTACAAATATTCCCCAAATTCTGCCTTTGATTCCCCCGCCCCAATCCCTACCCCTACACTACTGCCTGCTCAGGAACAAGATATTGGGGCTCTAGAAAGATTCTCTCCCAAAGAGAGGTGATTCTTGAAGATTAGAGCTGAATAACTTGAAAGGTTAGAAACTAATAAGAAAAAGGACAGAATGGATCATAGGGTCGTAGATTTAGAGTTGAGCAGGATCTTAAAGGTTATCAAATCCAACCCTCTCATTCTATAGTTGAGGAAACTATGAAGAATTTCCATATTACTCAGTAGGCCATTAGGAAAGATGGGACTCAGACCTGGATCTTCTCAATCCCCAAATAGTGAATACATCTTTGTTTGGCACCTGTAGCAACAATTCTCTTCACTTTCACTGCATACTCAATAGCTTCACTGCATGTTTTTTTACAGTGCAGTGTGGCATGGTTGCTGCCTCGACTGCCCCATTTTTATGATCTTTTGGGGGGGGTATTTTTTGAAGGAGTGGAGGGGTAGTGGAGTTAAATGACTTGCCCAAGAACACACACTAGTAAGGATCAAGTGTCTGAGGTCAGACTTGAGCTCAGGTCTTCCTGACTCCAGGGTTGGTGCTCTACCCACTGCTCCATGTAGCTTCTTCTAGGATCCTTCTAGGATTTCTAAGTTTCCAAGTATTAGGTTCTCCCTGA
Organism: Macrotis lagotis; assembly: GCF_037893015.1. Classification (NCBI taxonomy): domain Eukaryota; kingdom Metazoa; phylum Chordata; class Mammalia; order Peramelemorphia; family Peramelidae; genus Macrotis; species Macrotis lagotis. The sequence goes on along the minus strand of NC_133658.1, from coordinate 358,954,237 downwards.
ACTGTCCTGAAGAGCATGAATGGAGGTGGAGTGGAGGGTGAGAAGACCAACCTCTTCTCCTCTGCCCTATTCACCAGTCTGGCAGTACCTCAGATCCTAGAAATGTTTTTTTCTTAGAAGAAAATCCGTTTGCTTTTATTTCTCCAATTCAACTCATCATTGGATTGTGTCACAATCGATCAATGTTTAACCTTAAGTCATATTTTCTGCATCTACATCACATGAGACTGTTTCTTATTAACAGGCTCCAGTTTTTAGAATCAAACCATTCAAAGATGTCTGTTTCAGCACAAATTATTATGGCTCTGTCTTTTCCCGGTAACTCAAACTCTGCTCACCCCACCAGTCCAGGGCAGGACTGTAGGACATGTGGACTCCTACCTGTCTGATATTCCTCCATCTTTTCTTTGCAATGAATTGGAGTAACAATAATAATAATAATAATAATAATAATTTATCACATTTATTTAGTGACTTAATATTTACAGAGCACACTATTACAACAATTGAGTGTAGGAAGAGTTATTTTATAGTTAAGGACATTGAATTGCAGAGAAATTAAGTGATTTGCCCAGAGTCACATGGCTAATAATTATGAGATGGTATTTGGACCCAGGGCTTTTTATCACTGATCACTCTAGATGGCCCTAATCTGTCCTTCTGCCTCAACCTCTTTGAGAAGAGAGCTCAGAAGGCAACAAGAGTATGCAACAGTGGGCAATTAGGTGACTCAGTGGATAAAGCACTGGACCTGGAGTCAGAATGACCTGAGTTCAAATTTGACCTCAGATTCTTAATAGTATACAACAGAAGGTGAATTCCTTGGTGGATCACAAGATTCGGGGTTAACCTTAAAGGAAGGGAAACAAAGGGATGTCTCTCCTGACAGGATTAAGAGGCATTGAGGAAACATTCCCTCAGGACTCCTTAGGTATAAATATTACAAGCTGGGATGGGGAGGAGTATTGAAAAGAGGATCTCTCATAGGATGAGAGTTAAGGATTGTAAATCTAGGAGAATTTGGGGAGGCTTAGTTTTGGGGGACTTTGGGACTTTTGCATGGAGATACTATTAGCTCTATTGAGGTAGAAGAACCAATAAGAAAATCTATGAGACTGGCTGCTCAGAATTTACTCTGGGTTGAATGAAAAGAAAGAGAGGAAAATGTTGGATCTCTTCCCAATCCAATCTAGGCCACAAGGCTAGGAAAAGCAGGCAAAGGAATCTAAGCAGAGATTTTGTTCAAGAATCACAATAATGGCATCATAGATGAATCATTTATTAAGTGCCTATTAAGTGAAGAGTTGAACAGTTGCTACTCACAAGGAGTTCACAATTAGATAGCAGTGAGTAGTTAATTATGAAAGTGAGATGCTACCTGGAAAAATAAGAGGAGACAAAGAAGAGGGCCATGCAAAGTACTGTGAGAAGTGTGAGGGAGTAATAATCCCTTTCACCCAGGGGGATGTCAGGAATGCTTCATGGCAGAGATGACACCTAAGCTAAACAATGAAGGAAGAGGATCAAAGGATCATACATTTAGAACTAGAAGTGGTCTTGGAGATCATCAAATCTATTCTTATTTTACAGGTGAGGGAACTGAGGCCCAGAGAACTTAAGTAGCAGAATAGATAATGCACCGATTAGAATCCAACCCCAAATACATACTAGTTCTGTGACCTTAGACAAATCACTTAACTGCCATCTGCCTCAATTTCCTCATCTGTAAAATAGAACTAATAAAACCACCTACCTGTCAGGGTTGTTGGGGAGAACAATTGAGATAAATGCTATATAAATAATAGCAATTTTTGTAATAATCATTGTCAAGAATCACAGAACTTGAAAAGGGATCAAAAGAAGAGAGAGGGAAGAAGGAAGAATGAGAATAGAGACAGAATAGTTGTTTGATTCGACTGCAGAATATGTGAAAGGGGTAGTAAGAGGTAAGGTTGGACAGTTAATTGGCATTCAGATTGTGGAAGAGCCTGAATAACAAAATCAGGAGTTTCTACTTTCTTTGGAGAGCATGTCTAAGAAGAGAGTAAATTAAAACCATGCCATTGATTGAGGGGACTGGGGATGTGTAGCTGGAGAAGACTTTAAGGCTAGTATGATCACTGTCTTCAAATATTTGTAGGGCTGCTATGTGGAACAGGGATTAGATTTGATTCCTTGACCCAAGAGGCCTGAATTAGAATCACTGAATGGAAAATCCAGAGAGAAAGATTTTGTTTCTATTTGAAGGAAAACTCCTTAACAATTGAACTTTCCATTTTTGAAGTAAGGAGTGTTTCTCCACTGGAAATATTCATACAGAAGTCCCAGGACTGTCTCCCTACCTGTCAGGGATGTTGTCTCTGGCAGGAGGTTCAGCTTGATGACCTTGGACACTGCTGTCAGTTTTCAAGTCCTGTGTCTCCTTTGACCCCCCCCCCCACCTTCCTGTTGTAATTTTCAGGGGAGATTATTTGAGTTGGAGTTGGGAAGTCATTCATTCAGAAGTAGCGATGTCTAGTTTATGTGCTGTAGAAGCATCTTCCATGGGTCCTGGAACTACCATCCTCCTTACACAAAGGAAAGCAGATTATCTATAGGGAAACTTGAGTCTCATTACCTAGGCTGAACAACCAGATGAAGTCCAGCTCTCTGAGCTCCTGGAAACAGGCAGAGCTCTTAACCTTCCTCTGGGCTTCTCCTGTGTTCACCAGAGATGACTCCTTCCCTGAACTGTATTTATGTCTCTGCCATAACCTCAGGCAATTTACCCTTTGGGCACTACTGAATTGCATGTATAATTATTGAACGGTTTCTGTTTGTTATGGTCCAGCACAGTACTCAGGACACAGTGAGTACTTAATATAAATTTGTTGATTGATTTTTTTTTTTATGTAAGAAAGTGTTTTTCTGGCAGTTGAGCCTTCAAGGCCTTCACTGCTCCAAGCTCTTCCTATTCTCCCTTTGATTCTTGATTCTGTTTCCCATTTTAGACTGCTTCACCAGAACTTTATCTGAGGTATACTGGCAGTGTGGGGAATGAGAATGGTAAAGTTAAAATGCAGAAAGGACTCTAGAGACAATCAAGCTCAAACCCCTCATTTTATAGCTGAAGAAATTGAGGCACAGAGAGGTTAGAGGACTCACCCAGAAAGAGTCTGAGTCAAAATTTGAACCCAGATCTTCCTGAATCCAAGTCATGTGCTATATACACCAGTGGTGTCAAGCTCAAATAGAAAGGGATCTCTGGGGACTGCATTGACTTAGAAAGTCACAAATTAACATGGTCCATATTATATTATATTTTTATTTCCCAGTTAGATTTTAATCTGGCTTTATACACTCAGGAGTTTTAGGAGTTTTACAGCTCTGCTATATATAAAAAATCATATCCAGCTCCCTCTTTTTTCACATAAGGGAGCAGAGACCCAGAGATGTTAAGTGATTTGTCCAAGGTCTTACAACTAGTATGGTATCATAGATCTAGGCTTGGAAGAGATCTAATTATACCTCTTCCTTTTATAGCCCAGGAAGGACTTGCCCAAAGTCAAACAGACTGTGAGTAATCAGAGATAGGATTTGAACCAAAACTCTATGACTCCAAAGCCAGTCCTGCTTCCTTATAATTATAGTCACAAATGTGACTATAGTTCCTGTTGTATCTCTTCCCAACCCAATTTGCAGGACTCCCATCTATTGATTTACCCAACATACCTTATTGACAAAGCCCCATCTTATGACAATGGTCTAGACTTCAAGGCTAAGAGCAGTATGGTTTTATTAAATTCTAGGCATCCTTCATAAGCAGTAAACAACTGAAGTCCTTGTGTAAAATGAAGCCTCTCAGAAGAGCATTTGTTAACTGTCTAGTGAGTTGCCTCAGGTCATCATAGTGTCTTTGCTTTAACACATTTATTCACTTATCCATCAAATCACAGAATCACAGAATTAGAGTTGGAAGGATTCTTAGAAGGATTCATAAAATCTAAGCCCCTAATTTCATAGATGAAGAAACTGAGACCCTGGGAGTGACTTGCTTAAAAATCATAAGTAAAGTAGCAGAGCTGGAAATTTAATTCAGGTCCTCTGAATTCAAATCCAGAGTGATATTTCCACTTCAACAAGAGTACCCCAGTCCCCCAGTCCCTGGATAGATGAGAAGACACAGGACCTCTAACTGAGCAATGCATACTTTGCTTTGGAGTAACTTTAACTTGCTTTGCATCTAAAATGGTGTGAATAACTTTTATAAAGAATAATCTCCTTTAGATAGAGATTAGACCTCCAAGGTCTGCACATAGAAGGGGGTGGGAAGCCAATCACATTTTTTAAAGCTGATAATTTTCAGCAACTTAAAACTTGAGCCTAGATCCTTTCTTTTTTTCCTAAATAAATGCTATTGATATGTTTCAGTTTTAATATTATTTTTAATAATAGCTCTTTTACCATGCTAGCCATCACTTGTAGCAAAGAATAAACGATAAAGAAAAAAATAGTTCAAGGAAACTAATCAGCTGTCCATCAAGACATACAGGGGAGGAAGTGTCCCACACCCAGTCTCCCTATTTTGTTTATCTTTTGCACAATTGATGGGAATCTATTTTGTTCTCAATCGTTTGTGGAACAGTGCACTTTCAATGCCTACTCCCTCCTTGTAAAATAAGATTTCTTATTTTGGGTTCTTTAAATTCATTTTTAAAATATTTTGATATTTATAATATAATTATTTTCTCCTTTCTTTGAGGGGTTTACATGCTAATGGAGAAGGCCATAAATTAGGAAATCAGGAGAAGGCAGTATATAAGAGGCAGCATATTTGGAAATGATAGAACTTGACTTGGTCACCAGAGAACACCAGGCAAAAGCTCACCTATTAAATAAATATCTTTAAGAGAATGAAAACAGATAAATTCATAGTGGTTAAATGCATGGTAGTTTGCAGGGGGTGGGCACTAGCTATAAGGGGAACAGGAAAAGTATTGTATAGAGGAAGTATTTAAGCTGCACCTTGAATGAAGAGATTCTATGAGGTTCCTTCTTCAGGCTCGAGGGACAGACAGTCTAAAGGTCTGGAGGTGAAAGATGTAGTGTTGGTACATGTAGAACCAAGAAAAGGTCAGTTGGGTTGTGTCAGAGAAGAGGTAGTATTGTCCCCTTGTGACTGAAAAGATGAATTGTGCTCAAGTTTTATAGGGCTTTCAAAGCTAAATGGAGGCCTTTGTAATTTTTTCCAAGAGGCCCTAAAGGTCTTTAGATACTTTTGAGGATGTTTTATTTCATATGAAAGAGGGTAGGGCATCTTAGGCTACCATACATTTGCAATGAGTCGACCCTGTAGTTCAGAGGTTATTCCATTATCTTTTGGCCTTGCTACCTGACTGGACCATCTGATTTTATGATCATATGTGTCCTTGAAGATATATTTCATTTCATTTCTCATATGCAAATCATTATCTGATGTAAATTGAAGCCTATTTACATACACCTTTGAGATCTTGATTCTTCTCAAACTTTGACACTCCATGGCCCATTATTGTATGTTATAACTAGGAGAATATGTAGAATTGCAAGTGCCGAATGATTCCCTTGGTATAACCCAACCAAGATTTCCCCTTCTATTCACTTTTGGATCCAGTTCCTAAGTTCGGATGGACTAATGCAGCGGGATGTCCATGTGAATAAATATTACTGATGGGATTTTCCCATTGAGAATGGTGAGGCCATTTCTTTTGAAGGACCATGGATTTCCATGATGTTACAGAACTCATTGTCATCAACATAATGTCACATTATCTCCTTATAGAATATAAATGCCTTGAGAGCAGGTCCTGTTTTACATTTGTCTTAGAAATCCCTAACTAGGGGCGGCTAGGTGGCACAGTGGATAAAGCACTGGCCCTGGAGTCAGGAGTACCTGGGTTCAAATCCGGTCTCAGACACTTAATAATTACCTAGCCGTGTGGCCTTGGGCAAGCCACTTAACCCCATTGCCTTGCAAAAAAAAACCTAAAAAACAAAAAAAAGAAATCCCTAACTAGCTTGGTGTTTGGTGCATAGTAGGCAATTAAAATGTTTTAATTTATTTTTTTTAATAAGGCAATGGGATTAAGTAGCTTGTCCAAGGTCACACAACTAGGTAATTATTACACATCTGAGGTCAAATTTGAACTCAGGTCTTCCTGACTCTAAGGCAGGTGCTCTACCCACTGAGACGCCTAGCTGCCCCTTTAATTGATCTTCAAAGAAGGCCATTATTTGGGAGGCTCTTATTTGCACTTTGCATGGAAAGACTTGACCCTGGCAAATATAATGGATAAGCTTTTGTCTCCCTATTTTATGCCATTAAGTCACTGAACAAAGTTATCTCTGTGACTTCATTTTTCATGAACTGACTAACGTATTTGCTGAAGAGAAGTATGAAATACTTTTTTCAATGATGATCCGTACTTTGGGTTAAAACAAACAAATAGCCCAACATTTGCACAAGAATAAACAGGAAAGAGAGAAAACAGAGCTATAGAATACTTCATTAGATGAAGATTTGGGGATCTTAGGAATTCACTATGAGTCAACAATGTGATAAGTCACTAACAAAAATTAATGAGGTCTTGATCTGTTTTACTAGAAGTTTAGTTTCCAAAACAAGAAAAGTGATATCTCTGCTATCCTCTGCTCTAGTTAGATATTATCTGGAATATTATGCCTAATTTTATAGGCTGTTCTGTAAGATTTTGAGCTGACCATTCAAAAATGGGTGTCAAAGAGGATAAAGAGACTAGTAACCTTGATTGTGAGAAGGAACTGTGGAAGAAACTGCTACCTGGTACTTAAATACTTCAGCACTGACAGATTTTTACTCTCTTCAGTATAGGACTCCTTCCAACATACAGATTTCCACTCATCTATGTATGACTACCTATGTATCTTTTGACCATGTCTTTCCATAAATCTGACACCAGCGGTTCACCCAATGTACTGGATAATGTGTGTGTGTGTGTGTGTGTGTGTGTGTGTGTGTGTGTGTGTGTGTGTGTGCATTATTCAATCTCTTGAAAATTGAATCACATTTTGATTCAGAAATGAGACTAATGCAAAAGTAATTCATTCTACCTCCTCTCCTTGGATATTTCAAGTATAGCAAAGAAGAATGTGCCCTATCTGCTCTTTTCTCCTGGTCATACATTTCTGATAACATTCTTTTTTTGATTTTTTAATTTTAATTTTAATTTTGAATTTTTTACAATTTTCCCCTAATTTTGCTTCCCACCCCCACCCCCCCCACAGAAGGCAATTTGCTAGTCTTTGCATTGTTTCCATGGTTTGCATTGATCTAAGTTGAATGTGATGAGAGAGAGAGAGATCATATCCTTAAGGAAGAAAAATAAAGTATTATGCCTGATTGTTGCACTAATGGGATAGGCAAGTCCATCAAGGTTGGTCATCTGATAACATTCTTGACACTGTTTTTGCTGCATAATTCCTATCTGCAGACTGGTGCATTCTATTCCCATGAAACTCTTCATTCACTTCCTTTCGGATAATGTTCAACTATAGTTCTGTGGTGATGATATATTCATTAATTCAGATCCATACACCAGAAGGATCCCTCCCTCACCCTTTGCGTAAGTGGGGAATTATGGATGTGGATTGTGGCATATATTTTTTATAGTTTAGCTCAACTGTTTTTTCATTTATCTTTTTAAAATTTTTGCTCTAAAGATTTGTTTTCTGTGAGAAGGTGGAAGAACATATTGAGAAACATAGGAGATGTAAAGAGAAGCTAACAATATAAAATCATTATTATTTAAAGATGGACCTATGTTTCCAGTTAAAGCATTGGGTCCTTAAAAGAATTAGGCAGTTTCTCAAAAATCATCCAACCTCCTCTGCTCCTCCTGATGACTTAATAATTAGTATTTCTTGAATAGAATTGAACTGGGAATTTTTAGTTAAGAGGAAAGAAAGCTGGAGGGTATAGCAGGAGGAAAATTGACATGAACACTATGGACAGATATCAGATGCTGCAAAGGGACAGGCATGATCTGAGTACAGCAAAGAGTCAACCCACTGTGACTCTGGGGCCACAGTGCCTCTAGCAAGTTCTCTCCTCTGCCTTTGACTTTCTCCAGCAGCCAGGATATTTCTTTTTAGTTGAGTCCCTACTTAGAGACATGACAGTGCTTTGGTGTCTTTATTTCCTCTGCATTTCATGTGCCACACTGTTTAGGTGGTACAGGAGATAAAATGCTTGACCTGGAATCTGAATTCAAATCCAGTTTCAGATACTTGCTGACTGTATGACCCTGCTCAAATCACTTAATCACTCCTGCCTCGGTTTCCTCAACCATCAAATTCTCTGTTTTTACTGTTGCTTGCCCTGGCCAATCATAGTAGATAAGAGTTCTGGATTTGAAACTCCTCCAATGCTCATTATCTCTATTTAGATAAGATAAATCACTTAACTTTTCTGTACTTGAGTCTTTTCATCTATAAAATATCTAAATCTTCCTTCACAGACCTATTGTGAAGAAGCACAATAAAATAATATGTACCAAGCACTTTGCAAAATTTAGGATCATAGACCTAGTGGTAAAAGGGATCTCAGAGGCTGTTGAGACCAACCCCTCCTCTTCTAGATGTGGTCAAGAAAGGTTAAATGATTTGACAGAGGCCACAGAGCTAATAGGTGACAGAGCTAAGATTAGAGGGCTATATAAATGTCAGTTATTATCCAGCTGAAGGCATCGGTCATTTCTGGGATTGCCAATGCATAGTACAGCCAATGGGTATGGGAAAGAATGCCTTAGTGTAGGAATTTCTGCAGACACCTGCTCAAAGCTTCAGACTGGGTCCCGGTGTTAGTCTTCTAGGATGCTCCCATTACTGATGATGGTGGCGGAGGTCAGTGATGGACACTATTGTTTGATCTGATGACAAGATGGGTCCCCCTCCTGACCTCTGTTGGGGTCAAATTACTTTCACATTTGACTCATTTCTGGGGTCAGATCCTGGCTCAGGACCTGATTGAATGGCGGAAATTGTATAATGGGTATGTATCCCTGGGCCAAACAAGCTCTGGGAGCTATTCTAATGGGTTTTCTAAAGGCACAGCTGTCTGGGTGACTTATTTAAAATGGGATTTTGAAGTGGTGTTCTTGCTATTTAATGCCCTCCTTCAGGGTTACACAAGGTTTATCAAATCATAAATAACATTTAGAGGCTTCATTTTAACATAATAGGCCTGATCCTTATGAGAAATATGAGGGATGGGACAGAGCAGCAAATCTGGTGTTTGGTAAACAGGCAGTGTTATAGAAGTAAATAATAGCATAATTAGATCCCTCTGTGGCTTCTGGTACTGACAGAGGCCTCTTTTTCCTCAGATCTTGCCAGGGGTGAAGATGAAACAGAATGGATGGAGTTCATCCCTTCTGGAAGCTCAGTTCCAAGGCCTGAACGGTTGCTGAAGTAGAAGAGACTGGGATCAAATGAGGGGTTTTCTTTCCTTATGAAGAGCCTAAACTGCTTCAAATACAAGCACAGTATTTTATGTAGGGAAGCTAGGTGGCACAAGTGGATAGAGTACTGGCCTTGGAATCAGGAGGATAGGAGTTTGAATCCAGCCTCAGCCACTTGACTGGTTGTGTGATCTTGAGCAAGTCACTTCACCCTGATTGCCTCACATCCAGGGTCATCTCCAGTCAACCTGATTCACATCTGATCACTGGACTCAGATTGTTTTGGAGGAGAAAATGAGGCTGATGAATTAGCACAGCCCCACCCCACCCCCACTCAAATCCAGTTCATGTGCTAGTCACGGCATCACCTCCCTGATGTTGTGGTCTTCGAAAATGAAGGACAAACATTATTAGTATTTTATGTAAAGTCAAAAGGGCAATGGACCTGGGTGGGTACTAAGGTCCTGTCTCATCCTGCTAGACTAGAGTGGTCAGAAGCTGGCAGAGATTGAGCATTTGATATTAGGAAACTGAGAAAATCATTAGATAGTACAGTGTAAAGGACACTGGATCAGGTATAATCTGGAAGAGCTGAATTGGAATCCTGCCTCAGATGCTTTAGCTGTGTGACCTTGGGCAAGTCACTTAATTGTTTCCTTAGTTTCCTCATCTATAAAGTGGGGATAATTATACCACCTACTTCATAATTTTGTTGTAAGGATCATATGAGGTCACATATATGAAGCATTTGACAAATCTTAAAGTTATATATAAATGATAGCTCTTATTTTATTATCATCCTCTCTTTCTATCTTGGTCTCTAATTTTCTGCCTCTGTCTCTCACTCTCTCTGTGTATATATAATATGTATATGTGTAGATAGATAGATATGTGCATATGTTTGTGTGTGTGTGTGTGTGTGTGTGTGTGTACATACAGAAAAAAAGAAATAACCTGGGGCTCACTTTTGCTCTATCTGGTCCCTTTTATTTCTACCACAGTTCTATTTCCAGCAAAACAAAAACCATCAGCTTTTGATATTCATTGAGTTTTTTCATAATAATGGCTTTTTTTTTTCAAAAGGAGGATTTAATTTGTTCACAGACTCTTACCTTGAGCTTCTCATTATGAACAACACACTGGATGATAGGGGTGTAAGACCACACCTTTAGGTTGGTTCTATTTAATATAGATGTGGCTTCTTCATTACACATAGAAATGGGCTGGCTCTATTTTACAGATTTGGAATCAGACACTTTGAGATTGAATGTTGTACCAGAAATCATACTGCTGGCTCAGGGACCCTGGGGAAGATATCTCTCCTGCTGTGGTTATTAAAAATCATAACTCACATTTTATAGTAGTAGGTAAGGTTTACTAAGTTCTTTCCTTAATAAGAACAACTTCATGAAAGTAAATACAAGCATTATTATACCCATTGTACAGAGAGCAAGTATGAGGCTCAGAGAGTAGTAGGGATTTGTTCATAATTATATCCTTAAGCATCAGATCTATAATTCAGAGGCAAAAATCTTCTATTTCCAAATCTCATATTCTTTCTGCAAAACAGGTGTTCCTAACTTACATTTGCGTTATGGAACCCTCTGGAAGTCTGCTAAAAACCTACAGACTCCTCAGAATCTGTTACTTACATTTATAAATGAAGGAAATGCTAAATTTTAGTTAAAGGTTAAGGAAAATGAAGATGCCATCCAAATTCATGGACCTCCTAAAAACTATCCATCCTTTGAAAAAGTTATCTCTTTGATAAGGGGAGACATCACCTCTGATGAGGTGTGAACTCACCTACCCTTACCACCTAGTTAAGGATCATTGATTTATTTCATTTTATAAATTTGGCCTTCACCCTTAAACTGGGAGGGAGGAAGGGGGGAGAGAGGGAGAGGGAGAGGGAGAGAGGGGGAGAGGGGGAAAGAGAGAGAGGGAGAGGGGGAGAGAGAGAGAGACAGACAGACAGACAGAGAGACAGAGAGAGAGTGCAGAGAGTGCAGAAAGCAAGAGGTCCCTATCCTAAAATAGGTGGGAAAGGAATAGAATTAGAGGAGATAGAAAGTCCTGTTATCAACAAAATTTCAAAATTGTTAAAATTTGTGTCTCAGACCCCTCCCAGTTCTCTTTCAAAGTCACTCTCCTACTTCATAAAACCATTTCTTCCAAACTTCAGTGCATAAATGCTGACTTTACTCATTTATAACAGCACCACACCTGGTCTACTTTACCTCCTCTAATATGGTTTTCCTAGTTCAAAATGACTATGACTACCTTTGCCTCTTTCTGAACCCAAACCAAACTCTTACTCCTATTGTATAGCTATTAACATCTTATATATTGGAGTAGAAATAGTTCACGCTAAAAAGTAAATGACTGAAATTCCCATAGCTTTTAATTTGATTAGAGACAGATGGGATATTTGAATTTTAGGAAAAGTCATTTATTAATCCAATAAAATCTCAAAATAAAGATATTTCAGGTTTATGGAGAAAGATCCCAAGATCCTTGGAGTACACGGTTGGGTATAATTGAAGCAGTCACTTAAGATAGGTCAAGTAGTAAGTCATCTTTGTAAAGCAGAATTTGCCCATATTTGGAAATTTAGTTATAGACAACTCTGTGGTAGGGAAACCAAAGGGAACACACCAAGTAGTAGCTTATAACTTTTTTTTAGAACCTCAGGTCATAGAAATTAGAAAAAGAAGTGAATATTAAGCATTTATTGCCTTGGACAAAAGTAAACATCAGAGTTTAGAGACCTCAAACAAATATTGACTAAGGTATAGTCAAAGTAAATATTTACCTGCTAAGTCTATAAATTATTATATTATGATTAGTGTTTGCTAAATGGCAGAAATCTATTTAGGAATCTGTATTCCAATGTCTGCCCATTTTTAAAGCACATTGCCTTGGAGAAAAATGAAATGTATCATTTTTCCTTTCTGGGGCTTAGTTTCCTTATCTGAAAAATGAGAAAATTGGAAAAGATGAACTTCAAGGTCCTTACCAATTCTAACTCCTATAATTCAAAAATATTAAATATGAAACTAGAGAAGAAATACCACTCCAGAGAAAATGATCTGGGCTTAGAGGCCTAAGAAACCTGACCCAAGTTGCTTCCACATTGTGTGAACCTCAAATGTCCTCAACTGTAAAATATGGGTCTATAGTTCTTGTACTACCTAGTTCATAGATCTGTTGTGAGGAAACAGTCTTTGCAACATAACTCTGAAGGAAAGAAAACTAAATTTCTAGTCAGAGAACTTGGATTCAAATCCTTGCTTTGATTTTGGAGCAAATTTCTTCAGATCTGTTTCCCATCTGTAAATTAAGGGAAGAAGAAAATATGGCTTGAGATCCTTCAAGTGCTGGATTTACAATCTTATTTATGTTTTTGTGACCTTATGAACTATAAGGTAGTTTATATATCACTAAACCCTTTCCTCACAATAAGCACCATTAGATATCTTACAAGTCTAATTGTTCTTATTTTGTTGTGGTGATGGTTGTTGAATCATTTCAGTATTGCCTGATTCTCCATGACCTCATTTGGGGTTTTCTTGGGAAAGATATGAGAGTGGTTTATCATTTCCTTCTCCAGCTCATTTTCAGCTAAGTCAGTATCTAAGGCCAGATTTGAACTCAAGTTATCCTGACACCATGTCTGATACTATCCATTTTACAGGTGATGAAACTATGACCCAGAGAGAATCGAGTGATTTGATTTTATTATTTTTCCCATGATTACCCTCAGCAAGTGATGAATGGAACTAGAAATGTTTACCCAGGTCTTTTGGGCTTGTAGGTGCTGACTCTCATTATTCCAGGGTGCAATGCAATCCATACCCGGAGTTTCCAGTCCTAAATCATATAGCATAGGTGCGGCTAGGTGGAGCAGTGGATAGAGCACCAGCCCTGGAGTCAGAAGTACCTAAATCATATAGCATAGACCATAGGTTTTATACAAAGCCAAGTAGGCTGCTGTAGTCATGGTAGACTATATGGAAGAGGGGTTAAGGGCATGCTACAGGGAGAAATTTATAGCAGTTATTTGAATATGAATTTCATGAGTTGAGTTGTAGCTTCAAAGGTTGCTTCAAACAGTAGTTTGAAGGTTTTGAGATCTGAATCAAGCTCTTGTTCCCCTGATGCTCCAGAACTGGCATTCTTGCATGACTAAGATCCATAAGTCCATGCTACATGAAGACTATTGAAAGGATTAGGGGCTTTGCTATTAGAGGAAAAATCAAGAGTGTTGTGGGGAGATGAAAATTGCCGCCAAGTTTTTAAAAGTCTAGTCCACAAAAGAGTGTTTGGCCCCAAATAGAAGAACTGGAAACAATGGATGGCTGTAACAAAGATGAAAATTTAGACTTGAGTTCAAAACTTGCTTCTTAATTATTGGAGCCAACAAAATGTGGAATGGGTTGCTTTGGGAGGTAGTGAGTTCCTTGTCACTGGGGGTCTCCAAGCAAGGACTAAATGATGACCTATCAACTATGGTGTAGTATGTCTCCTTAATCAGGAAAGTGTTGGATTCATGACCTCTGAGGAACCCTCTGATGATGATATTCTGTAATTTGGGCACTAGTGTTCCTGGATGGAAATGACTAGCAATTATAATATAGGCAGTGCCTTTACTTTTTTCCATGCAGGAAAGGACTGTCCTGGGAAAAAGGCCCCAAGAATGACAAAATCCCATTGTAATTTAAAAACAACAACAACTATCAACTTTGAAATCAACACAGTTAACCTTAGTTATTACTGTATTTTGTTAGTCCCCAAAATATTAGTCTTTGTGATTGCAACTTTCTGAGTAGGGATCTGTTAGCTTAGAGGAACTAGAGGCTTTGAAAAGCAGCCTGATATTGAAAATTCTTCCCACATATCCTAACATTAAACAAGGTGTCTTTTAAAAAAAAAAAAAGGCAGTTAACCCTGGGAACAAAAGAGAAGGTACAAGCTTAATTTATCACTTTCCCAGTTTAGCAGACAATGTTTTGGTATACTAGCACCCCTTAATGAAGACAACTGCTATCTATTAAAGGAACAAACAGTTTAGGTTGATAGCAGAGGTGTTGGCCCAGACAACACCTGCTAATTTGCAGAGAGTGAAGGAAGGTGTTAAGAACTGAGAGGAGGAGCTTCCTCTTCTTCCCTTAAGCATTGTTCTCTGGGAGTAGAGCATGGGTGGACTCCAAGGCAGGCTACACAGCTTCAGCAGTCCAGTTGACAGCCAGTTTCATCAGTGACACCTTCTCCTTCGCAATCTGATCAGTTCAAGCAAAACCCTGGTTCTTTTCTCCAACTCACATACAAGCATATATTTCTAGAGAGCCTCTCTCCAGAGAGCAAATCTCTCCCTGAACAGTGATAGATATACTCTCCTGGGTCAGTTCTAACTTGAGGGAGTCTATAGGAGACACATGGATTCACACAGCAGATTAGGAGGAGTTATTCCAGGATTACTCCTAAGCATCTTAATCTTGTTTAAGGTCCTAGATCATGAATAGAGCTGGACCTGAAAGCAGGAAAACCTGAGTTCAAAATCGCCTCAGATAACTAACTAGCTGTGTGACCCAGGGCAAGTCACTTATCCCGTTTGTCTCAATTTCCCTAACTATAAAATAAGGATAATGGCAGAAGGATTATTGTGAATATCATATGAGATAATATTTGTAAAGTTCCTGGCACTTCTTAGACATTATGTGATTAATAACCAGTTTTACAAAATCACATGATTTCCACCAGATTGTCTCAGTAACCAGATCAGATCACTACTACCAGAAAAATGTCTCCACTGCTAGCTGTGATAGTCTCATTGTTTCCAAGGGATATGTCGACTTCAAAGAAGATGTCTTAGTAGTGGTAGCTGGGGGATTACCTGCACACCCCCAGATCCTCCATCTCCCATTGGGCTTAACAGCCATGCCCACAGCTGTGAGCAGGGCCTTCAGGGAGTTCAAAGTGGTTTGGTTACTTTTTGCCTGGCTTCTATATTTTGGTTTTTGTAACTATAACATGTTGACCAAAAACAAAACAAAAAAATAAAAAGATCTACTCCCATAGATCAAAACTAAAATGATAAGCTAGGTTTGAACTCAAAGAGGAAGCTGGGATTATTATCCCAAAATTGTTAGAACAGTTTAATTATCAAGAACATGAATCTTTGACTATCATACATGGTTTTATTAAGTTATATTGCTTGTTGGGAATGATGAAACTTTCCAATTGAATCACCCATAAATGAACAATTCTATTACTGAGCAGGCTTTTGGACAAGGATAAGATTTGGGGACAGCTGGGAGGAAGGGAATGGGCATGTGGATTCTTTGAACAATAATTGGCAAACCTCTTCTCACTGCCTCAACCTACAGCAGTCTTGACCCCCTCATTGATAATACAAAAAAGTAAATAATCATTGGGTTTCAAACTCAGGCCTCTTGATTCAGAGATTATGCTGTTTATATGGAACTATTATCAGCTTGTCTCTGTTCACCATTGTGGACATTGCAAATGCTCTTAAAGTATTATTAACAAGTAGGGGAAGAGATAGTGAGCTTGAGAATGGTGAGAAGAGAGCTAGTAGGAAATTAAGAGTACTCATGACTTGGATGGAATGAGTTCCTGCCTCAGTTGACATTATCCCAGAAACTCAAAAAATTTAATAAACGATGTTAATATACTAAATGAAATAAAACCAAAATAGGATTACCAAATGTTAAAAAGTTTCCCAGATTGAATTAGGAGAGTTTGGCATTAACTGGCAAAAAATCAACCATGGTCATAGTGCCTTTTAAAAAGTCAAGCTTGGGGGCAGATAAGTGGCGCAGTGGATAGAGCACCGGCCCTGGAGTCAGGAGTACCTGATTTCAAATCCGGTCTCAGACACTTAATAATTACCTAACTGTGTGGCCTTGGGCAAGCCACTTAACCCCATTGCCTTGCAAAACAAAAATAAAAGTCAAGCTTGCCAGTCCTTGGATATTTGAGCAGAAAACAATTTAGTGAAGATCATATGAGATAATATTTGTAAAGTGTCTGGCACTTCTTAGACATTATGTGATTAATAACTAATTTTGCAAAATCACATGATTTCCACCAGACTTCTCAGTGACCAGATAAGATCACTACTACCAGAAAAATACCTCCACTGCTAGTTGTGATAGTCTCATTGTTTCCAAGGGATATGCATGGAATGCATGGAAATCTCCTTTTCTCATCCCACCTCACCTCCCCACCTGGTATCATTTATAAGTTCTTGCAAGTAGTCATTTAGTAAGAGATATATTTAGCTATATCTTAGTAGGATGTCTATCTAGGGAGTAGAGGAGCAAAAACTTTAAGAAGTTTAATCCCTGGCAATAGAGAAGAGAGACAAATATGGATTCAAGCAAGAACTAGCCCTGGCAGTTGAGAATTGTGCTCCAAGAGTAACAGGTCCAGAAAACCCACCTAAGCAAAGCAGACAGACTTCAAGACAGAAAAGACATCTTCTTAGACAGAAGATTCATAACCTCCAACATTTTCAGGAAACTCAATGAGGGCTCTGAAATATCAGAGGATAAGAGTTGTGTTGGCCATATCTGTTCATTGTGCTTTGCCTAGGTACTAGCATACTCATAAGTTTGTGATCATCCTTTCCATAGTTTATTTGTGAGAGAATGCAACCCAGACCTTTTTTTTGGGGGGGGGGGAGAATTTTTGCAACTACTCTTCCTAACAATCCATCTTAGTAAATATTTTTGCTTTGGTATAACTGTTGCTATTGGCTCACTGTTAAAAGTGAACTCACCAGCGAGGACTTGATCATTCTAAGAGTATATAGACCAACAAAGTACCTTCAAACCTGAGAAGTCATTCGCTTCTTCTCTCCCACCTAACCTGCAAACTCTGAGTGCAGGAATGAGGAGGTAGCCCAGAGGAAAGGCTACAATGCCAAATCAGGAATTGTTCAGAGAACTGGGAGTGTGTCGGCTGAAGAATAAAAACACTTAGGAGGGACATGCTACCTGTTTTTAAATACCTATGAGGCTGTTATGTAAATGAACAATTAAACTTGTTTTGCTTGTTCTGGTAGGTAGGACTGGAATTGGCAGAGATAAGTTACAAGTATTTAATTAGCCCATTGCCTGAAACATAGAAGGCACTTAAAAATATTAGTTAACTGACTGATTGACAACGGGTCAGCTTTCACCTCCTTTTCAAAGGAGAGCTTCCTATCAATTAACTGTCTAAAAATAGAATGGGCTACCTAGTGAGACAGCAAATTTCCTATCACCAGAGATATTGAGACAGACATCTGTCAGGAAGACTGTAAATGAGTTTCTTGGTTTGGTTAAGAGGGGAGACTGGATGACCTTTAAGAATCTCTGTTTAGGGGGCAGCTAGGTGGCTCAGTGGACAGAGCATCGACCCTGGAGTCAGAAGGAGCTGAGTTCAAATCTCGCATCAGACACTTATAATTACCTAGCTGTGTGGCCTTGGGCAAGCCACTTAACCCCATTGCCTTGGGAAAACCTTAAAAAAAAAAAGAATCTCTGTTTAATCTCAATCCCAACAGATCTGTGATCTCAGCAATGTGGATTTACCCTTTAGTGATGCAGATAGCATCTCATCCATCTCTGCTCCCCTCATATGACCCTTGTCTAGTTCCTCTTAAAAATTCACCATAGGAGATCCCATTTGACATGCTGAGGGACTTCTCTGAGTTTTCTTGATGTCTTAAGGAAAGAAAACGCTAGGTAGTTCAGTGGATAAGGCACAGGACCTGGAGTCAGAAAGACCTAAGTTCAAAACCAGTCTCAAGATACTTTCCAGATGTGTAAGTCACTTAAATTTCTGCCTGCCTCAGTTTCCTCATCTGTAAAATATGGATAAAATAGCCCCTATATCCAGCCCTGTTGAGAAGATAAAATGACATAATGTCTGTAAAGCACTTTGTAAACTTTAAAGTGTTATATAAATGATAGTAAGTTTTATTTATTAAATCAATATATAGCAATGTATAGCAGTGTATAGTGAGTATAAAGCAAATTCTCCAGAGCCTAGGTTTTCCAGAAGACTTTAGAATACAGTCTTTGAGTAAGTTCTCTTGCATGGAATTATGTTTCTAATAGCTTTAAATATGTCAGAGAAACTGCCCGAGGTTAAAGAAATATTCATGACATGAGGAAATTGAAAACCAAAAATATCTTGATGAATAACCAAATAACTAGGACTAGAATCAGCCCACAGACAGAAGAGCTGTCAACTGTACTGCTCTCATCAATTCAAAGGTCTGGAAGTTTCTTGTTGTTGTTCAGTCATTTCAGTTGTGTCTGACTCTTCTTGACCCATTTGGGGTTTTCTTGGCAAAGATAGTGGAGTGGTTTGCCATTTCCTTCTCCAGATCATTTGATAGATGGAGGAAACTGAGATTCAAAGAAGTTATATAATCTTTGGTCATACAGTTAGTTTCAGAATTCAAACTCAGGTCTTCCTGGTTCCAAATCTGTTGACATTGCATGACATTGCTTCCCTAGAAAAGAAATTGAGAACAAAAATGCCTCTATAGAATATAATCTTGGGAAACTAGAATCCCCAGGAAAGGGATTATTCTTTTTAACTAGATTTTCTGATCAAATGAAGTTAATTGGGCCTTAGAATACATTTCAGAGCTGAACATCAATAGCAGCTGTGTATTTTTGTAACTTTAGACCCATATCACCTAGGGAGGAAGAGCAGACAATGGGTTCCAAGTCAGATTTATAAGAAAGAAAAAAGACCCCATTTGCAGTCAGTTCCTCTGGTTCACACTTCCTAATTAGACAGATTTCCTTGAGATCATCAGAATGCCTAAATTTCCCCAAGAATTTAACAGAATCCCTCCTGATATCACTTCAAACAAGATAAAGAAGTATGGGTTTGATAATATAGTTAGGTGGGTTCAGAAATCCATCAGTCAAATTCAAAACTGCCCAGAGCAAGTTCTGTCCCAGGGCTCTATAAATTGTTCCATTAATTTCAGAATTTTTTTAACATTGACTTGCTGATAATTTTATCTAATTCATAGATGATTTAAAACTAAGAGGGGTTACTAATAGGTTGAATAACAGAGTCAGGGTCCAAAAAATATTTACAAGCTAGAGGGACAAATTGAATCTAACAAAATAAAATTGAATAGCCATATGTAATAGTATGAATGGTTCAAGAAATCAATGGAGAAAGGAAGGAAACAAGGCTAAAAGTGGTAGAATTTCAGTTCAGCCTAGATGGAGAGACAGAATAAAAGCATCTAATTTATAAAAAAAAAAAAACTTCTTTGTTAAAGGCTGGGGAGGGGGAGAATCAGGCAAGCCTGTCCCTTTGGGGGGAGGATCAGGCAAGCCTGTCCCTTTGCTCTATATGCTTATCTTAATGTTTATTAGATTTATAATAAAGATGCTTTCTAAATGAACTATAGGTGTTTAAGAGGGAGAGCACATGGGATACATGACCAGAAATAGTGGTTGAGTGGGAAAAACCCTAGGGGGTTTTAGTGACTGCAAGTTCAGTATGAGTCAGCTGTATATTGAACTAATAAGAATATTAAGCTGCCTTAACAAAAGCTCATTGTCTAGAGACAGGGAGGGGAAGTTAATAATGATGGACCCTCTGCCTTGATGAGGCATTTGGACTATGTATTATGGCTAGTCCTGGGTACCACATTTTAGGAGAAACATGAGCAAGCCACGATGAGGAGACTCAAAAAATTCTCCTAGAAGGATTCCTTTAAAAAAAAACCTGAAAATATTTAGATTAGAAAGAGATGACATTGTTCATGAGGTGGGGGCATGAACAATGTCTTTGAATATCTGGAAGGTTGTCGTAGAAAGGAGAAGGGTTGGTCCTGTTCTGTGTCACCCCGGGCGGGGGCAGAACTCCAGTCTGTGTATGCACAAGTCTTATAAAGGGCAAAAATGCCGTGGTTTTTATTACTTTAATTAAAACATGAATGAAGAGCTGGAGTCTCTATTAAATTGTCTTTTCCTTACGCTGGTGTGAAGACACTAACTGATATGATTACCACGAAGATTACAAACTATCAAAGTGAAAAAAAGAGAGCTTTTTGCAAGTATTTCAAATTAAACCTTCAAACTTCACACTTTAAGAATAATTATAGTTGTATTACTGGAAAGTGATTCATGAATTCTGAATAAATATAGACCCTTAAAGGGAAATGTTCCAGGACCATAGTTTTCTTTCCAATCTGATGAAATTTGGTATCATTTTGCAGCTGTAGAATAAAATGTAGGGGGGGGGACCCCTATGTACATAGAGTGTATTGAGTATATGTCAGATAGAACTAATGAGATTTTTTTTCCATCAGCCCTGAGCACGCACACAGACAAATGGAACAGCCGTTTCCATTTTCTGTAATAGAAAACGGCTCAGGAGAAGGCAGAATGATCTTACCGCACCCAAGTCTTCGTGGTAGCCTGCTTGTTAAATAATATATTTTAAGTTCCAATATCTAGGCTGCTAAATGTTTGAAGCAACATTAATGGGCCCATCAGAGAGGAAAGCTATCTGGGAAAATTTAGAGAAGGCCTTCATTTGGAATGTATTAGTATTCCCCTCGGCCTTTAATAAAGATAGTACTTTTCACACAATACAGTGAATGTTTACAGCAGACAGTTTCGTTTCCTTCCAACAATTATGAGAGAAATTGAATCTCAGGAAATGTTCGTTTTCTCTAAAATTAGAAGTAACAATAAAGATATCCCTGAAAGGTTGTGGGTAGCAGGGAGAATGGTCATTTGTCTTTTTAGAGGCAATCCCGGGTATAGGTTTTAAGAACTTTGGTGCTTTATAAACATGGCTTCCTCTCTTCCAGTTTTATCTGGAGAAGGTGTTCACACACACACACACACACACACACACACACACACACACACACACCACCTAGGAGACCATTTGGTGTCTGTAATGTAAGATTTCATAGGATTACTTTAACTCTCATGAGCCTTACTGTAGTGAAAAAAGGTATAAGATCCAAGAAGAGCCCATTTTAAGAGTCTTTTTCAGAGCAGCATCTCCATCCCCCTTGTATCATGTTAAGATTATAGGATCATAAATCTAGTCCATAGATTCTGAAACTTTCTTTGTTAAATCTAGTGCAGTCAAAAATGATCTCTTCTCAAAATCATTTTTAAAATACATAATTGCTGGAAATGCTAAAATATCAGAGAATGTTTGTCCTTCGTTTTCTAAAAAGACCACAACACCAGAGAGGTGATACAAGCCTGTGAATTGGATTTGAGTGAAGAGGGACTATGCTAAGTCATCGGTTTCACTTTCTCCTCCAGAGCCATCTGGGTCCAAATATGAATTGGAAGCAATCAGGGTTAAGTGACTTGCCCAAGATAACAGCTAGTAAGTGGCAAATATCTGAGGCTGGATTTGAACTCCCATCCCCCTGACTCCGAGGCCAGTTCACTATCCACTGCACTACCTAGCAGCCCTAAATAAAAAATAGAGAAGGAAAAATAAAGATGTAATTTTTTCCCATCTATGTTCATAGACTGCCTAAAATGTACCCATGGACTCCAAGTAAAGAATATCTGATCTAGAGTTGGAGGGGATCTTGGAGGTCATCTAACCGACTCATGAAAAACCTGAAGCCCCAGAGAAATTAAGTCCAAGATCCCACAGGGCATAAGTGACCAAGCTGGGATTTGAATCCAGGTTGTTGTTAATGGACTTGTACTATGTGCAAGAATCCTCCTCTGCTGTCAACCATTCTAACATGTTACCCAGAATCAGAAAGGGAGAAGGAGGAGTCAAGTGGAAAGAATGCTAAACTCTGGGAATCAACCTGCTTTTAGTCCCAACTTGGTTACAAACTCCCAGTTCCAGAGTGCCCTTCTGGGTCTTTTTTTCTTGTCAAGTGACAGGGATAGATGAGATGAGATCTATAGTCTCCATTTTCCTTTACAGCTGCCATATTCTGTGTCTAAGGACCCTTTTAGCTGACCTCTTCTACATTCTAAGCTCTTGGTCAGCTACATTCCATTCAGCTCTACCTCATAGTTTCTGACATATCCCCCCTCCTGCAGCTCCAATAGCCTATATTTACATGATCATAGACTGATGGTCAAAGGTCTCTACAGTCTTTTTCAGTTTTAATATTCCAATTTTCTAAAGTATATTCCAGTTCTGAAATTCCATATGCTACCATGACTCTCAATTGTTACTGAAATTCAGTTTTCTAAGATCTCTCCCACTCCAAATGCTTCTAATGGCTCTGCGATCACCAAAGGTGATTTTGTTATTGTTCAATCATGTCAGTTATGTCCAACTATTCGTGAGTCCATGGACCATGTTACCCATTGGCAAAGATATTGGAGTGGTTTGCCATTTCCTCCTCTAGTAGATTAAGGTCAACAAAGGTTAAGTGACTTGTCTAGGGTCATACAGCTAGTAAGTGTTTGTATCAGATCTACCTTAATCCAGGTCTAGCACTTTATCTTCTATACCATCTACCTACTCTAAAGGTGACTTTACCAACCTCCCAAATCATCCCCAGGAGCTAACTCAAACAAGATAATTCCAAAGAAATGAAAGGCTCTTACGTCTGGTCTAGGGATAGTCAAGACTGCTCTTTGACAGCCCATTCCGAGTTGCTGATTTTGAGCCAGCTCCCATTTGTCATAAGAGACCTTTTGCCTCATCTCTTAAAAGATAATAACTTGATTATAGGAATTACTTCCAGCACAGAGTTAGTAAGCATTTTGTGCCAAAGTGGATGTCTTCCAAGGCCATAATGTCCGATTGATGGGTACTCTTATCAATACAGCACTATCTTCTACATCCAGATCAATCAACAAGCATTTATTAAATGTTTTATTATGTTTGAGGTACACTACTAAGCCCTAGGGTCACAGATAACAAAAGACAAAATTAAATCAGTCTCTGCCTTCAGGAAGGTCATCCTCTAATGGGAGAAAATATGTACACTTATTAGAATCTGCAGTATATACCAAATTAATACAAGTGCCATATTCGAGGACAAAATGAATATGGGGCAGTTTAGGGAGGTGCCCCTGTATCAGCAGGAGGGAGGGAAGAATGCTTCTTGAAGAAGGTGGTACTTTGAGTCTTGAAGAAAAATAAGGACTAGCACATAGAAGTGAAGAGGGAGTGTTTTCCAGATATGAAAGAGGTCCATTGTAAAGACATTGAGATGGAAGGTGGCACAACCTGGAGTGGTTTGTCATTAGACAGAGACAAATAGAATTTGTAATTAAACCTAGATAACTGAGAGCATAAAGGAAAAGAGTAAAGTGTAAGAAGACTGGAAAAGTAGGAAGGGCCAAGTCATGAAGAGCTTTAAGTTCAAACAGAAGAGTTTATCGCAATAGGGAACCACTGGAGTCTGAGAGGAGAGGATGGAAGGGGAGATGTGACATTCTCTGACCTGTGCTTTAGAAAAATATGTGTCAGGTATTATAGTGAGCAATGAGGATGTAAAGACAGAAGGGAAACAGTTTCTCTCTTCAGAGAGCTCATATTCTAATGGGAAAGTCATTATTTTGTGTGTGTGTGTGTGTGTGTGTGTGTGTGTGTGTGTGTGTGTGTGTATATATATATAATGAATATAAGGTAGTTTGGGGAGGGGCATTTTGCTTACAGCTGGGATCCCTACCAAAGATTCCTATAAAGGTTGGCCCTTGATCTGAGTCTTGAAGGAAACCAAGATTTTATGAGGCTGAGATGAGAAAAGAGTGCATTCTAAACATGGACAACAGTCAACTCAGAGTCATCAGCTCTGCACTACACAAAAACAAAGAACTTAAGGAGAGGTTTTTTTCCCCCTTATATAAAGCTATGGGCAACTAGGTGACACACTGGATAGGGTGCTGATCTGGAGTTAGGAAGACCCATTGTAATGAGTTCAAATCTGGTCTTTCAGACACTGTTTGACCTTGGACAAGTCATTTGCCCTGTGTGCCTCAGTTTCCTCAAAGTAAAATGGGGATAATAGTAGAGAGATAGATATGTATGTTGTATATGTACATATCCATTTCCATATATACATATTTGCAAACTTTAAAGAGGCTATATAAAGTTAGTATTTTTTAGTTAACTATTATTCCAAACCAAGAGAGAATTATCTTCTTGCTTGGGACAGTTGGTATAATATTAATGGGTAAGAGAGACAGAAGCTCTATTTAATTCCTGATGGGGGGGGGGATTCTCCAGTAAGGAGAATGATGCTTCAGCTGAAAAGGATAGAAGTTAAGAAGATATAATAGTTAAGGATAGTTAGAAATAGGATAGTTAAGAAGGAGTCAAAGATACCATCTGTATCCAGATAAAGAAAGTTCAAGGACTATTCCCTTTAATTTAGGGGGGGAAAACTGCTATCTTATTGTCTGATCTTGTTATCTCTTATACTTTATGTTTCTTCTTTAAGGATATGATTTCTCTCTCATCACACTCAATTTGGATCAAAGTACAATATGGAAACAATGTAAAGACTGACAAATTGCTTTCTGGGGGGATGGGAGGAGGGAAGTAAGATTGGGGGGAAATTATAAAACTCAAAATAAATAAAATCTTTAATTAAAAAAAAAAAGGAGTCAAGGTGAAGAAAAGTAAGACAAGACTTGTCCCTTTAAAATGAGTTCAAATCTCCGAGGCTGGATAGATTATATCCATGGTCAATGAAAGAATCATAAAACCACAGTTAGTAAAGCTTTGAGAAATCCAGAATAAGAGGGGACAGAAAACTGGAAATGTACAAATGTTGATGATTTTCCAAAGGGGAAAAAGAAAGGTAGATTAAGCTTCATGCCTTTCCCTTACACAATTTTAGATAAACATTTATTGGGTGCCAATAGTGTGCTACTGAATAGAAATTTATAGACAAAACCAATTTCTTCCCTCAAGGAGCTCATGTGCTATCTATCTAGTGAAAGATACAATATGCAGAAAATACGTACAAACAATATATATCCAGAATAAATGGGGGAGAAGGTGACAGAGGAATGAATACATGCAATCATGAAGAGTGGTCAGCCTACCCAGCACTAGACAGAAATTTTATACCTCACTAAGGTTGCTGCAGTAACTGTTTAGCTGTCTATCACCAACTAGGAGAAGACTATACCCTCTCCCTATCAGTTAATATCAGATCAGCCAGAAACAGTTTAATTGGTGATTACTCTGAACTGTTGCTGGTTGATAGCTTAGTTGACCAATGAATGCAGAGACAATGATTAGATGAATGTAGGGACCTAGAATGTGCTCCTTATTCCTGTCCTCACACCTTATTTTACCACCAGAAAACAGTCTGGAGCATCAGTATGATGCAAGGTTTGCTCTGACCTCAATTGCTTTGCAAAAAGAAGTTGCTGTAATGCTCCAGGAAAAATGTAGGGGGTTGATGCTTCCCCAAGCTCTGTCAGACTCTGAATCAATGAAACACCACCAGTGGAACAGTCTCCTTCATCCAGTTCTCAGACATGCCACCTCCCTTACCTTGGAAATATCTAGGCTTTAAGGGAAGGTAGAACTCAAGCTACAACCTTTGCAGTGTTCAAATATTTCAGTGTTATTATGGTCCTAGGAAGCAGACCTGGATGCTTTGTAGGTTGGAGGGAAAAGAAAAAATTTGTGCCTTCACCTCATCTCAATGGGGGTTTCCTATCTAGGTTCTGAAGCCCAGAGATGCCCTGATGTTCATGCTGACATTGAAGGAAATGAGTCATCACTGATTCCCTGGTGGGGAGAAAAACAGGTGGTTTGTGAATAGTTAGGATAAGAAACCTTTGATTTGACTACATTTTCCCCTTCTTCCTTCCTTTCTTCCTTTCTTCTCCTTCCTTCCTTCCTTCTTTCTTTCTTTCTTTTTTTCTTCATTTCTGCCTTCCTTTCTTTCCTTCTTTTTTTCCATGGATTCACCAATGGCAATTCATACCAGATTGACCTCATTTCTTCCTTTTTGTTCTAGCTACTACAGTGAGGGCAGCTAGGTGGAGCAGTGGATAGAGCACTGACCTTAAAGTCAGGAAGATGGGAGTTCAAATCCAGCCTCAGACATTTACTAGCTGTGTGACCTTGAGCAAGTCACTTAGCCCTGATTTCCTTGCATCCAGAGCCTTCTCTACTCATCCTGATTCCTATCTGAACACTGGACCCAGATGATTCAGGAGGAGAATGTGAGGCTGGTGACTTAGCCCAAATATGCCCTTATTCAAATCCAATTGATGTGCCTGTCATGGTATCACTTCCCTGATATCATGGTCTTCTTCGAAAATGGAGGACAAAATATTACCACAGTGAAGATTTAGGCAAATCCCATAGACTTAGAATTGAACTAAATAGAAATAAGAACCTTTCTAAATATTAGAGTTCTCCCATAATGGCATTCGTGATCATGCGGAGAAATGAGTTTCCTCTCACTGGAAGTGTTCAGGCAGAACACATCAGGGATGGTTTGAAAGAACCAGATGATGTCTAAGGTCTTGATCAATTCTAAGATTTTAAAATTCTATTTATAGATCATATTTATTTTCGAATTTTCCTCTCTTGGTGCCCACATTTTGCAAAGTAAAACACATGATTTATTTTCAATATTCTCTACTCTCTTTTCCCTTCCCCTCTTCCCAATGCTTTGATTGTTGGGAAATAACAGAAGATGCCCTAAAGATGTGGTTAGAGCAGTCAGACAAAAGCAAAGGATTCTGTTAAAAGTAAAGGGAATCGGGGCAGCTAGGTGGTGCAGTGGATGGATCACCAGCCCTGGAATCAGGAGTACCTGAGTTCAAATCCAGTCTCAGACACTTAATAATTAACTAGCTGCATGGCCTTGGGCAAGCCACTTAATCCCATTTGCCTTGCAAAACCTAAAAAAAAAAAGTAAAGGGAATCTTTGAAGAGGTAGGGTACTATGGGTATGTAACACTATATTTGCCATCAGACAGTTGATTTCTGCTTAGTTTTGCTAAACTGTCTTTTTTCCTCTTTCTTTTTTATTCTTTGCTATATTCTTTACTATTCATTTGCTGGGCTCTCAGAGGAGAAGGGGAAAGGGCATATTTGGAAATGCAAGTGATAGAAAAGATCATATTGTGAAGGCAACTTTCTGGTGGAAATCACATGAAAATGAGGGAGGGATGCCAGTTTATGTGTCAGGAAATTCCTGCTCTTAATAAAAGGGACTGAGGGAGAATCACCGTGAATTTAGATTTGGACTGGGCATCAAAAGTCACAGAAACCCACCTTCCATTCCAATTTGCAAACTCCTATAAACAAATAAAATGCTTCTTTTTTGGTAGCAGCAATTCAGAGCTGTTTAAAGCCTGGGAGGTCAACCAGGCCAGTCCCTTCATTTTGTGGATTAAGAAGTGGAGGCCCAGAGAATTAAAGCAACTCACCCAATGTCATACAGTTAATGAGGAGCAGAACTAGAGTCTCAACCCAGGACCTCCAATACCAAATCTCATTCTCTTTCCATTATACCACAAAACAAGAAGTTCTTAATATAGGAACTCCAGATCCCTAGTGGGTTCATGGCTAGTTTTCAGAGATCTCTGAACCTGATTGGAAAAATAAGATATCTTTCTTTTCATTAACCTCTAACTAAATTTAACATTTCCTTCGATTATTTAAAAGACATTCATCTGAGGAGGGATCCATAGGATTTACCAGAC
Organism: Macrotis lagotis; assembly: GCF_037893015.1. Taxonomy (NCBI): domain Eukaryota; kingdom Metazoa; phylum Chordata; class Mammalia; order Peramelemorphia; family Peramelidae; genus Macrotis; species Macrotis lagotis. The sequence continues at coordinate 358,926,090 of NC_133658.1, read as the reverse complement.
TGCCAGAGAGATTTATAATACCAGAAAGGTTAATAACTTTTTTAAATTACAAAATATATTTTGTATATATCAAGTCAGGAGAATCCATCCTTTCCAGAGTAGCTTATATATATTGTTGAAGAACTTTGTTAAAGATTTCCTCCCACAGTTGTTTTTGTTAGAGATGTGGAGGGCTATGGATACAGAATGCTGAATACATTGTCAGACTAGGACAGTGCATATGTTTTTTTAAAAACTGTTTTTCTTTGTTACAAAGAAGGGTATGATGGTGATGGTGGGAGAGATAGGGAAATAAGGAAATCATAAATAAAACTTTATTTTTAAAAGAGGGTAAATATATTTCCTTCTTCTGAGTCAAAATCTACCTATGCAACTCCGGCTCACTGATCCTCATCCTTTCTGAAGCACTCAGCAAGTCTATTCTGTCTTTGACACGCCAGTCCTCCAAATATTTAAAAACTGCTTTATAGCTCTTTATACTTCTAAAATGAAACCCACCATCTCCAATCCTGTTTTTGTTTCATTGTCCTGCGTTGTTGTCATCTGGATGTGACTTCAAACTTTACCACAGTATTGCAGACAAGGTCTGAAGAGAGCAGAGGAGGGCAGGACCATCACTGCTTTCTGTCTAGACTTCTTTTCATTTCAAGACCACACTGGCTGTTTCAGCAGCAAAGTCCCCTTGCTGACTCATGTCACTTTTATGGTTAACAAAGGCTCTTAGAGTTTCTCAGAGGAACTACTACAAATCAAGGGTCCTCTTCCCCTTCTCCCCAACCCATTCCCTATCCTACTCTCATGCAGTAGACTTTTTGAATGTCAAGATAAGACTTCACATTTATCTTTATTAAATTTTATTTTATTGGTTTGGGGAGTGGTCGCTGGAAAATAGGAACTCATCTATCAAATAGACTTTCTGTTGAGCCTTTCATTTCATTTTTTCTAAGTTCATATAACAGGGTTTAAAGCTGCAAGAGATCTTAAAGGTTATTTGGTCCAACATTCTCTTCCCATTTTACAGATAAGAAGACTAAGGTCCAGGGAGGAATTTCTTGCACAAAAATCAAAAAATCAAAAGTAAAGCCAGGACTCTACTGTAGGCTCTTTGACTTCAGTTCCATTGCTTCTTCTACTGTATCAGTTTTTTTTCCTTCTTCGAGGCTTTAATCTTCTTGAATTTAAAGTCAGCTATCAATCAGGTCCAAAAAGGAGTACTCAATTAATGAAAACTAGCCCCCATCCCATTTTTATATCCAAACTTTTTGTTGTTCTGTGTTTACAAAGTTATTACTGTGTTATTACTTTGATTGGTCATAATGTTTTATTTGTTCCATATAAATCAATGCAATTTTAGGAAAATGGTCATTTCTTCAGTAAATGTGTTAGAGTGTTTTCAAATGAAGGGAAAAAAAAACAACTTCAATAGACTGGAAATTGTTTGGGGCATGACTGATTTTACATTCACTCTAGGCTTTTCTGGGGATGACATTTTTAAGGTGAGATTGCTCCAATGCTTTCTTCTGAATTTCAACTTCTAAAATGATCTCATTTTCACCAGATAGAAATAACCCAACTCTCTAGGTGTATCAGAGATGACCCTTTCCTGCCCTGGCATTTCTCAGGCTGCATTTTTAACCTGTCTTGCCACCTGCTGAAAAAGATGTAACTTTTATGCTCCAAATCCACCTCCTTTTTAATGCTGAGTTCCCACAATCCTTTGGTCACTTTATCTGTTTTTAACCTTTTATTGGGTCTACTCTCTGATCATTCTCTCCCCTCTCAACTTCATTCTCACACTTCCTTTGAAGGAGGGGGAAAGCAGAGAGGAGACGAGTGATCCCCCTGACCACCCAGAAGCTAGCTGTAAGGCAAACTGGTAGCAGCCCAGCGTCTTCATGTTTGAAAGGAGAAGGATGGATGAGGGGGTTCAAAGGGCTCATTGGATGTTAAAGAAACATGCTAGGCTGGATGTAAATGGAGGTGATCATGAAATAACAGATTTAGAACTGGAAGGAACCTTAGGAGTGATCTAACAGTTTCCACAATTTATAGATAAAAGAACCAAGGTCCAGGGAAATAAAGCAATCTGCCTAAGGAAGCAGAGTTGGGAATTGGACCCAGGTCTTATGAAACTATATACAGTTCTCTTTCCATCTTCCCACGCTGATTTCCTACTCAATTTCTACTAATTTTTTAAAAATTAAATTTTAAAAAGTACATGAACTCTTTGAGTAATAAAGACTTTCTTGCTTTTCTATTTATATTGTTAGCACTTAGAGCAGTACTTTACCCTTAGTAGGTACTTAATAAATTCTTCTTCATTGATTTATCATTTAAAGAGTAATCAGTTAATTAGCATTTATTAAATATTGGCTATGACCTGGCATTTGACTAAAAACTAAAGATACAAAAAAACAAATGAAATATATCCTTCCCATTCCATCAAGGAAATAACACGTGTGTGTGTGTGTGTGTGTGTGTGTGTGTGTGTGTGTCTGCTATCTGGAAAATTCACCCATGTAGGATAATTCCTTTCCTCATTGGAGGAGGATGGAAGAATCATTAGAGTTTATATCTATAGCTATGGTCTACCAGATAGTTTTATGCAATTCACATTTCAGTTGAGATTTCAGATTTACAAGTTATCTTATTCAAAACTATTCTGTGAAGTGAGCAGAATTTCATCAACCCTATTTGTCAAGAAAAGTGATCAATACTCATATACTTCAAGTTAGTAACTTGCCAAGGGTTATGTTAGAAAAGTGGCACAAACAGGGTTAAATGAATTATCCAGAGTCACACATCTCTGAGGCTGAATTTGAACTCGTATCTTCCTGATTCTGGGGAAGCTGGGTGACAGAGTGATGGACTTAAAATCTGGAAGACTGACTTCTTGAGTTCAAATCTGGCTTCAAACACTTACAAGCTGTGTGATCTTGGACAAATCACTTAATCCTCTTTACCTCAGTTTTCTCATCTGTAAAATGAACTGGAGAAGGAAATAGCAAACCACTTTGGTGTCTTGGTCAAGAAAACCCCAAATAGGGTCTCAAAGAGTTGGACATAACTGACAATGCAGCGTAAGAAAAAGTGACTAGATTTGAACCCAGTTCTTTTGACATCAAAATTCAGTGTTCTCTCTCCACTCTTCAGTTCTTATCCTTCACCTGGGCTCTGTGTCACCTGGAGAGCTGAAGGCACCCTCCTACAATGAGTCTCTGGAAGAGAAAGATAACCAACAGTAACGTCTGGAGTTTTACATCTTGTCACTCAATTACAGCCTGAGGAAAACCATCCCTACTGAAGCCCAGTGAAAAATAGCTAGGGTGGGTGACTCACTACCACTTGTGTCAATGAGCCCAGCCCTTAGCTGCCTGCACAATTTATTAATACTTCATGGGAGGAAAAAAATTATTTTAATCTCATAATGGATGATGAGCTGTGAAATTGCTTTGGTAGCAGCTGGACACCCTGGGGGAGGTGTTCATTCAACTCCATTATGCCAGTTTTCTCAGACATCCTCTGGGCTTCTTGTGCTAAACAGACATGTCAAAGCCAGGCAAAGGAAAACAAGAGAAGCAGATCTTTTCTTTTAGGATAAACCTTAATATAGATTTGGGTCAATTATTTCAAAACATAGACACGCATGCATATGCACACACATACATATGTGGTGGTATTGTGAAGCTGAAGAAAACATTCCCAGAGAGATAGAATACATGGGGAAAGAGCACTCACTAGACCGTGTGTCAAAAATCTGGATTTTCATCCTGATGCTCTCACCAGCTGTGGGACCTAAGGCTTATTTAACTCTCTGAGTCCAAGTATCTTATCTCTGAAATGAGCATACTAATACTCCCTCACAGAGCTGTTTTGAGAATAAAATGAGATAATAGGAGTAAAAGGCAGTATTATGTACAAAGGAACACAAAAAATTTCACACATGATATTAATTTCCCATTTCCATGTCTTTCAATGGGCTGTCTGCCATGGAATATACTCCCTCCTTATCTCTGCAACCTAGCTTCCTTCAGGTGACACTTTCTCCAGGAACCCTAGTTAAACTCTGTCCTTATATAGCAAGTGTGTAATAAATGCTTGTTTGATTGATAGAAATTTCTCTGGTCCTCAGTTTCCTTATAGGGGAAAAAGTGTTGGATTGGACCAGGTGACATCCCAGTCTTCACAGTTCACTATTATCAAGCGTCTCAGTGGTAGACTGCACAATGATGAATTTGAACCCAGAGGTTGGGGGAGAGGGGAACACTAGAGGTATCATCTCTTGGGACATCCTTCTACTTTTCTCGGTGTTTCTAGAGAGCAAATCCTCCTGTGTTTCATCAAAAGAGACAATGAGGTTCCCTGAGAGGAACAGAGAGCAAGCCAGACACCATCAAATTTCTTTATAGGGGTTCAAAATATTTTACAACTATCAGGCTTGCAAATGTGCCCTATAAGAGGAAAAGGATCCACTTACAGGAGGTGTATCTTTCAGGTCCCCAGGGACCACTCTGTGTATTCCCAGCTTGCAGTTCTCTGAGTGCTTTGAGCTGAGTACAGAAATTATACTCTTCCAAGGCACTGGTTATCCTGAGTGAAAGCTTCTAATTAATTGGTCTGACTCACCCCTTGTAGTACTAGCGACCTTCCATCTTAGCCATAAAAGGGAGAGAAGTGTAAGGAGTGAAAGGGGAGAATCTAAACCCTGACAATAGGACCTAGTCAGGAGACCTGGGGGCTGGGCCCAGTTCTATTCTTGTCCTTGGTTAAGATCTTGCTACTCTCTGAGCCTGTTTCCTTTTCACTAAAACTAGAGGATTAAGCTAGATGATCCCGGGAGTTCCTTCCAGTGCTGAGTTGGACAGCCCTGGAAAATATGGTGGAGTCGGAGATAGGAAGAGAAGCTCCCGCACACAGGAAGTCAGGCCAGGATGTAGTGCCTCCAAAGGGCTAGATGGCCTTCAAGGCTACCTCCAGTTCCGTAAATAATAAGTACCTGAAGCTGGATTCGAGCTCAGATCTTCCTGACTCCAGGACCAATGTTCTATCCACTGAGCTACAAGCTGTCATATAAGGATTGATCAACATCATTCTGTAGAGAGTGTTAATAGCTCTTCTCTCAGGGCCTTGTTTCAGATTATATGTTTTCTGAGGTTTCTTCTACCTCTAATGTTCCTTGTGACAGCATGACTGGGAAGGCTTGGAGGGATTTGGCATATGAACTCATCTATCTCTAACTTCCTTCTTCTCTCTTGACTTCACAAGGACCCTGACTTACATGGATGATTTAAACCCCCAGTTCATTTTTTTTTCCTGATGAGACATTGCAAAATTCCTGGAGACTTCCTATCTGAATCTTCTTCTTAAGGATTTGAAGTAGGCATCCTCCATTCTTATTTCCCCAACTTTTTTTTTAATTTGTAAACAGGGTTAAATGACTTGCCCAGGGTCACATAGATAGTAAGTATCTGAGGTTGCATCGGAACTCAGTCTTCCTGACTCTCCACTGAGCTACCTAATTGTCCCTCCCTGATGTCTTAATGCCAGTGCCTTCCCTAGTGCCTCTATTATTACCAGTTTATCACACACACACACACACACACACACACACACACACACACACACAAAAACCCCTATACATATATATATATATATATATATATACATATATATGGGGTGTATATAAAGCATATATAATATATATATATCGCTTGTTTATATATCATTATTTTCATGTTATCTCTCTTATTAGACTGAGGTCAAGGATTTTTTTTTGCCTCTCATTGTCTCTCCAGCACTTAGGATAGGTCCAAAATATCCAGCTTCTGTTTTCTGTATCTCTACTTTCCAAAGAAAATAACATATATCAAATTGAGAATTCATTAGCTACTTGCTTTTGGGAGAAAGAGCTTTAAGCATTTGAAGAGTGGGAATTCTCCATCACTATAATACCATGTTTCTGTACTGGTGTTGTGATCTGCTTCTCAAATTTTTATCTTATTTCTTCTTTCTGGTCAAGGATCTATATCAGAAGTGTCAAATGTGGCCAGCGGCTGTAGACAGTCCACAACTCTCCCCACTGTGGCCTAGATGAGATTAAAATTTAATTCCTATCTGATTTTAATGTGTTGAGATACATATGTGTGTATTTGGTTTTCTAAGTCAATATAAAACCTGCAGGAATCTTTATGTCTGATTTAGTGGCCCCCATTTCTGTTTGAGTTTAATATACAATACTACTTCATTGCTCTTTTTTAGTTGTTCTTTCTAGATGAGGATTTCTTTCATTGTGACAGTCTAGTCTTAAGCATCACCTCATCAGATTTCAATTATATTAGTCACGTGGAATGAACTTGCTTACCTTAAAAACCCTTGTATGTCTCATTAATTATATTCTGTGCATTTGGGTAGAGAACTGAAAGTAAGAGTTTTATTATGGACACAGAACCTACAATATTGTCAGATAATTGTCCTCCAAAATTTGAAAGACTGTTAGTTGGATGAGGAATCAAAGTTTTGAATGACCCCAGGGGATAGAGTTAGAGGCAATGGATGGAAGGAATAGAAAGACAGAAATCTCTGTTCTATATAAAGATAATCTTTCTAATAATTAGCTCTGTCCTAAAGTGAAATGGGTTCTGTTGGTGAGTGGATTCCCTTTCAATGGAGGTTCAAGTATTGGTTAAGATCCCTGAAGCCTCTCCTTCCTGTAATTATGGAAAGGGAATGTAGGGGAGTGGAGGTTGAATGGGAATTATGCATTACACATAGCAGTTTAGTTGATCAAAAAAAATTTATTAAGTACTTACTATATGCTCAGCACTGGGGAGAAAGGGGAAAAAAATGAAACAATGCCTGCCTTCAGAGTGCTTACACTCTAATGAGGCACCTATGCTGGACATATAATTTCAGTATCTTGATAAAAGTTTGGAATTCTAAGAGTCAGAGGAGTCAAAAGACAGAAGTTACAGGGAACTGCGGTTTCAACTCAATATCTAGTTGTCCAACTATACTGACCAATTGCACTGTTCTATTATGTAGTGAGCTCCATGTCCCTAGATATTCAAGCATAAGTTAAGGGACTTTGTGGATAGGGACATAGTATAGTGGATAGAATGCTGAATTTTGGAGTCAGGGCAATGGGATTCAAATCCTGACTGCCACTTACTCCCTTGCATATGTGAGCAAGGTTGATGGAACTGAACTTGAAAACCTTAGAGTTCTCTGGCTCTAAATCTTTGACCCTAAGGATGACAGTCTGGGTATAGGATTGTACCAGAAACTTCAGAAGGTCTGGTTAACTTTAGGATTCCCTATTTTTTTGTTGCTGCCACTACTTCTGTTTAAATGGCAACATCATAATAAAACAAAAAACATAATAAAAATTTTTACATTTCCCAAAACCTGGTTTTGATTGCTTCTTCTTTGAATTTTCCTACTATTAAATTGGGAGCTCCATGAGGGCAGAGGCAGAGTCTTAGATAACTTCTTTTTTCCCCCAGTGCCCAACATAGTGTTCTGTAAATAACAGCTATTTTGTTAATGACCCTTAAGTGAATAAATAGCACTTTGTACCTCTTGTATGTGCTCATTGAGTTCCTCTTTGCCTTGTAATTACTTTAATATGTCTTATTTTTAAATAATATTTTATTTTTCCTTAATTACATGTAAAGACAATTTTTAGCATTCTTTTTTTTAAATTTTGTACTAAATTTATTTCTTATTTCTTCACCTTCCCCATTTCTGAGACAATAAACAATTTGGTATAGGTTATACTCATTCAATCATGTAGAATATAGTAACAAAATATGCCTCATTTGCCATTGAACAATAAGCTTTCTAAAGTCACCTCAACTTGGGCAGAAGGCACCTCATCTTTGAAGGAATCTCATCTTTGGACCTCCCACAGTGTTTTGCACACAGTAGGGGCTTAGGGGATGTTTTCTGAATGAACAAGTGAATGGTTTCAGACCTACAAGAGACTGTCATTTCTTCCCTTTTTCTGAAGCTCATTGTTGGTTTTGTCATATAAAGGCTGTCAGTCTCTTTCCTTCCCCATGGGGATAAAAGTCGCCTTGCTAATCCTTTCTTTCCATTGGCATGGTGCATCTTGCCTAGGGCAAGTAAGTCTGCCTCATAGCTACTGTAACCTTTTTGTGAACCGTAAAATTTGCTGAACAAAAGTCCTCTGGGACTAATGTGGTCTTTCCTGGATACATTTTTAATAAACAAAACTAATGTATAATTTGATGGTCTCCCATTATAAAACTGTTTTTAGACTATGGGATAGCAGTTCCAGGACCTACAAAAACAGTAACTTTTAGAGCAGAGAAAAGAAAAAAAGATAGTAGGTGCCAAATTGGGAGTGTTGCATGAATTGAAGTGGCTTCCCTAGCTCAACTCAATTGCCTCATTCCTACATTGGCTGAGGTAAATAAAGATTTGGGTGTGAGATTAATTCATCCCCCAGTGCAATTTCAATGCTACTGTAAGCAACTCTATTTTTATTTTCTCCTTTTGGTTTATGTGTATGTCTTTTTTTTTTTGAAGAGACATTTTTATTCTAGGAAAATGACAACCCAACCAGAAGGCACGATTATGTGGATTTTGAGAAGGGCTAGAGTACTCCAGATCTGATATACTGCAAGACATGAATCAGAAAGATTCTATTAGAAATCTCTCAAATAACTGACACGGGGGGATTCTCCACTGTGATTAATTTTGCTTGGTCATTATAAACACAGACAAGCTGGACAAAATTGTATTTCAGTCCCCCCTGAATTAATAAACTCACTCTACACATAAGAAGTTATAGTCTTCAACTCTCTTCTCATTTGACAGAATTTCAGTTTAGGATAAGATACTATCCAATTTTGTTAAAGAGAAAATAGGAGCAAAAAAGCAGCTTAAAGAACAACGTAAGATTACTTTTACAGAAGGGAGGCAGTTTGGCATAGTGAAAGCACACTGGCCTCAGAGTTATGCCACCTGTTTTCTGGTCCTCCATATCAACTCACCCCTTGGTTACTTTTTTTTAGTTTTATGACTGTAGCAAGTTCTTTAAACTTTCTTAGCCTTTCTACCTTACAGAAGGATGAAAGAAATAGTGAATTCAGATCTTTAAAACTATGAAAACACCATGCCTCTGTAAGAGATTATTATTGTTCTGAGGGTCAAGTCTGATCACTTTCATTCTATGAAAAAGCCTTCTACATGTGCCCAGCATCATGTGAGGCACAGAGATACAAATGCAAAAGTGAAGCTATCCCTGCTCTTATGGAGCTCATGTTCTTCTAATCTCATTTCACAAATGAGGATCAGAGCTTCAGAAAGGTTAAGCACTTGCCCAAGTTTGTGCTAATAGTATACAGCAGAGGCAATATTCGAACTCAAGTGATGGTGCTGCTGCTGCTGCTGCTGCTGAAATGAAGATGATGATGATGATGGATAATGATGATGGTAGGGGTGGTGATGATGATGGTGATGATGAATATTATGATGATAGAGATGTCGGTGATGATGATGATAATAGTGGTGATAGCTGTGGTGATGAGGTAGTGATGGTGATGGTGGTGGTGGTGGTGATTGTAATGATGTGAGGAGGAGGAGGATGACAATGACTATGTACATTGACAATGATAATGCCTAGAATTAGGATTTACAAAATTCTCTATATCTTTAACGCATCCAAAACCCAGTCAAGTATATATGACAAGAATTACTGTCTTCATTTTACAATTGAGGAAGGCTGACAATCAGAGGTTAAGTGACTAGTCCAGCTAGAAAATGTCTGAGTTCCAAGTTCAATACTCTTTTTTTGTTTTTTACAAGGCAATGGGGTTGGTTGGGTGACTTGCCCAAGATCACACAGCTAGGTAATTATAAAGTGGCTGAGGTCAAATTTGAACTCGGGTCCTGACTCAAGGACTGATGTTCTATCCACTGTACCACCTAGCTGCCCCTTCAATACTCTTTTCTTAAATACCTATTCATGTGAGCATGGGCTAATGACATGGCCCAAATCTCCTGGATATATCTATAATTCTATGGATTGTCTACTTTTAATATTACCTTGACTCTTTTGTTTTCTTTAAAGGGCACGCCTCTCACTGAATCATGCCACCTGCAAAGTGAGCACTCTTTGCCTGAAGGACTATTCACAGCCCCATTAGGAAGACTATTATATTATTTAGGTGCATATTTTGGAATTTTTATTAAGAGCTCTATATATCAGCTTAAGGGACTTTTTTACTTTTTTCTAATTTAAGGTAATGGGTTAAGTGACTTGCCCAAGGTCACACAGCTAAGCAATTATTAAGTGTCTGAGGCTGGATTTGAAGTCAGGTGCTCCTGACTCCATGGTCAGTGCTCCATTCACTGTACCACCTAGCTGCCCCAAGAGATTTTTTTTTTAACAGAGACCCTTCCACCTCAAGGACTTGAGCTCAAAGTAATGGAAATGATCAAAAACTTCTCTGAATTGTAATGGACAGTTAACAAGCATATGTTTGAATAATTGTCATGGGTCTTGTGTTTAGGTCCACGAGGCTCTGAAAATAACAGTCATTTGATTGACTCAGTTCTTGAGTTCATTTAATCAGATATAAGAATATTAGGCACAAAGAGGTTGTGGAAAAAGCAGTTGTCCTGGAACTTGGGAGACCTAAATTCTGGTCTGGATTATGGCATTATTATTATTAGCAATGTTATTGAGAATAATAACTAGCATCTATATAGCACTTTAGGTTTTGCAAACTACTTTGTAGTTAATATTTCCTTAGATGCTCATAATAGCCTTGAGAGGAAGGGGCTATTATTCTCCCCATTTTATAGATGAGGTAACTGATTTGAAGAAGGGGTTAAACCATTTGCTCAGGTTCATATATCTAGTAGGTGTCTGAGAGAGAATTCAAATTTAGGTCTTCTTGACTCCAAGTCCAATACTCCCTACTTTGACACCTAGTTTCCTGTGGCACAAGCTAATGTGACAATAATCTTTTCCTCTCTGATTCTCAGCTCACTCATCTATGAAAAAAAAAGGAGACTTAACCAGAGGATCCCTGGTTCACCCTTCCGGTTTCCCAAAAGGAAGCCTGTGAGTGAGCATAAGGAAGGAATTTTACTTGTGATTCTTGGTCCTTGAAGTTTCTTCAAGGAACACTTTCAGAAGGGTACCATAAAATGTACTATGTCACATTTTTTCCTGAAAGCGGGACAATGAATCAAATGACCTTTTAAGAGACCTTCTACACTGGATATTCTTGCAGTTTCAAATCTGACTGCTTACCTGTGAGTTGGATGCGATCTGAGTCCCACAGATTCAGAATTTGATTGAATTAGTAGGAAGCATGTATGTGTCAGCATATTTTAGTATGTAAAGTGGGTTAATTGCCTCTTTAAATGAATTTTCATAATCATGTTATTACAATATTTTGATACAACATATGCTTATTTGTTCAAAAGACTTCTGGTTCATTGGGTAGTTTCCAGTGTATTGAAGTTTTGATTTTTAAATGAAAGAAACAATGAGGAGTCAGGAGACCAGGTTCCCAGGCTGTGTTCTACCTCCAACTTACTGTGTTACTCCAAACAAGTGTTCACTTCCTTTCTGGGCTTTAATGTCTGAGCTCTCATTTATAATCCCTATAGTCTATGATTCCCCCTAATTCTCCGTCCTTCTTTCTCACCCTGCTTCCATTCACCCCACCCTATCTCTCTCTATGATATACTGAAAAATAATACACAGAAGCTTAGAGTTCTAGTCCTCCCTGCAGGGCTCACTCTGTGAACTTGGACAAGTTCCTTTTCCTCTCTGAACCTTAGTTTCCTCACATTAAAAATGAAAGAGTTAGATAAGAGGTCTTAGATATCATCTAGTCTGACTCTCAAATGAGAAAACCAAAGCCCTAGGAGGGCTATAACTCATCCAAGGTCACACAGGTATTTAGGAGTACATATGGGACCTCAGATCCTCTGACCCCAGATCTTGTGGTTGTTGTATTCCCTGCCCGCTGCAATACCATGCTGCCTTCCAAACCATGGTCTAGGTATGAGGTCTTTACTGTTCCTTCTGGTGAATCTTTCCTCACCAACCACCTGATTCTTCCTCTTACAGTCAAACAATGAATCTAAAAATCTAATAAGATGCTTGTCCTTGCACTGGAAGGGCAGAAAAGTCCCAGGCACAGAGAGAGTGCCTAGGGCAAGGGGCAAATGTGCCCAGCAGGGCCATTATAATGCCCAAAAGGCAAGTGTTCTTCTGCCTTAATGAACCTTCTGTTGTAAGAGGAAGCAAATGAGGAATAACAGTGATTTATTTGTTTCTCTCATCACCTCTTCCAGCTCAATCTCTAGCACAGCCCTGGGCACATTATAAGTGCTTTAATGAATACTCACAGAATCCAGCTATCAAGAGATTCAGCCAAAGAGATGCTTAAGGCAAGTTATAGAGTCGGGAGGGAAGTGCCTTAGATCTGAGTTTGAATCCCAACTCTGTCACTTGACCCTACCTGTGTGACCCTGGACAAGTTTAAAATTTCCCAGTCTCAGTTTCGTTACCTGTAAAATAACTGGATTGGCTTTGATGATCCTGTCGATTTCATTTCCTTTAGACTTAAGGTCAACCTGTAGCCTTAGAGCTTCCCAGCCATCATGTTATGCCAGCCACGTCCACAGCTGTCAACCAAGTGTAGATGGGTATTGATCTGTATATTTCCTACTAATTTCCCCAATCTGAATTCCCTGCCATGGTATCTGCCAAATACAATCTTAGCACTTGCTACTCAGTGCTGTTTGACAGGACAAGTATGTTTACCTCCAGTAGCCTCGACCACCTTGCTAACTTGAATAAAAATTTCCTGAAAAATAAGATTACAGGGAGCAGACTATGGGTTGTGTTGGCATTTGTCTTATGCCTCTGTTTTCTTTAATCCTGTAGTGTGAAAGATAAAGAGACCAGTCACTGTGGGGCAATTCAAATAGTTTACTCTTGGATCTGGCAGAAACTGGTAACCTACTGGTGCCATATTCAAAAGAGAAATCACATGCCTTGGGGATGCTTTTTCCAAACTCTCCCAAGTCACTGACTAAGGGATCCCACTGTTGACAAGGAAAATTAGAAACTGGTGAGAAGCAGGGACAAGAGTAAACCTTTAATATGATATCAGTGACTTTGCCCTGGGGGCTCTAGACTAGTCAACAAGAAATCCTAGATGGGGAAGGGATGGCATTGCAGTTAGAGGGAAGGAATGATATGAGTAGAGCTTGGATCCTGTTGGCTCTAACCCTCTCAAAACTTCTTGATGTTCAGAATCTTTTAGACTCTAAGGGGAAAAATACAGCAGATGGAGCTTTATTGCATTTAAAAGTCTTGATTGCATTTAAAATTCTGAATAGACTCCCTAGTGCTCACTAGTTAGTGTAACCTCTAAACTGGCCTTATGGATTTTGTGGCTTCTTGAGTCTCTATTGGAGACCCAAGGCTGTATGGGTTAGGGAAAAGAGCACTAGATTTGATGTCCCTCTCACATAACACTCCATCTCCAGATTTCAGGCCTTTTCACTGGCTGACACCATGCCTAGAACACTCTCCCTTCTCACCTCTATCTCCTATTTTCCTAGCTTGCTTCAAGGAAGCTCAAATCCCATTTCCTCCAAAAATCCATTCCTGTCTCCCCTCCATCCTCACTACTACTGCCTTCCCTCTGAAACAACTTCCCTTCTACTTTATATACATCATCTTTGTACCTAATTGTTTTCCTGTCATCTTCGTTATGGGCAGCTAGGTGATAAAAAATGAATAGAGGGCTAGTCCTGGAGTCAGGAGGACCCAAGCTCAAATACAACCTGAGACACTAGCTGTGTGACCCTGAGCAAGCCATTTTACCCTGGTCACCTCAATTTCCTTATTGCAAAATATATCTGAAAAGGAAAATGGCAAACCATGCCAGTATTTTTGTCATGAAAACCCCCAAATAAGGGTCATGAAAATCATATATGACTGGAAAATGATTGAACAATAATATTTTCCATTAGAATATCAGCTCCTTGCAGGCAGGGTCCATGATTCTACCTTTCTTTGACTTCCCAGTACTTTGGACAGTGCCTGACTTAATAATAAGTTACTTAATAAAAGCTTGTTGATTGAACAGCTAATGCACAAGGTCTGGGTTTGAATCCAGACCTTGGTGTGGCTTGGGATAAATGATTTCATTTCTTTGAGTTTCCATTCCCTTCTCTGAATAATTCGGGGTGAGGGGTTGTTAGGTGATCTCTTAAATCCTTTCATGTATTTACCTGTAAAATAACTGGATTGGCTTTGATGATCCTGTCGATTTCATTTCCTTTAGACTTAAGGTCAACCTGTAGCCTTAGAGCTGCCCAGCCATCATGTTATGCCAGCCATGTCCACAGCTTAAATACCCTGTTAAGGGCATTTCCACACCTGGAAGGTGTCTCCATCATCTTCTTGGAATATTTTTTTGTGTTTTTTGCAAGGCAATAGGGTTAAGTGATTTGTCCAAGGTCATACAGCTGGGTAATTATTATTACATGTCTTAGGTCTGATTTGAACTCAGGTCTTCCTGACTCCAGGGCTGGTGCTCTATCCACTGCACCACCTAGTCGCCCCTGGAGTACTTCTTGAAACAGAGTAAATGATATCTTATTCTTTCCATGGGCTACAGAGAGGAGTTAATTAAAATAAATTGGTTAAAAGAAAAGCTACTGAACTATCTATTCCCCATCTCTGAAGAAGTGATTATGACAGATCTAAAGCAAATCTAGGTGTAAACTAGAGCTATCTAAAATGACTCAGGAGAGCTGTTTGTTAAATTTTCTTTGAGAGTATTTACATCTCAAAAATCAGCAAATACTACAAATCAGGCTTATTATTTTGCTGTTTGTCTAGACTTAAGTAAGTGATAGAAAACTATTAATAATTCAGATTAAATTCAAAGGTATGTTATGCAAAAGTTTTCTTCAGAGAGTCAGTTGTTAAACATTTACCAGCACATTTATGCATGCATCTATTATAGGAATAACTGTTCTTGGGATTTTTGCATGGTATTTTTAGATAGTTCCACATACCTGTGCCCCATATGATTATGTACAGGAGAATTATTGTAACCTTTGGTCTAGAAACTGTCCGATGGACATACTGCCATCTCTTCTGTGCTTTAGGAGTATCCCAGAGCCATGTCTGCTTCAGTGTCCCCATCTAATGATAGCACCATTTTGTTGGAGAGACACCCTCTTGGTTAACAGGGAAGAGGGAGTCTTGTTTAAAAGAAAGATTAACTTGTGGATTCATAGTCCTCATTGAGTGACCTGTTTTTACCTATAGCTTTTGATTAGAATTATCAAACTATAACCCTGTGTGTTCATTATGCATGCTAAATTCAATGTAGAGGTGGGAGTGGAAAATAATAATAATAATAGTAATAGCTAACATATATGGAATAGAAGTCAGATTGTCAAGATGACACAAGGAAAAAAGGATTTGTAGGAGAAACATCCCAACTGGCTAGTTGGAAATTTGTTAGGATATTAGATTCCTAGAATGCTTTCATATTTATAAAGTACTACATATATAACTTCATTTAAGCTTTCTAACCACCCTATGAGGTAGGTGGTATTATCATCTTCGTTTTACATATGAAGAAACTGAGACTGAGAAACTAAGGTTAAGTGACTGACCCAGGGTCACATTTCTAATAAGAGTGTGCAATAGAATTTGGTTCCAAGGCTAGAACTCTTACTATTACCCCTAGCTGCCTATAAGATGGAATATTGGAGGGGGGGGGGAGAAGGAAAGAGAGAAGGAAGAAGGGAGGGAGGGAAGGAGAGACAAACAAAGGAAAGAAGGAAGGGAAGGAGGGAGAGAGAGATGGAGGGAGGAAATAAGATAAAGAGAAATGAAAAGAGAAAGAGACAGAAAGACTTTGGGGAAAGAGGAACAATGCAGAATCCCATCTCTTCTGTTAACTACCTGCATGGTGGTTAAATAAGTCACTTCCCTTCCCTGAAACCATGCCATACAAAGATGCTGAGAATGCCTAGAGTAGCAAAGACAATTAGTCTCTTCAAATCCATGACAGGCTGTCCTGAGGCAGAGGGATTAAACACTATTCTTTGTTGTTTGGGGTCTCAATTCTCATTTGCTGGGCAGGCATCCCTCCAGATCTCGTTATCCTTCTTTATAACTCCGACCTGGGGACTTGACTCTGGCTTCTGATTGGTTCTTTGCCATAGTATTTAGATCAGTGAAATGGACCCTTGATGGGCTCCTCCACCCCTCCCCCAGACTCAGCAGTCTGTGACAGAACCCTAGTATGCATGTACGTTTCTGTATGACCACATTTGATTTATGTGATTAGCCAGTGAATGGAAGACAGATTGTCAGGATGATTCAAGGAAAAGTGGATTTGTGGGAGAATTATCCCAATTGGCTACCTAGCCAGTTGTAAATTTATTGGAATATTAGACTCCTAGGATGTCAGAGCTAGATGGGATTGTAGAGACCATCTATTCCAACCCACACAGAGAAGGAAACTAAGTCAGACAGGAAAAGGGATTTTTCTAAGTTAGGGTCAGAGCCAGGAGCACATCCCAGACTGGGTTGTTTTTTTTTTTCTGTTTGATTACCTGACTGCCTCTAGAATTGATTGTATTTTCTCTCTCCCAAAATACTAAAAGAATATGCAAAGCCCTGGATTACTTAGACCGTGCACTTGATGCAGTACCCAAGCCCTGCTCAATTGGGTCTCTAGACCTCACTCAGCTATGTAGACCAGGCAACTCCTGGAAGACCTTGTAAATTGTTAATAAAAAATTTTAAAAAGCACTTTGTGATTGTAAAATGCTCCACTCAAGTTAAATGTCCATAATGATTTGTTTTCTTGTAAAGTTTTATTGTGATGATTCAGGGGAAATATGTACATGGAACTGTATTGCTGGCCCCTGACCCTGGTCAACTATTCCAGCTGCTCCTGAACCTTCTTTCTCTCCCCTCCCCCAGCCAAATAGCCCCTCCTCTCTCTTAGCAAAACCTTCCTGCAACATCATTCAAGATTGCTTGTTGGCAAAGCGTAGCACTGGGAGTCAGCCCCGGGGAAAATGGGCACTGCTTCCAACTGTCGAGACCGATTATGTTGATTGGATATTGTCTAATCTGATTCTGATGGTTGTTGCCGTGATCCTAATTCTGATATAACTGTAGAATACTTAAGATGATTTCAAAGGCATTGTAATTTAAGAGGTGTTGCTTCCCCCCTGCCTGCTGAGCACTGTACTCCTAAGAGAAATATTCAGGGGCTGTGATCAGTGACCCACTTTTTTCATATGGAAAATGAAGCATCCCCTAAGAGCAGCCAGAGCCTTGTAAAACATCAGAGCTTGTAGGGCCCTAAGAGACCATCTAAGAAACAGGCCCAGGAAAGGGAAAGAGACTTACACAGGAACACCTCTCCACCAGGACCTTGGTCTCCTCCATGAGAGCTTCAGAAAACTAATGAGGTTTTTCATAATTTCATTAAGTAGTGCAAAGCCACTTGCTTGTAGAACTGATATAAAAATAAACCATTTGGAGGAATGAGCTTGAGGAGGCTGATTTATTCAGTTCAGTCTCCATGCTATGTTCTGAACTCCTTCTAAATATCTGGGAAAGGATTCACAGACCTCTTCTTAACTGAATCTAAGTCCCTATCCCCCAAATGAAAAGTGGTTACCAGATCTCTGGAGGGGGGAGGGAGGGAAGGAAGGAGGAAAGGAAGGTCCCAAGTATTCATTTATTCCCCAGAAGGAAATAAAAAAAGGTGGCCAATCCCTGAGCCAGGGAAGTGTTAGGATAAAGAAGGTAGTTGGAATGTGCCTTTCAGACTCTTCATGTTCAGTTCAATGGAAAAATCTTCAATTAAGCAGCTACTGTGTGTCAGATACCATGCTAAGCATTAAGGATACAAAAGACAAAAACCAAAATTATTGCAGATCCTAGATTCTATGATACAAATCCAAGAAATGAAACCGACCCTTCTCTTTAGATAGGAACAATCTGCCATTGAAAGATAGGCAGTACTGCTTAAGTGAAATCAGGTAGCTGAGTAGTCCAGAAGACATCCATCTGCCTCCCCCTCCCATTCCCCCCCACCTCACTTTAGTCCCTGAAACTCTCCCAGCAAGGAATGAGTTGGTAAATTTTGCCATCTGCCAACAGCACTTCCAGGCAAGTCAGTCCAGCAATTATTAAACACCTGTGAGCTCTGTGCCAGCTGCTGGGGTACAGAGCCAAAGGTTGGACCAAACATGCCTTCAAAGAGCTTATACTCTACATAAAAATACACCCAGGAAGGGGCAGCTAGGGATAGAGACCCAGTCCTGGAGTCAGCTATGGGACCTTGGGCAAGTCCCTTAACCCCTTTATCTTGCAAAAAGGAAAGCAAAAAAAAAAAAAAAAATACCCCTAGGATCCAAAGGTGACAAAAGAAAAAGGCAGATCTGTAAAAGATATTTTGAAAATCTAGGCAATTACCTAGAGACTTTAGAATCCAGGTTAAATAGACTGATTTTTTTAGATGAAAGGTAAAGAAAGGGATAATGCTCTCACTGGATCTGAGGAAACTGGATTAATCAAAGCTGTCGCACGTGGGCATTTTTTGCTCACATCTGTATTTCTGGCTTTAAATCAAGCACCTTATCTAAATTCAGTCATGGTATCAGGTGAGTTTTTTTTTAACTATTCATTAAAATCTGCATGAACTATGAAGATAAATCAGAAAATCAAACTTTTAACATTCAAAACAAGAGCCTCTTGTTTCCTAAAGGGACAAATGATGCCTGTGTTAACTCCCACAGCTGTTCTGTTCCCCATGGAAGGAATTGGCTACATGGGATAATCCTACATGGGAAGGTCCTGCTCTTCCATTCCCCTCCTCAAGACTTCGCAGAGGCATAGATATCAGAGAGGAAGTGGTTAACCCCTCATTTTACAAAAGGAGAAACTTAGACCCAGAGAAGGGGAATGACTTTCTCTGTATCATACAGTAAGTTAGTGGCAAAGGCAGGAGTACCACCGAGGCTCCCAAGTCCCAATTCAGGGTTTTTTTCCTATGACTCCCACTACCTCTCTCAAAACCTGTGAAATGCAACCATCTTTTGCATCCTTTAAACCTTCCCTCTTAACCCCAGAACAAATGGACATCATTGTGAGACTGTTTTGGTCATCAGAAAATTAACAAAATTTCTTCCCCCACAGAAGCAAGGATACTTTGAGGAGGGGGGGAGGGGGGCAGGAAATGACAGTATAGTGGTCTTTAAAATCTACATATGCAAATACCAAACTGATACTTATAAAGTGCTTTACAAATCTCAATCCTTAGAGGCACCTGAGTGACTCAGTAGATCTGAATTCAAATCGGATCTCAAACATTTGCTGTGTGCCCCTGGGCAAGTCATTTAGCCTCTGTCTCAATTTCCTCAACTGTAAAATAAAAATAATAATAGTACCTATCACATTGTTATTGTTAGGATCAAATGAGATAATATTTGCAAATAGTTTCTAGCCCTACATATAAATATATAGCGGGCACTTCATAAATGCTATTTAATTTAGTATACATACTTTTTATTCTTGTATAGGTTAAGTTCATTAGCAACTTTTAACACATCAAAAGAATCAAGGTTTAGAAAGAGGGTCAGTAACTATAAGTCATCTTGAGGGGGGAAAAAAGAGTAAAAGCTATATCAAGGCTGTCTCAAGTGGCTTTTTTGCATACATCTATATTTCTTTCTGGCTTTAAATCAGAAACTACTTCTAAATAGTGAGTAAACTTTTGATGCATTTTATCATACTCCACAAAACTATTTTGATGCTCTCATAGTCCTTAATGAATATCTTAGCCACCAAGATTTTTTATTAAAGCGGGCACTGAATTGGTCACCAAACAGGTTGGTCCATACTTACTGAACATCAGGAAGTTGCTTGAATGTTGAGCAATACAGACTTTGAGATACCTAGAAGAAAACTCCAACATTAGGACTCTAGGGAGCTGCACTTCTTTACACTAAGATTTATATAGTACATTTTGACTTTGAGCAACAACCAAGCAGGGAAACAAGGCTGAGAGGACAATAAGATAGGGCTGGAGCTGGGGATAGAACTGGGGTTGGAGTTCTATATACCTTTCTCCAACTTTCCAGCCTTACTGTATGATAACCTGAGCAGCAAAGTCAGACTTAAGTTACTTGGGTCATTAGAAGAGCCTGTGGCTTGGGGGGAAGGAATTTGGCCCAATGATATGGGCAGTCTTTGGGAATGACTATTTTACTATAGGTATTATAGAATTTGCCTTATGGGACTCATTCATGAAGGGTCTGACAAAGGGTCTTTGCTATAAATGCTGTTTTGTGATTCTGTGGTGGCAAAGAAGTGATACATTAAGAAAATATCCTTTTAATATTTTAGACTTATAATGGTCAAAGTGAGAATAATGAAGACTATGAAATCCCTCCTATAACTCCTCCTAATCTCCCAGACCCCTCCCTTCTTCACTTGGTGGACCACGAGACCGGCTATCATTCACTCTGCCACAGTCTCCCTCCAAACAGTCTGATACCAACATATTCCTATCAAAACATGGACCTGCCTGCCATCATGGTGTCCAACATGTTGACTCAAGATGGGCACCTCCTCTCAAGTCAACTACCCACAGTGAGTAGCCTTTTTTCTTAACATTTATCATCATGAAATTGAAAATAATTCTTTTCTTGTTATTGTTCTCATTACTAGTGATTATGAAATGAGATGGACTAAATAAATGTTCAATTTGACAGTTATTTCTTAAATTGGGCAAGGTACTGGGTGTGTGCAGAAACAAGGAGATCTTGTCCTTAGATTCTACTATGAGATATGAACAAATAAACAAATTAGTAAATCAGAGATCATTTGGGGAAGGAGAAACTATTGATAACAAGGGGGATTGAGGAAGGTTTCCTGTAGGAAGTAGCACCTCAGTTGAGTTTAGCATAAAACTAAGGATCTAAGAGGTGAATAGGGTGACAACCTAAGTAAAAGCAGAGGGGTGAGAAATGAATGGCCAAGTTTAGGGAAACAGCACATTGGCCGGTCTGATTAAAAATCAAGGAGGACTACTGTGAAATAAATATGAAAATGAAGCTTGGAACCGGCAACTTTAGATATCAAACTGAAGACTTGGTATTTCCTCATAGAAGCAGTAAGGAGCCACTGATGATTCTAGAGTAGGGGGATGAACTGGTCATTTGTTCTTTAGGAAGGCTATTTTTGTAATTGTTCAGGGGGTAGATCAGAAAGGGAGATGCTGCAAATAACAGGTGAAAATGAGATATTAAATTAGGTGGCTTAGTAGAAAAAAGGGGATAAATGGGAGAGATGTTGAGGAGGAAAAAATAAATAAAACTTGAAGAATAATTGGTAGGGAAGCTGAGGAAGAGAAAAGCATGGAGGATGATTCTGAAATTGTACAAGTTCATAATTAGAAGGATGGTAATTAATGGGCAACCCTTAATGACAACAGAGAAGTTAGAAGGGTGGATGAGTTTGAGGGAAAAGTTTTTCAAGGAGAAATTATTTTAGACATTGCAAGATTGAGTTGCCCACAGGATACCTAGATAGAGATATCCAGTAAACAAATAGGACAACTAAATGGAACACTGGATAGAGTAAAGGAACTTGAGTCAGAAAGATTCATTTTTGAGTTAAAATCCAACCCCAGAAACATATACTGTGTGAGTGTGGGCAGGACACTTAATTAGGTTTGCCTCAGTTTACTGTCTATAAAATGAGCTGGAAAAGGAAATAACCACTTCAATATCTTTGCCAAGAAAATCTCAAATGGGGTCATGGAGAGTCAGACACAACTGAAAATGATCGGATAACAACTCAAGATGAGAGCAAGGGAAAAATTGAACCTAGTTAAAAGCAAACTTTTCAAGTACACTCAAATTTGTTAACAGCTTATGTGTATATACATGTATAAGACTACACATATATAGTCTTATAGATGTGTGTATCTACTCATCTACAAATAGATGGATATTCTCCTCCCCAAGATCTCTTCTAATACTATGTCAGGGCATGAAAATAACCCTCAAAGACTCTACCTGTGAAAGGCAAGCTCTAGCCAATCCTACCATGCAGAACAGTCTATAAGCATGGTCTGTTTGAGGACCCCCAGACTAGCTAGATTCAGAGATATTTGGACAGAAAGCTGCCCAAAATGAGATGAACATTTTTGCTATATGAGGCTCTCAACTAAGCTGTGAACTAAAGTGTAGTGGTTTTGTGATCTGTATCTCTAGAAGGGGTGCCTACATCCATGAAATTCCTTGACTTTCAATATATATATATATATATATATATATATATATATTATATATGGTCTACAAGCTCATTATAAGTTGCGCTTCTCTATTCCTTAAGGGAAATGCCCAGAGGACAACAATTTCTTGACCTATTTCAGGTGGTGTCTGAAAGAAATAAAACTGAATCCAGCTTTTCATTAATTTAGACTGGCCTTCCCAATCCTATAATCCAATAGTGGAAATAAGTGAGGTTTGACCTATTTTATTTTCTGATTCTATGGAATGAAATACCTGCACAATAATATTGCCCAGGGAAGATGTTGTCAGATCAGGTAGAGGTTTCAGGTCAGGATGTGGAGCTAAATTGGGGAAGAGCAATTGGTTTACTTGTATTTTTGTTGACTAGCACTCGGGGAGGGGGTAGGATGTGAAGATAGGTAGGAGAGATGGTGAGACACATAGATGAATAAAGTAAGACATAGTCTCTAAGTGGAATATGATACAAATCTAAAAAACATGATTGAAGGAAAATGTCAGAGAGGTATGAACAACATTCTATGAAAGGGAGAAAAGAAAAGAGAAGCCCAAACAGAGTGGTCCTGATGGAGCACTAGGTTTGGACTCAGGAGACTTCAAAGACTTACTGATTGTGCAATCACAAGCAAGTCATCTTACCACCTAGAGTCTTAGTTTCCTCATCTGTACAATGGAAATAATAATTCTCACACTTCCTACTTCAAAGGGTTGCTGTGAAGAAATGCTTTGTAAATACTAAAGTCACTATATAGACTTATTCGTGTCTATATAGTGTTGTTGCTATTATTAAGAGATAAAGTTGCAAATTTACATTAATCTAGTTTAGTCCAGGCTGCAGAATGTAGGTTTATCATAAAAACCTTTTTAAATGATGAAATTCAATTTAGTAAACAATTAAGTATCTACCCTATTCATAATTCATATATTCAGATCTGGAATGGACTTCAGAGTCCATCTGGTCCAACCCTCTCAGTTTAAAGATATGGAAACTGAGTCCCAGAAATGGTTAGTGATTTGTCATACAGGTAGTAAAGAGAGAGAAAGGATTTGAACCCAGATTCCCTGACTCCATATCCAGAATTCTTCCCACTGTACCATATTCATGGCTCAATAAGGGAGAGAAGAAATCTGATCCTGGCCATCTCTGGTGATTGATTGTGATCCCTGATGTGGGCAACTCATTTCCTATAAGATCGACCCCAGGTCTGGATTTCTGTTAAAGTCTAATCCTGCCTCCTAGTCCAAGATTCATTTAGTCATTCAAGAAGTTTTATTGAATACCTAGGTGCCAGATACTGTGATGGGTACTGGGGGACACAGATAGAAAAATGACACATTCAACTAAAGAGCTTACAATCTCCTGGGAGTACATGGTTAAGTCAAATCCAAAACAATAAATATTTATTAAGCATCTACTATGGATCAGACACTATTTTAAGCACTGGGGATACAATTAATATAAATAAACATAAAGCCCTCGAGGAGCTTAGAATCTAATGGAAAGAGTCAATACACAAAAGGAGGCAAGAAAGTGGGAATAGAGGGAACAGGACAGCAAGGCTACCAATGCAGATGAAGGCAAAAATGAGCTGAAGGATTTAGTTTCTGCTCACTATAAAGGAAGGCATTGGAGGAGTTTGGTGTTCTACCCTACAGTTCTCTAGTCAGAGAGGAAGACTCCAAGATTGGTGGTGTTAATCAAGACTTGAGGTGGCAGAAAGGAGTAAAGACAATCAGAGCTATAGTGACCCAGAGTTAGCTTAGCAAGGGTCATGCTCAGAGAGAGAGAGAGAGAGAGAGAGAGAGAGAGAGAGAGAGAGAGAGAGAGAGATTGAGAGACAGAAGGAGACAAAGAGATTGATTGCTTATCTGAAGATGGATCCACAAAGCTAAGTAGAGGCTAATGATGAGAAAAATCGAGAGAATTCAAACAAGGGTTATCTTCCTTTTAGAATTAGCACAGTTCTTGGAACTTCTTTTGAAAAGAGCTTTTTCATTCTTTCGTTATTGCCAAGACCCCACCCCCACCCCCAACCTGTTCCCACAGATGAGACCAGTCCTTGCCACACCTAACCCATGTTTGTTCAGCCTTTAGGGAGAAAACAGAAGTCCAGATTTTCTGGGTTTTTTAAAGGACCTTATTGGAAAGCAATTGTCTATTGGAAGTGGGCCCTTTTTTACTAAATTAAATATTCTTAAGGCTTCTCTCAGGGTTTGAGCTTCTTAGCTGATTAAACATTCATTTCCAAGACAAAAAGAGTCAATTTGGTGCGAAAGATATTTTTTCTGGTTTAATTTAAAGCACTGCACCTCATTCTGACCCCTATTTTCATAACTCGATAATTTTATCCTGTGTTGATTGTCTCATTTTGAGAGGAGATATTGCACTTATAAATCAGTTTCTAAAATACCCAAAGAAACAAGAAGAGTGGAATTTATTAAGCAGCTTCTGTTATGTCTGAAATAATTTATTTTGGAGGAGTCCTTGGGAAATGCTCTCTTTGGTATTTTATGATCGTGTTTTGCAAATGTATCCTCCCAGTCATAAATCAAGGAGAAGCCCCAGAAGAGAAGGAACCAGCAGTTTGAGGGTCATGGAATAGAGAGCTGGGGTCTATACCATTCCCAAAGAATCCCCCTACTAGGGTGTCATATTCAGGCTTTGAAATTAAGCCCAGAAATGGAGGCAGAGTGGAAAGGAAAAAAGGAGGGGGAAAAAAAACAAATAAACAAAAAAAGACTCACCACCACCACCCCTCTGTCCTCTATCTCCCAGATAAAATAAGAGATCTATTTTAAATCTGAGTCATGGGAGCTATGTAAAACCACCCTCTGAGCTTGCTTCTACATAGCAAACATAATATGGTGGCTCTATAGTTCTGGACAGTATCAGGCAGAACTGGGCTTAAATTATACCTTTTGACATTTATTAATTGCATGACCACAAATAAGACTTTTGTTTCTTTGAGCCTCAGTTTCCTCATCTGTGAAATGGGGATGGTAATACTTTTGGTACCTACCCCATGGGCAGCCAGGTGACCCAGTGAATAAAGTTGCAGGGTCTGGAGTCAGCAAGACTTTGCTTTCTGAATTCAAATGTGACATCAGACACTTACTAGTGTGACCCTGAGCAAGTCACATCACCCTATGAATTTAGGTAGGAAAGAGATCTTGGAGTCATCCACTCTAACCTCTTCACCTTAAAAATGAGAAAAATGGGGCAGCTAGGTGGCACAGTGAATAGAGCATCAGTCCCAGAATCAGAATGATCTGAGTTCAAAGGCAGCCTCTGACACTTCCTAGTTGTGTGACCCTGGGCAAGTCACTTAACCTCTACTGCCTTACCAAAAAAAATAATTAAATAGAAATGAGAAAAATGAAGTCACTTGTCCAGCATTAGCCAAATCATGAGTAGCAGAGTCAGACTTTGACACATACCCTCCCACACCCCACCCCACTACAGCCCCCCCATCTCTGACTTTACATACGGCACTCCTTTTATTTCACTATTTGTGTTTAGGGAAGATTACTGGAATCACAGATCTAGAGCAGAACAGGATCTTAGAAGTCATTTAGTCCAAGTGCCTCATTTTGCAGAAGAGGAAACTGAGGTTAAACAACTCATCCAGGATTGTATAGATAATAAGTGGAAGAGTCAGGATTTGAACATAGAGCCTTTGACTCTAAATCCCAACATTCTTTCTGTTATACCACACTGCCGACTCATTCTGGGAGATTGTACAGAATAGACTGTTGACAAGGATTCCAGTAAGTAATTATTGCAATAGTGAAAGTCAGAGACAATGAGAACTTGAAGTAGACTCCTTGAATTAGGTATGCGAGATAAAGAAATTGTTGTTCTTTCCAATTGTGTTTGACTCTATGACCTCATTTGGTATTTTCTTGGTGGAGATGCTAGAGTAGTTTGCCATTTACTTCTCCAGTTCCTTTTACAGATGAGAAAACTGAGGGCAATTGAGGGCAAATGACTTGCCCAAGATCATACAACTGGTTATCCTCTAAGGCAGGATTTAAAACTTGCTCTTCATGATTTTAATGCTCTGTCTACTGCACAATGGTATTGGAGAAATTAATTTACCCTTCTCTAGGTCTCAGTTTCTTCATCCGAAAAAATGAGGTTGAATATGCTGACCTCAAAGGTCTCCCTTCTCTAAATCTCTGATTCCCCCCACCATAAATATATTGCAAGCAGCTAGAAATCTAAGACTAAAACTCAGGAGAAAAGTGAGTCCTCAAGATTAGATAGATAGATAGATAGATAGATAGATAGATAAATAGATAGAATGTCCCATATAAATTGAATCTATAATGATCATTTAGATTTTCTATTTCAGGCTTTATTGAAAGAGTAGAAATATGCAAGAATAAAAATAGTTCTATTTTATGGAACTTGCTATAGGTTTGGGAGGCATCTGCATAGAAGCAACATTTGAAGCTGTGAAAGCTGATGAGAATAGGAGAGCAGAGTGATAACTCATTAGCCCCTGTTTCACCCAAAGACACTTAGGAAGGTTGAATATGGGTGAGAGGAAAGGATAGGACAGTAATGTGGGACATTGCCTGACTCAGGAAAAACCCTACAGTGTAAAGATCTGAGCACCTTAGAATGAGGAGTGAGGGATGAGGAGAGCAATGAGGAGATGTAGAAAGGTCCTAAAGACATCCCCTCCCAAAATCAGGGTTCATGTGGAGCCTGGGCCAGCCCTACCTTACAAACTGTTCAGGTTGTTAAGAAGATGGGGGAGGGAAGGCTATGCTGACTGAAGGAAGGAGGTTTAGCCTTTCTTTTTTTGACAACAGCAATGATAATAATGACAGCTACCATATAAATGACAGTTTAAGGTTTTGAAACACTACATGTATTATCCCATTTTAACTTTACAAGAACCCTGGAAGAATTTCCATTTCACATACATTTCCATATGTGTGTGTATACATATATGTATATATTTTATATGTACATATCATTATTAACCATTTTATAGATGACTTTGGAGGTGGACACGGGTCCCCAGGGACACACAGAAAGTAAGTATCTGAAGACAGGATTTGAACGCATCTTCCCAACTCCAGATCCAATGCTCCATCTACTTTGCTACCTTGATGAACAAGAAGAGAACTGAATTTTTAGGTGCTCTTGGGAAAGGCTACGAGTTGAGCACATGCCAGAAAGGTCCCTTGGCCAATGCTCAGGCCCCTAACTCTTGATTTCTTGTCATTATTTTGAATGTCTGATTTTTACCAAAGGAGAAAGGACACCTGAGAGATATACTGGAGGACACCTGGAAAATATTTCACATTAATTATTGGCTCAAGCTTTTCCTGAATGCACAATATCATAGTATCCCAAGTTGGAAGGATCA
Source organism: Macrotis lagotis (assembly GCF_037893015.1). NCBI lineage: Eukaryota > Metazoa > Chordata > Mammalia > Peramelemorphia > Peramelidae > Macrotis > Macrotis lagotis. The sequence goes on along the minus strand of NC_133658.1, from coordinate 358,898,335 downwards.
TTGGCTATTTTTTGATAATTTTTGTTTCTATCTCACCTTTATTCCCAAATATATCTTTTTCCATTCTGGTACCAAGAGAATCATCCCCTGTAACTAAGAACAAAAAAAAAAAAAAAAAAAAGCGAAAAGGTGGTATAGGATAGGGAAACAATTCAGTTTGTGTCAAAGTCTGACTCTTCTGAGTTCTGAATTTACAGAAGGAGAAAGGACACCTGAGAGATATACTGGAGAACGGGATATGGGTTCAGAATACCTATACTCTACCACTTACACCTGTGCCATGTTAGGCAAGGTACTAATATTGGTATTGTTTAACTCAGAGTGCTATTGGGAGGAAAATGATTTGAATCAACCTAAAGTACTACAAAAATGTGAATTTTTATCATTCATTCACAAAGCATTTATTAAGCCCTTCTGTGTGCAAGGTACTATACTAGGGATTGGAAATAAAAACCCAAACTAGGCAACTCCTGCCCTCATGGAGCATGTTTTGTGCTTGTTTCTTGGTTTTCATGCACATATATCATTAAATATAAAATATTATATTAATAAAAATTAAATATAAAAGATTGTACACAAAGTGATTTGTGTAGGGAGATCAGGAAAGACAATGTAGGAAAGGGGAAATGGCAACTGAGTTGAGTTCCAAAGAGAGCTAAGGATTTCAAGAGACAAAGGCAAGAGAAGGTGGACATCCCAGGCAAAGAACATGTTTCCAATAAAGAGATTGGATATAATATTGAGGAATAGCTAAATTTGGCAGGAATATAGAGTTCATTAAAGAGAGTAATTCATGATAAGCCTATAAAGACAGATTGCAATCACATTGTGAAGGGGTTGAAAAACCAAGCAGAGGAGTTTCTATTTTATCTTAGAGGTAAAAGAAAGGCCTTGACAATTCTTGAGCAGAGGAGTGATGTTTTTGGACTTAAGCATTTGAGAAATAGCAATTGGCAAGTGTTTGGAAAGAGGGGGCTATTGTTATGGACTAGATAAAAAAATGAGAAGGACCTGAACTATGGGGACAGCCATGTGTGAGTAGAGAGGAGGGAGGATGAGAGATATGGAGGCAGTATCCACAAGATCTGGCATTTGATTGGACATAGAGGGAGAGGGAGAGGGAAAAGGCAAAATCACAAACCTGGGTTATTTCAACAAAGATTGGGGAGTCTGGCAGAGGGATGGGCTTGACAGGAAGGAGAGAGAGGAGATAATGAGTTCTGTTTTGAACAAGTTGGGTTTGAATTGCCTATAGGACACAAAAGTGAAACTGTCTAGCAGGTAGTTGTTAATATAGGACTAGAATTCTGGACAGTCGTAATTACTCTCATGCCCAGCCAGGGGTTGCCTAGCCCAAAGAAATGAGAAAGGGGACAATTGTTGGGATTGTAGGAGTTAAGGAACTCCCTGGGAAAGAGGAGTGAAATTTAAGTCAGTTCAAAAGATGCAAATTAAAGTCTTGCTACTTTCTACCTGTGTGACCATGAGCAAGTCCTCTCACCTCTTAGAGCCTCAGTTTCTTGATCTGTAAAATGAGGGAATTGAATAAGATAGCCTTTAAAAGTAAGATGCTTTCTAGCTCTAAGGGGAAAACCAAGAAACAAGCACAAACAACCCTGGTTGATTTTCTGTCTCCTTCATGAAATTATTTGGCATTACTGTGTCAAGCTCAAAAGATGAGTGGAAGAACTCCTTTTCTCTCCTCCCTGAAACTGTTATCACTTGGATTCTGATGAGAGTGGGGGTAGGGCAAGAAGTGGAAGGCTTCTATTGTAGAGATTCTTTATTTTTCTTGATTTCAACTGAAAGGAGGTGAGAGTGAACTATCTAGCCTACTTTCATGACTACTTAGACCTTCTTCCTTCCTTTGCAACTACTGGGCTCTCCAAACAATCTCAGAGCAGGTATGTGCTGGAGCCAGCTCATACTGGAGAGACAGACAGACAGAAATACAGAGATGGGGGAGGGTCAAATTTTCATTTCCCCAGAAATGGGCAAACACTACAAGTTAGGAGCTAATTCTTATTTCTTTACTGAAGATAATGAAGATTAAATTTAAGGGTCATGAGTATATTTTTCCTCTTAAAGAGATAGTTATTAAACATTTACCAACCACTTCAGTGTTAAATCCAATTGAGTGTGTGTAGTTTGTTTAACTGAATTGTTTCCCTATTCTATACCACCTTTTCGCTTTCTTTTTTTTTGTTCTTAGTTACAGGGGATGATTCTCTTGGTACCATAATGGAAAAAGATATATTTGGGAATAAAGGTGAGATAGAAACAAAAATTATCAAAAAATAGCCAATGATCCTTCCAACTTGGGATACTATGATATTGTGCATTCAGGAAAAGCTTGAGCCAATAATTAATGTGAAATATTTTCCAGGCTCAGATATTGATGGCCAGAATTCTGTCTGATGACATAAAAAAGATGCCCAGTTAAGCAATCACAGAGCAGCATCTCTGCTGAAGCCGCTCAGGCTTTGCACAGAGGCTTAAATCTGATTTCCTCTTGGAGGACCATTTACCTAATCCACAAATTTGGCTCTCACTGCTCCCTGCTGGGAAACTTCTCTACCTTAGTTTCCAGTATGCCACAGTGTCTCATATCACTCACTCCCCCTGCAAACTAAGAGACCTCATCAGTTTTCAGAATTCCTATTTCATGAAGTCACAGAATTATAGAAAATAGATGGAAGAAGACTAAATTAATTTTAAAAACATCTAGAAATTGTCTCTTATGTGCTAAACACCATACTAGGAACTGGAAAAACAAAGATGGAAATAAAATCATCCCTGTTTTCAAAATTCTTATTTTTTAAAAAATATGTACATATATGACATATATTTGTTGATATCTCTTATCTTTAAATAACTTTCCCTTCCAAATATACCTATGCCTTTTTCCCACCACAATGAGTCACCTCTTGAAACAAAGGGGGGAAAAGAGGAAGGAAGGATAGTGGGTTAGGGAAGGAAAGCAGTTTAGCAAAAATAACCAGCAACAGAAGTAGGGGACTATAGGTATGGAGCACACTGTGAGATTTATTTGAGGAGCTCTCAGTTATGGGGAGAAGATACCATCTGCATTAATAAGTATAATACAAGTTAATCTGAAGAAGGAGAGAGCAATAATATCTGGAAGGAGGTTGGAGAGAATAGATCAGGAGTACCTTTTGGAAGAGATAGCATCTGATCTGAGTCTTAAAGCATTCTGAGAGGCCAAGATGAGGAGAGAGTATAGGTGTTATCTTATGAGCATGTAAGGGTGGGAAGTGAAACACTGAGTTTGAGGAATCACTGATAGGCTGTTTGGCTGGAATGTAGCATGTACAAAACAGTGCGGGGGGAAGGCTAGAAAGTGAATCAACAAACATTTATTAAGAGCTTCTTATGTTTACTACACTAAGAATTTAGGCTACAAAGAAAGACCAAAAAACCTAAACAAAAAAAAACCTGTCTCTTCTTTTAAGGAATTTGTTTGGGAGAAAATAAGGAAAAAACTATGCATATACAGGGTATATCCAAAATAGATGGAAGGTAATTAATCACAATGGCAGTGGGAGGGTAGGGGAAGGAAAGGCTTCCTACAGATGTTGGCATTTGAACTGCATCTTGAAGGAAGTAAGGGAAGGAAAGAGGCAAATCCTTGAGTAGTAATGGTAAGAGTAAAGTCTTACTGTTGTTGAGTCATTTTCAGTCTTGTCTGACTCTTTATGACCCCAACTGGAGTTTTCTTGGCAGAGATCCTGAAGTGATTTGCCATTTCTCTCTCTAGATCATTTTACAGATGAGGAAAATGAGGCCAACAGGGTTAAGTAACTTGCCCAAGGTCACCCAGCTAGTAAATATCTGAGACCATATTTGAACTCATTAAGATGAGTCTTCCTGACTCCAGACTTGGTGCTCTATCCACTTTGCCACCTAGTTGCCTCAGTCACACTACCTAATGTTAGAAGACAGAAAATTTAGGCAGGGTCAAGCTGTAAAAGGTTCTAATTGCCAAACACATTTAATTCTGGAGGTTATGAAGATCCACTAGAATTCATTAATAGGGAGATAACTTGCCCAGGCCTGTGCTTTTTGAGAATCACTTCCACAACTATGTGCAGGATGGATTAAAGAAACAGGGAGACCAAATAGAAGATTAGAGTGGTGACTGAGTGAGTGGATGAGAAGAGGACATATACAAGACTTGTGAAGGTAGAAAGGACAGGATTTGGCAATAGAATGGATATGTGGAGAGACTGGTGATTAGAAAGTTAATGGACAAGATAAAATTTTTAAGATTATATTGTTATTTAGTCATTTTTTAGTTATGTCAGACTCTGGCACTATTTGAGGTTTTTTGGCAGAAATAATAAAAGAGTTTGCCATTTCCTTCTCTATATTATTTTTCAAATGAGGCAAACAGGATTAAGTGACATGCCGAAATAAATGCCCAAGGATAGATTTGAACTCAGATCTCCCTCATCCCAGGCCTGATATTCTCTCCATTGTGCCACCTAGTTGCCTCAAGTTTTATACATTCTCATTTAGAGAATGAGTTTTACTTGGACACTTTGAGAAGATATTCAGCTTGGAATATCAAAAAGACATTTGAACCTGGAGCTTTGGAAAGTGTGTAAATACATGCATGTATATGTGTAAAGGGATAGGTATATAAACACGTATGTGTATAGTTACTTATATATGAGTCATTTGAATAGATGATAATTAATTGAACTAATGGGGGTTAATGAGATCACCAAATGAGGTAATATAGAGGGAGATGAGGAAAAGGCCCAAGACAGAGTCTGGGGAGACACTGTTAGCATGCATGGCACTAATGAAGATTCCACAAAGGAAAACTGAGAAAGAGCTTTCAGACAAATGGAAGGAGAATTGGGGAAGAACTAAGGAGAATCAAGGGAAAAGAAAACATCCAGGATAAGATGATAATATTATCAAAGACTGCTAAGAGATTAAGAAGGATGAAGATTGATCTTAGTCTTTATTTTAACAGAGGGGTAATAGGGAGCTATTGAAAGTATTTGAGTGGTAGAATGATGGAGAAAGAATTATGCCTTAAGCAGTGTATTTTGGCAGCTGTATGGAGGATGGATTTGAAAAGTGAGGTCTCTAGACTGAGAGATCATAAATTAAAAGAATAGTATAATAATCCGAGCAAAAGATGATAAAGACAGTGATTAGCTATTGGAGTGGAAAATGGAGGGTGATGTTGAGCCTGTATTAGATATCTTTCTATCGGGAGGGGGAGGGAAGGAGAAAATATAAAATTAAAAACCTTGTAAAAATTATTGGTTAAAAACTACCCTTGCATGTAGTTGGAAAAAATAAATATAATATTTAAATTGAAAAAATGGGGAGGGGGGTAAAACACAAGTTGTCATGGAGTTAAAAGCAGTTGACTTTGCAGTTGATTAATTGGGGAAGAGAGATAAGAGAGAGGGAAGAGTCAAGAATGGCTCTAGAGTCATGAGCATGGGTGATTGAAAAACCAGTTGTTTCAACAAGAGTTGTTTGTCCCTCATCCTGGAAGAGGACCATGACATCAGGGAGGTCATACCATGACATGCAAATTAATTGGATTTAAGTGAGTCACAAAGCTGTCCAAAGTCACCAATCTCACTTTCTCTTCCAGAACCATCTGGGTCCACTAGACAGATATAGTTCAGGACCATCAATAACTCTTTTGACGCTGAATTTTTTTTTTTTCCTTTTGTCCCAGTGCTGAATATTTTGTGCCAAATTTGGACCAAAATACAAATTTTGCAAGGGATCAATTACAGTTACAGTTCATGTTAGTTTCTTCCTAATTTCTCTATAAATGAAACCTAAAACAACTAAATAACAAATAAAACTTATTTTTTCAAAGAAAACATACATTTTTTCAATATAACATGTTCCCACACCGAAAGACATAAGAGTAAGGAAGTCTGGAAGAGATGTTTGCAGGGAAAGATGAATGAGTTCCATTTTAAACTTAACAGATTTGAGATTCTGTGTCCTGACTCTACCACTGACTCACTGGAACATTAATTTAGGCAGGTCCACTCTTGCTTTCCCTTTATGGATGGGGAGATCCAGAGAAGAGATCAAAATATCCACCTAAAACATCCCAACAAGTTGGTGGTTCAGTCAGAACTTAACCCTGACACTTCATCTTTCCACTATATCATGGTGATTTCTTCTTTTTCTTAATGAATTTAATTTCCAAGAGCTTTTGCTTAGTGCTACCAAAAATATTTGAAGAGTACTCTACTACCATCTTTTTGCTAAGGTTTCACCCAGTAGGAACTTAGTAAATGTTTGTTGAATAAATAACTAACTGATCAAAACTTTGCATTTTCAATGTAGCAGTCACTTTTTCTGTAGTTCTCTAAAATGAGTTGGAAGGTTTTGATGCCCTTCTGCAGCTACTGTGACTATTTACAGACCCTGTACCAGAATGGGAATGTCCAAGTATGTATGTTCTATGTTAGGCATACTGACTATGTGTTTACCCAGGTTTACATATATAGTAAGGAATACTCATTATAATCACAGATCATCAGAGTTGGAATAGAACTAAGAAAAAGTTAAATTTAACCCCCTTGTTTTACAAATGGGGAAGCTGGAACCCAGAGGGGATGTGGCTTGTTCAAGGTCACAAAGTTAAAATTAAAACCCAGGGGTTTTTTTTCACTGCCAATGCAGAACATTTCCCATATGCCATGCTGCTATTATCCTAAGATATTATACTGACTGGAATATAAATAGGTTAAAATTAATTAAGAAGTAACTATGTCATAATGAATTATTAAGGGAAAATTGGGGTTCTTGCCTTGAGCACTGTGTATTATTACCTCCTGAGTTCTCCCTTGAGCCCCTATCCAAGACAGAATAGTAGAATAGATGATAAACTTGACTCCGTGTGACTATTCTGAAAGGATGCCTGGGTAAGGGAAATGGGAGCACCAGAGGTTGGAGCATCTTGTTGCAGGGGGGTCCAGTGATCAATTCATCTGCCCAAGTATCCCGAACTGGGCTGTACTGCAAAGGCAAGGATATCCTGTGTATCAGAGAGAGGCATATTTGGAAAAAGAAAATGGAATGTCAGGGCTAGAAGGAATCTTACTATAATATCTGGAAAGGACTCCAAGAGAATGCCAAAACCTTCGAATGTTAGAGTTAAAAGAAGTCAAAGCTAGAGGTAGCGTAGAACATCGAACTCAGAACATCAAAGCTGAGAGGGGGGTCTCAGAATATAAAAGGCTTCACCTCCAGTTGAACTCAGGGATGTGTGGAACGAGACTGGGGAGATAGAGGACATAGCTCAGGATGCTCTGAATGAGTTGTCACGCTGCCAGAGGGGGCAGTTCGGGAGTGCTTAAGTTTAAATACTTGCTGTTTGAGGTTAATCACTGTACTTCCACAGACATTAGCTTCCTTTATAAAAAGCTGCCCTTTGTGGAGTTGGCCCAACATGTCAGTCCTTTCCGGCAGCCCGAGCTATCCTGCAGAGAGGCTTGCCTCTGAGAGGAGAGAATGACCGCAATGCCAAATGTTTATATTTGTGTGGTTGGATCATCTTTGTGTTTTCTTTGCAAAACATTTTGAGAGCTCTCAGCAAAGTCTCATTCACTGCCCTCCCCTCTCGGGCTGGCCTCTTCAGTTTCAAAGACTTTGAACCTCAAGGCAAGTCCTTGAAGCTGGTTTAGCTGCAAAGCCAGGAATCAGTTGGCCAATCATTTTCAAAGCAAGAAAGACTAAGAGGAAAATCAGTTTGAGCCATGCCACTGGACAAAAGTCCAGCCAGGCTCCCTTAAATGCTGGTGGCTGCATCCATGGATCTTCTGACCAAGGAAAGGTGGCTGATTTTAGCTGCAATATGGTGAGCTACTGGAGGGATTTTCTGTGATCACTGCTGCGAGTAAAGAGAGAACCCTCCCCATTTCTTTTTTTCTGTGCTTGATTTCCCTCCCCGGTCCTAAAAATTGATAAAATGAACTCTGAGCTCCAGGGTGGTTCTTTGGGCTCATTCTTATCATAATTGACTCCACTGCCAATGCCTTTTTAAATTTTTTTTTCTCAATTCTGAAGTTTGGATTTTATTAGCAGCTTCAGCACTGCTGTACTCCCCAATTTGCAGCAGAGGTAACCAGAAATAAATGTGCATTTTAAGCATCTTGGTGCTGGTGGCTTTTTTACAAGGATGCTGGGTAGCAAGCAGGGCCACAAGCCCATTGAGTTTAAGTTAACATTCTCTCTCCTAAAAAGGGAAGCAGTGACTCCCCCCCAACCCTCATTCCTCCCCCTAACCTTCTATCTAAAAATAAAGACAGAGAAGGTGCCCACACAGCTGCTTTTGAAACCCTTTTAAGGCCCCTCACTGGAACTTGGAAGCCCATTATGACAAAAGGTTTTGTAGTCATCAATTTAAAGCTAGAAGAAGCCTCAGAGGTCATTTAATCCAACTCCTTCATTTTAAAGATACAGAAACTGAGGCTCAGAGATGTTCAGTGATTTGTCCAAGGTCCCAGGAAGAGTAAGTGGCTAAGCCAGGGTTTCACTTTAGAACACACAAGAACTGGCAAAGGACCCTGAGCATGGTCGTATCCATCATTTCTTTGTCTGGGGAAAGAACCTGAAGCCTCAAGAGAGACTTGTCCCATGTCACATGAGAAGGCACTAACAGAACTAAAATTTGAACTCAAACCCCTTATCTTCTTCATTCAAAGTTTCTACTACATGGGACTATTTGAACTCAAAGAGAATCCTTCATAATCTTAGTTATTTTGTATCTGTAGGGAGCTATCCCTTGGCCTTAAACTTAAGCAACCTCTCATTTTTTGTAGCCCCTCTTTTAATCCACTCCTTTGTTAAAAAAAAAAAAAAGGCCAGACCCCACCTGGCCCCCAACCGCCCTGCCCATATCCAGAGCAGGATGGTTTCTTTGTATTCTGTGGCCACCATTTAAAATTCCCTGCTAGTGTTTTTCTCTGAGGCAGTAAATGAAAGAAATATGTCTTTTTAAATTTTATAAAACTCAGAAAAATGGTTTTAAACAGCTTTTCCTCACCTCCTATAATTATTTATTTTCAAACAGTCCTTCAGGGTAATGTTCCGTTTTCCTATTTCACACTCCTTTTTCTCATAAATGAACCATCACTTCAATAAATCATTATGAAAACAGAGACTAACAGAAACCCTGAAAGGTTGAAAGATTTATGTAACACATTTATGTTTTCCATTTTCTCATTCTGGTACTCTGCTGCTAAAGCTAAGCTAATAAAAGCCGCTATTAATATTTCTCGTCGCCTAGCAACCACAGAGAGCGAGTAATAGCTTTAGCTGGAAAAATAGATGACCGATAAGGAAAAATTCAATTCTTTTATTATCTCAGGGGAAAATGGCTTTTACTGGAACATTATGATGTACGAGTATGAAGTTGAATACAAAAGGGGTTTTTTTTTGTTTGTTTTTCTATTTTTAATGAACATTATTTTACCTCCACTAACTCTTTTAAGGCCTTTTCCCCCTCCTTTCCCCCACCCCCAATCCCTCATGCTTAATTTAGCATCTGCTGTAGTTAAGAATCTGTCAGGATTTTTGGTCTTAAGATGGTTTTTCAAAGGTTTATAACTTGGTCATAAAAATTCACTCCCTGTTGAAACCCAGACAGTGATAAGCTTACATGGGAGTCAGTGCTCTCTAAATACATGGGCATTGTTTGGAGATAACACACCTGGTGATTTCTAAAATAAAAAGATCAGAAAAAATAGATTTTTATCCTATTGTGAAGACTATGTATGTATGTATGTATGTATGTATGTATATATGTGTAGGTGTATGGTATGTGGATGTATGAGTGGTGTGTAAGATATGTGCAAATGTGAAGTATATAAACATATGTGTGGTATGTGCATATCATGTGTGTGTGGTATGCATATGTAATGGGGGCGGGGTAGAGTGTATGTGTTTGTCTTCTCTTCTCTCTCTCTCTCTCTCTCTCTCTCTCTCTCTCTCTCTCTCTCTCTATTTTTCTAGCAAGAATGTGTGAGTAGTGCTGAAGCAACCTTGAGGGAACTAATGTCCAGTGGACGCTGGGTTTCAGTTGCTTGTCACAAACAGTACTTAACTACAGGGAGCTTCTTAACACAGGAAATTCAGCTCCTCCTCTGACATCTTGATTTCAGCCCCAGAGTTCATTAGCCTGGTAAGAATAGTTGTTTCCATAATGGTGGGATTGAGACCCAGAAAGGGGGGGAGGGGAAGAATGGGGGAGTGGGGAAAAGCATAACTCTGCCACTCCAAAATATCTGGAGGGAAAGTGGCCCCATCAGTCATACTTCCACCTATCTTTTTGTCCCCATTTTGAGAGGAGCATATCTAGAAGGATGGATAGGCTAAGTTTTGTTTTTCTTTTTATACCTAAGTTAAAGACTTTCCAACTTTTTAAAACTAGACCTGTGAGTTTATTAGTGAAATGAGCTCCCAGAAAGAATTTCCCTCTCCCAGGGCAGATCCTAATCTGTTCTGTATCTTGCAGTCTATCAATCAATGAGAGGATGAGTGACCTGCCAGGGTCACTCAGTCAATACTCCGCAGAGGTTGAACCTGGGCCGACTCAGAGTCCGGCTCTCTATCCATCACAACTCCCTGTCACTCTTCTGTCACTTTCGATGGAAAACTGTAAATTCGATATTTTAAAAATTAATGACACAGAATACAGAATGGAAGAGATATAATGTAATGGTAGTTAAGTGATAATATAATGCTAGAAATGATAGAAAAGCAAGATAATGATAATTACTTATTGTACTCATATTAGACTTATATTACTTTAAAGTAGTATGGGGCAATGATAGAGACCCTGCACTGGAAGTCAGGAAGACCTGAGCTCAAATCTAGCCTCAGGCATTTACTAGATGTGTGACCCTGGGAAAGTCATTTAACCTTTCTGCTTCAATTCAATTTTAAAAGAGAATAATCATATGAGATAATATTTGTAAAGTACTTAGTACAAAATGCTTATTTCCTTCCTTTGGGAAAGAGAACTCTCCCACTGAATGACTTCTGCCTTTATCAGATCTTACCAGTTGTGCAGACATATTTGAGGAGAGATATTTGAAAAAGCAGAGTATATCCAAAGGAAGACAGGATTGGACCTGAATTGATGACAAGAAAAACAATTCAGTCAACTAAGATCGGTTTAGCCAAGAGCAGAAAGGGCTTAAACAAGCTTTGATGACCACCTTCACATATCTGAAACTCTGTCCTTGTGGCAAAGGGAACCAAGCTGCTGCCCAGACAAGACCCAAAGGTGAACAACAAAAGAAGAGTAAGTTCCCAGGAGATGAACATTGACCTAGAGTAAGAGGGAATCTCTCGCAATCAGAGCTCTTTGACACTACAGTGGACCGCCATATCTGTTGCTGAGTACTCTGTCACTGGAAGGGTTCAAACAAAAAAAAAAAATGACCTCTTGTTGGGATACCAAGTAGCAGGGTTAGATTCTAGTCTTCTTTCTCTGGAATCCTATGGTTCTGCTAAGAACATGGGTAAAATCTTAAATGACCCTTTTCTTAAATTAAGCTGCTTACTGGTGGTAATGTCAAATTAGTCTCAGTAAAATAGTCATGCTTGATCCTCTCCCCACCCCGAGTAACATGTAGTTAAAAATATCAAGAACCAATTGAAATGATACCTCCTCTGTGAAGATGAATCTAATTCTTCCTCCTCCAACAATGCCCTAGTAAGAAAAAGAAATCTGAATTCCCACATGAGCTAGCCCATCCTGGTTCTGAATCCTGGCTTAGTCACCTAAGTAACCTTAAACATCATATATCCTTTTGGCAGTCAGGTAAAGCATTTGTACCAAACTCAAAAAAGAAATGATTAACATTGTTCAGGTTGTTTTCTATTTTTACTTATTTTGTTAAATATTTCCCAATTACATTTTAATTGGATTCAGCCAGCACTCAAGAGTTTGGCAGCCAAAAGCAAGTTTGTTAATGGGCTCCTCAGAATCATTTTTTAAACAATTGAAGGAAATACAAGTTTCACTTAGAAGTTAATGAAAATAAAATGTTGTTTGTTTCCAACCAAGTTCATGTACCCCCTGAAATATATCTCTGTACCCCAGATTAAGAATCCTTGGATTTGCTAATCTCTGCAGGCCCTTCTGACTCAGAATCAATTAATTTACAGTTTCTTTGAAGACAAGAGCCACTTATTCTCTATCTTTATAATACTGCCCCCTGCCCCAAATGCCCACACAGAAAAATTCGCTGTTATAGTACACTCAGCACAAGGCCTGTAGAATGTGTGTGACATGCACATAGGACAGGCCTGGTGAAGAAGTATGTCATGTCCCTCGGGCAGGCCTGCCAGCATATGTTCCCTAAGGTGAATGGATACATCTTATTGAAGACTGCTAATTTCTCTGCTGTGCCACGGGACTCAGTACCCCTTGGGAATCTATGGCAAGGCACAGCTAGAAGTATGCTATATTAGAGTCACAGAACCTTGGATTGAAACCTGGCTCTTCCCTACATGACCCTGGGCAAGTCCCTTAATCTCTTTTTGCCTCAGTTTCCTCAACTGTAAAATAGAGATATTAATATTTGCTAGGTGGCACAGTAGATAGAGCACTGGTCCTGGAATCAGGAAGAGCTGAATTCAAATCCAACTGTGTGAGCCCAGGCACTTAACTTCTCTTTTCATTAGTTTCCTCAAATGTTAAATGAGGAATATTAGTATCACCTGTTTCTCAGTATTGTCATCAGGATTGAACAAAATAATATTTACAAGGTGCTTAGCACAGTGGATAGCACAACACCAAAAATAATATTTATTTTCTTCCTTCTCTTTCTGGGCCTCAGTTTCTTCATCTGTTGGACTTGATGACTTAAAGGTCCTTTCCAGGTCTGAGTCTGTGAATGGGTACACCTCCTCTCTTTATCAGTATCAAGTCTTTCTGTTTTTCTCCCAAAGAATGTCTTTTTCTTGGAAGTGTGCAAGGGATGATGCCACCTAAATGTTTGTTGTTTCTATGGGAGATTTTCCACTCAGACAATACATAGTCTCCTAAAAAGTTTTGTGGAAATTAGATGTTGGACACACATGTCTTATTTTAGAGCAAATAATTAACAAGCATTTATTAAGAATCTACTGAGTGCCATGCAAGAGGCAGCTGGATAACTCAATGGAAGATCTCAATTCAAATCTGTCCTCAGTGACTTACTGGCTGCATGATTCTCAATCTCTGTTTGCCTTAATCCACCAGAGAAGGAAATAGCAAAACACCCCAGTATCTTTGACAAGAAAATCCCACGGATAGTATTGGTACAATGGTCCAAACAACTGAACAGTGAATGTGCCAGGCACTATGTTAAACACTGATGACACAAAAACAAAAGTGAAAGACTTTGCCCTCAAGGAGCTTACATTCTATCTACACATACATATCAATAGATAAAAAAAACCATGCAAGGTAATTTCAGGAGGGAGAGGCTCTCATAGCTGAGATCAATAAAGACCCCCATGTCAGGACTGAACCCTGAAGGAAACTAGAGGCTCTAAGATGTAGAGAAGGGGAAGGAGTGCACTCCAGTTCCATGGGTCAGCCTGAGCAAAGTATAAAGACAAGAAAGGAAATGTCTTGAAAGAAAGGGAGAGATGTCATATTTGACTCTACTGTAGCATGCATAAAGGGGACTAATGTATAATAAAGCTTGAAAGCTAGGTTTGAGTCAGATTGTGAAGGACTTTGAATGCCAAACAGAGAAATCTTTATTTGAACCTAGAGGAAATAGGGACATACTGGAGTTCAGTGAGCAAGAGAGTGACATGGCCAAATCTTTGCTTTGGAAATATCACTTTGGTAGCTATTTGGAAGATGAATTGGAAAGGGCAGAGACTTGAGGCAAGGAGACCAATTAGGAAGTTATTACAATTGTCCAGGGCAGAGGTGGTGCTGAAATATACCCTCGAGAACTTTCTGCTTGATTGAACCCAATAGTAGAGTCTTTTATAAAGTGAATTATGTCAGAAAAGGGAAAAGGCAATGCTGAATCCCAAGCTACCTCTTGGACCTCCTGCCTGATATAGCACACTGACCGAGATCTGTGCCAAGGTTAGAATGTCTGGACTTCTGTGTTATGCTCTAGTAACCAGCTTCCACCCAGGTGCCTTTTACCCATATTTGTCTAATCTCCAGGACAAAGTATTCCTGCTGCTGCCTTCGTGCAGGCAGCAGAGAAGCCACTGGGATAAACACTGGTGAAGTGGCAGTGCCACTTACTAGCTGTGCAAGGCAGACATTTCATCTCCTGTCTCTCAATCAGACTCACTTTCCTACTCTGAAAGATGAGCATAATAATACTTGCACTACCTCTTCTTGTTGTTCAGTCATTTCTGACTCTTCGTGTCCCTACTTGGAATTTTCTTGGCAAAGATACTGGAGTGGTTTGCAATTTCCTTCTCCAGCTCATTTTAGGAAACTGAGGCAAACAGAGATAAGTCACTTATCACTTATGCAACTAGTAAGTGTTTGAGGTCAAATGTAAATTCAAGTCTTCCTGACTCCAGGAAGCTATGCACAACCTTACAAGGTTATCATAAGGATCTATTAAGATAAGAAATGGGACAGCTAGGTAGTGAAGTGGAAAGAGCATCAACCCTGGAATCAGGAGGACCCGAGTTCAAATCCAGCCTCAGACACTTAATAATTGCCTAGCTGTGTGATCTTGGGCAAATCACTTAACCCCATTCATTGCTTTGCAAGAAAGAAAAATAAAAAAGATAATGAGAAGTTCTTTCTATACTATAAGAACTAAGTAAATATGGACTGTTATTATTTTCTCATTTTGCTTGTCATTTTTGATGAAGTTCTATTTGATGTCCTATGGAGCATCACAGATGTACAAAATAACTGCTCTTTTGTAGTTTAATAAAGATATTAGGTAATATGCTTAACCCATTAAAAATCTTCCATACAGAGAAACAAGACAATAGGATATACTTCATCCTTTTCTACCATGTGTTTTATCTCTTCTGCTAGATTCTAGAGTTCAAAAAGCTTCCTTTTCATGTAGCTTGAAGATTATGCATATTGGGGACACTGTTAAAAATATTGCCCTTTATTTTTATGGATCAGAGTTATTTCTGGCAATTGGGGACTTGTTTTTTTATTAATGTTGATATGATTACATAATGATGATGATTGATGATGATTGACTGATTATTCATGCTGTTTTCTATTGATTCATTCATTCATCAGGACTTTTTTGGTATCTCTACCATATACAATGCCTTAGGAAATGGAGAGAAACAGAGATGAGTAAGCGATGGCCCCTGCCTTCCAGGAGATCATCATTTTGTAAAGGAACTAAGTCAGGAAGCCATTTAGTTATAATATGAACCAGAAAATACAAGTACTTAATCCATAAGCATTTATTAAGAACCCACTCTAGTGCTGTAATAGCCTTTGGTAATACAAACACAAAGAATGAAGCAGTTCTTTCTCTTCTACTGAGGAAGACAATATACTATATTTGTACATATACAAGTACAAACAGAATAAATACAAAGTATTGGGGGCATAAGATACATGGTATATGAAAAAGGAAAAAGAATCCAGTTTGAGGTTTCAAGGATGGCTTTACAGAGGAGATGGTGACTGAACTATCTTTAATGGTTTTGATATGCCAGTATGGAAAGGAAAGGCATTTCTGTAAGAAGAAATAATTGTGCAGTAGCACAGAAATAGGATTCATGTAAGGGCAATAAGTTTGACTGCAATAGAGATTTCTTTGGGGAAATAATGGCAGTTAGGATCCTGGACTTGGGAAGAACTGGGTTCAAATGTGACCTCCCACATTTTCTAGTTATGTGTCTCTGAGCAAGTCATTTAAAGTTCTTCTTTCAGTCTGCCCCTGTTTTATCACCAGTAAAATGGTGATATCAATAGCACCATTCGGGATTATTGTGAGGATAAAATAAGACATTATTTATAAAAAGCACCTAGCAAAGTGCTTGGCATATATATATATATATATATATATATATATATATATATATATATGTTTTTAAAAATAATGTGAAATTAAACTGGAAAAATTAAGTTGAAACTCAGATTGGAGGGGACTTTGAGGTTGAGGAATTTGAACTGGAGCGCCTTTTTTGGTAATACTGGTGTCAACTAAAGATACCAACTTCAGTCTTAGAGATTTATAACTAATAACATCACAGTGTATATATACTTCTCTTCCTGCTCCCAGTAAACCTGGGAATATCTGAATTTAGCTCACTTCTAGAATATTCAAATTTTTGCAAGGCAGTGGGGTCATGTGACTTGACTAAAGTCAAACAGCTAAGTAACTATTACGTGTCTGAGGCTGGATTTGAACTCAGGTCCTCCTGACTCCAGGGTCGGTGCTCTATCCCCTGCACCACCTAGCTGTCCCCTACTTCTAGGATATTTGAACCATTTCACCATCTAGCAACCTAATTCATTAAGAAACATTTTGAATATAACCATATTTATTACTAAGCTCCACATGGAGCTCCAATCAATCAACAATCATTTATTCAGCATCTTCTAGTTATGAGGCCCT
Source organism: Macrotis lagotis (assembly GCF_037893015.1). Lineage (NCBI taxonomy): Eukaryota > Metazoa > Chordata > Mammalia > Peramelemorphia > Peramelidae > Macrotis > Macrotis lagotis. Next base: position 358,881,731 of record NC_133658.1, on the reverse strand, counting down.
GTGCCGAGGTCCTGAACTACAATGAAATGATTCCAGTAGCCAGGAATGAACTAATATCAAAAGAGAAGTTTGTCAGTGAATATTATAGTATCATCCCTTATTGGTCCTGGTCATCTCTACTTTTGGTTTCCCTTTAGCATCTTCTTTTCACTCTATTTAGTTCAGAACCTCCGCTAACTTGGTCTAAGTTCTATCTAGAGATGGACATCTTTGCTCTACCCCTACCATCCCAATTTCCTTCCTGATCTCAGATTAGAAACCTATTCACATAGAAATACACCATGTACTTCAGACAGCTTCTGATTATAACTAATCATGCTAACTAGATGCTAAGGCCTGTTGTCTCTAAACTGCTGAAGGACAGCCAATAGTATCAATGCCCTCTAAATTTGGTACCCTGAAATAAAGCCCAATTTGTCCTGCCCTGATTAGACCTCTGCTCCTTTGCATTCCTCATAATCCCCTCTATTGCACACAGCTGCAAAATTGCAGATGTTAAAGAATCTGGAACCAGATGTGGACAGTTATCTAGAACAAGATTAGAAAGGATATTCCTCCAGCTCCCACTGCCCTTCTTCCCCACCAGGGAATGAGTAGGAGCTATCTACTTCATTGCTAAAATGGGAATCCTGACTGACGAGACCCACTTGCCTAGGCAAGCTTCACCTTTGCCACCAATAGATATATGCAAAGCAATGTTGCTGTGTTTTATAGTCACTTAAAATGCTCCACCTCTGCTGGCAAACTTGTGTAGGCCCATAATCAGGGCGGTAAATAAGCCATGTGTGCATGGTGCCAGGGATTAGGCTCAGAGCAGCAGCATGTGTATATTAGGAGTGTAATTAAAATATCCATTTCAATATGTTGACAGTTTGCCAAAGTGCTGGCTGTTGTGCTCTGCAAAGTTAATCATTCTGAAATCTGCTCCCCACATGCCCCGTTGAAGCCACTGCTGCTGTGCTACCACTAAGTTGAACTCTCAGGAAATAGCAGCAACATTCGTAAAATGCAGCTTCAAAATGACTCCTCGTAATGGCCTCTTCTCCAAGTGTATATTCAGGATCATGTTCTGAAAATGAGCTTTTAATGTACAATCTGTATGTCGGAGAAACCATCTTTTCTCTGTGCAGTGTCTCACTCACATAAAACTTGGGATTTATTGAAGTCATTTTTCCCTCATTCTGGGCTGCTAATAAGAACTCCTTCTGTCTCTCAATCTTTTTCTGTCTCTCTGTTTTTGTCTCTCTCTCTCTCTCTCTCTCTCTCTCTCTCTCTCTCTCTCTCTCTGTCTCTCTCTCTCTCTCTCTCTCGCTGTCTCTCTCTCTCTCTGTCTCTCTCTCTCTCTGTCTCTCTCTCTCTCTCTCTCTCTGTCTCTCTCTCTCTCTCTCTCTCTCTCTGTCTCTCTTTCTCTCTGTCTCTCTCTCTCTCTGTGTCTCTCTCTGTGTCTGTCTCTCTTTCTCTGTCTCTCTTTCTCTCTGTCTTTCTCCCTCTCTGTCTGTTTCTCTTTCTCTCTCTCTGTCTCTCTTTCTCTCTCTCTCTCTCTTTCTCTCTCTGTCTCTCTTCTCTCTCTCTGTCTCTCTTTCTCTCTCTGTCTCTCTCTCTCTGTCTGTCTCTCTTTCTCTCTCTGTCTGTCTCTCTTTCTCTCTCTCTGTCTGTCTCTCTTTCTCCCTCTCTGTCTGTCTCTCTTTCTCTCGCTGTCTGTCTCTCATTCTCTCTCTCTGTCTGTCTCTCTTTCTCTCTCTGTCTCTCTCTTTCTCTGTCTGTCTCTCTTTCTCTCTCTCTCTGTCTCTCTCTCTCTGTGTGTCTGTCTCTCTCTGTCTGTCTCTCTTTCTCTCTCTGTCTCTCTTCCTCTCTCTCTGTCTCTCTCTCTCCGTTTCTCTTTCTCTCTCTCTGTCTCTCTCTGTCTCTCTCTCTCTCTGTCTCTCTTTCTCTCTCTGTGTGTGTCTGTCTTTCTCTCTCTGTCTTTCTCTCTGTGTGTGTCTGTCTCTCTTTCTCTCTCTCTGTCTGTCTATCTCTGTCTGTCTCTCTTTCTCTCTCTCTCTGTCTCTCTCTCTTTCTATCTCACTCTGTCTCTGTCACTATCCCTCTCTATTTCTGTCTCTCTGTCTCTCCCCCTCTTCTCTCTCTTTCTCTTTTTATCCTTCTCTATCACCCTCTTTCTGTCTCTCCACCTCTCTCTCTCTCTCTCTCTCTCTCTCTCTCTCTCTCTCTCTCTCTCTCTCTCTCTCTCTCTCTCTCTCTCTCCCCCTTCTCTATCTCCCTCTCCCCATCTCTGTCTCCCTTCATCTTCATCCCTCTTTTTGTTGCTATTTCCCTCTACCTTATCTCCCTTTCTCCGTTCCCTTTTTCCCCCTCTCCCTCTCTGTCTCTTCCCCCTTTCTTCCTCTCCCTCCCCCATCTCTCTCTCCATCTCTGTCTCTGTCTTTTTCTCTTGCTCTTTCATTTTCACTATTTATTTATTTTTACATCTAATGATTTTGTCAGTTTTGAAACCAGAGCTTTCATAAAAGATGGTAACATAAACTGAACACCATCTAAATATTAAAACACCGGAAAATAGAGCATATGAATTATTGAAACCAAGGAAATGAATAGTGTGCAGAGAACGTTTATTAAAACAATGCAGTGTAAAACAATAGAGATAATAGAGTAAGGTTCTTCATACCTGTTCAAATGGGAATATTAGGATATAAGGAACAGAGACCTGATCTGGTCTTCTGGAAACCTCAGTCTTGTTGTTATCTCTTCCAGGAGTTTGCTTTATAATTTTGGGTAAGGCACTTTCTTTCTCTGTATCAATTTTCACTTCTATCAAATGAAGGGGTTTAAGCTTGATGGTCTGTTTATTTCTCCTCTAGCTCTTGATAAGCCTCCCACAAATCTAAATAATACTAGTATAACCAGATGAGTGAATGGATAGGTAGATGTATGGATGGATGGATGGATGGATGGATGGATGGATGGATGGATGGATGGATGGATGGATGGATGGATCATAGATAGATAGATAGATCAATTGATCTCCTTTCATTATCTGGATACTTCAGACAAATGGAACTTTTTTTAGACTTGAAATATCCAGATGATTTTTCTCAGCTATGCCCTTGACTTCACTAGTTTAGACCTATCTTTAGTGCAGCCCTGCTGCAGAACCCTCTGTGACATCCTTAAAGTTTGAAAGACCAAAAAAAAAAAACCCTTTCTACTCATGAGCTGTCATCACAGTGATGAAAAAAACAAGGCACTGAGAGGAAGGATTCCCTGGCCTAGATAGAACAGCAGCCATTACAGGAATTTGGAGTTCCTCCTTTCTACAGACAGATATAGACAGATATAGAGATATAGACAGATATTGACAGATATAGAGTTCTGTTCACAGAATCATAGACTAAGACGTGGAATGGACTTCAGAGGTCATCCAGTTCAACCCATCTCATTTTACAGATGAGGAAGCTGAGGTCAGAGAGATTAGGTGACTTACTCAGGATTACTAGGTAGTGTCAAAGGAAGTCAAAGGGTCAAGTACAGGACTCTTCCCCCTTGACATTCTGCCTCCTTGGCACCATATAAATCCAGGTGAAGGGATGAATTGTTCCCTACTTACTAAATGGTTCAGTGTCCTAGAAGACCCAGTGATTGGGCTGATAGCACAGTGTTGCCTAAGCAACCCCGTGGGCAATGTCCACAGGTTGACAGTCAAATTGCTGCTCCCCCCCCCCAGGGTTAGAATTTTATTTTTTATTTTTATTCTAAGAATTTTATTCTCAGGGCTAGGCACTGGAAACATAAGCCAGTCTCTCAGCCACTTCCCTTTCAGTTCCCAGGAGCAGACCCAAGAGTCACAGCCAAGACCTCTGACTTCATGTCTAACATTCTTTCCTCTTATTTATTTAACTTGCCAACATTTGTTCAATCTTACATGGAACCCTAAATTTAAACTTAATCTCCTCATATTCATGTAACTACTCAGAAAAAAAGTGTTAGATATATTTTAGATCTTCAAGGCCCAATCTGAAGTTCCACTCCTCCATGACCATTTCCCTGATAATCATCACCATTACTGATTTCTGGCCACAATTCCTATTGAGACCACCATAATTTTTTCCCATTTTATTTTATCTTTCATTTAGCAAGCATTTGTTTTCTTTCCTTCTCACCCCCTACCCTACTTAAATGAAAATAAAAACATTAACAAAACCTTTCTTAACAAATACAGTTATTCCTTGGGAGTCTATTTGCCAAGACAGACTCAGAATCTTTTTGAAAACAATTATAAAACACTTCTCACACAAATTAAATCAGATTTAAATAACTGGGCAAATATCAACTGCTCATGGATAGGTAGAGCTAATATAATAAAAATGACAATTCTACCAAAACTAAACTATCTGTTTAGTGCCCTACCAATCAAAATTCCAAAAAATTACTTGAATGAGCTAGAAAAAATTGTAAGTAAATTCATATGGAGAAATAAAAAGTCAAGAATTGCCAGGAGCTTAATGAAAAAAAATGCAAACGAAGGTGGCTTAGCACTACCAGATCTAAAATTATATTATAAAGCAGCAGTCATCAAAACTGTTTGGTATTGGCTAAGAAATAGAGTGGTGGACCAGTGGAATAGACTAGGTGTAAAACCAGGAGAGGATTATAGTAATCTGCTGTTTGATAAACCCAAAGAGTCAGGCCACTGGGTTAAAAACTCCCTCTTTGATAAAAACTGCTGGGATAATTGGAAGTTAGTATGGAAGAAACTTAGATTAGACCAACACCTCACACCCTTTACCAAGATAAGATCCAAATGGTTACAGGACATAGACATAAAAAACAATACTATAAGCAAATTAGAAGATCAAGGACTAGTCTACCTGTCAGATGTATGGAAAGGGGAACAGTTTATGACTAAGGAAGAGTTGGAGAACATCACTAAAAACCAATTAGATGATTTCGATTACATTAAATTAAAAAGGTTTTGCACAGGTAAAACCAATGTAATCAAAATCAAAAGAAAAGTAGTAAATTGGGAAACAATCTTTACAACCAATGATTCTGACAAAGGACTCATTTCTAAAATATACAGAGAACTGAGTCATATTTTTAAAACAAAAGGCCATTCCCCAATTGACAAATGGTCAAAGGATATGCAAAGGCAATTTACAGATTAGGAGATCAAAGCAATCCATAGCCATATGAAAAAATGCTCTAAATCATTAATTATTAGAGAAATGCAAATTAAAGCTTCCCTGAGGTACCACCTCACACCTCTCAGATTGGCCAGTATGACCAGGAAGGATAATGATCATTGTTGGAAGGGATGTGGGAAATCTGGGACACTATTACACTGTTGGTGGAGCTGTGAACTCATCCAACCCTTCTGGAGAGCTATTTGGAACTATGCCCAAAGGGCAACAAAAATGTGCATACCCTTTGACCCAGCAATACCACTACTGGGTCTATACCCTGAAGAGATGAGGAAAAAGGGTAAAAATATTACTTGTACAAAAATATTTATAGCAGCCCTGTTTGTGGTGGCAAAGAATTGGAAATCCAGTAAATGTCCTTCAATTGGGGAATGGTTTAGCAAACTGTGGTATATGTATGTCATGGAATACTATTGTTCTATTAGAAATCAGGAGGGATGGGATTTCAGGGAAACCTGGAGGGATTTGCATGAACTGATGCTGAGTGAGATGAGCAGAACCAGAAAAACACTGTACACCCTAACAGCAACATGGGAGTGATGTTCAACCTTGAAGGACTTGCTCATTCCATCAGTGCAACAATGGGGAACTATTTTTGGCTGTCTGCAAAGGAGAATACCATCTGTATCCAGATAAGGAGCTGTGGAGTTTGAACAAAGTACAAGGACTATTACATTTAATTCGGAAAAAAAAAACCAGATGTCTTATGGTTTGATCTGGTTACCTCTGAGAATTCTGTTCTCTTTAAGGATATGATTTCTCTCTCATCACACCCAATTTGGATCGAGGTACAACATGGAAACAAAGTAAAGACTGACAGAGTGCTATCTGTGGGGTGGGGGTGGGGGAGGGAAGCAAGATTGGGGAAAAACTGTAAAACTCAAATAATATCTTTAATAAAAATTTTAAAAAACCAAATACAGTTATTCCTTTAACATCACAACTTTCCCCATCATTGTTTCAATATATCACAAGTGGGCATAAAAAATTAAATGGGAATTTAGGATGAGTTTTGCAGAAATCACAGGTGACAGAATCCATGAACAAATACTTTTTTTAAGATTTTATTTATTTTGAGTTTTACAATTTTTCCCATAATCTTACTTCCCTCCCCCCACCCCCCACAGAAGGCAATTTGCCAGTCTTGTTTCCATGGTATACATTGATCCAAATTAAATGTGATAAGAGAGAAATCATATCCTTAAGGAAGAAACATAAAGTTTAAGAGATAGCAAGCTCAAACAATAGGATATCAGTTTTTTTCTAAATTAAAGGTAATAGTCCTTGGTCTTTGTATAAACTCCACAATTCTTTCTCTGCATACAGATGGTATTCTCCATTGCAGACAGCCCCAAATTGTCCCTGATTGTTGCACTCATCACCCCCATGTTGCTGTTGGGGTGTATAGTGTTTTTCTAGTTCTGCTCATCTTGCTCAGCATCAGTTCATGAAAATCCCTCCAGGCTTCCCTGAAATCCCATCCCCCCTGGTTTCTAATAGAGCAATAATGTTCCATGACATACATATACCACAGTTTGCTAAGCCATTCCTCAAATGAAGGACATTTACTTGATTTCCAATTCTTTGTCATCATACAGGGCTGCTATGAATATTTTTGTACAAGTGATGTTTTTACCATTTTTCATCATCTCTTCAGGGTATAGACCCAGTAGTGGTATTGCTGGATTAAAGGGTATGCACATTTTTGTTGCCCTTTGGCACAATTTCAAATTGCTCTCCAGAAAGTTTGGATGAGTTCACAGCTCCACCAATAATGTAATAGTGCATGAACAAATACTTAACCTGACTTTTACAATAAGAAAACAACTCATAAAAGAAAAAAATCAAACTTCTTCTTTGGTTTGGAGGGCCAAAAAATTTTACAAGGATTTTCCAAACTGGGGAGGGGATACTTCATTCCTAATCCCTGAGATGTGGAAAGAATAACTGTATGTCCCTTCCTGCGGGCAGCTGGGTGGCACAGTAGATATTGCACTGATCCTGGAGTCAGGAGGACTCGAGTTCAAATCCAACCTCAGATATTATGTATAGTCAAGCAGAACAAGTCCCTATGTTATCTATATCCAAAAATGTATACTTTACTTTGCAACTTAAAACTGTCAATTCTCTGTCAGAAGATGAGTAGCAGAGATCATCATTACAGAATCATGATTGGTCATTGCATTGATTAGTTAGTAAGTCTTTCAAAATTGTTTGTCTTTATAATGCTATTGGTATTGTACAAATTTTTCTCTTAGTTCTATTCACTTCACTCTGCATCATTCATATAAGATTTCCCAGGTTTCTCTAAAACCATCCCTTTCATTATTCTTCACATTGTAATATTAATTCTATTATATTTATATACCATTCATATACCATGTATACTGATATATCATTCTTATGCATTTCTTTAACTAGGTCTAATTGCTAGACACCCTCGCAGTTTCCAGTTCTTTGCTACTATAAAAAAGGGTCCTTTCTTCTTTGTTTAGTCCTTTTGGACATTAGGCCTAGGAAAGTTATTGCTAGATCCACAGATGAGCCCGGTTTAGGAATTTTTCATCCTTAGCTCCAAATTGCTTTCCAAAGGGCTGTATCCATTCACAGTCACACCAGTAATTCATTAGTGTGCTTGTTTTCCTGTAACCTTTTTTGTGTATCCTTATCTTAAAGGAAGAAGCAGCTAGGTAACTAAGTGGATAGAGTGCTGGGCCTGGACTTGGGAAGATATATTCCTAACTTCAAATCTGGCCTCAAATACTTACTGAAGTGCCATTTTACAGATGAGGAAACTGAGGTAAATAGGATCAAATAATTTCTCCAGATTCACACATGCAAGGAAGTATCTGAGATCAGATTTGAACTTGGGTCCTCCTGACTTTAGGGCTGGTACTTTATTCACTGCTCCACGTAACTGCCTTTTGGCACCTTTGATGGAGAACTAAAGTCTACAATGATAAAAGGACTTAGTCAAGGTCCCATGATGATTTAATGGAAGAGCCATGACCTGAACTCAGGTCTCTGTTTAAAAATAAGAGGGATTTCACTGTTAGCTCCTGATTTGATTTTTTACAGTTTTCCTTTTTCCTGTGCAATGAATAATGACTGACATTTATATAGCATTTTAAATTATGTTTGCTAAACACTTTAAATTTATCATTTGAACCTCACCACAATTCCATGAGGCAGGTACTGAAAGTATTATCTCTTCCATTTTATGGGTAAGGAAAACTGAAGCTCTAAGAGTCTTGGCCTAAGTGACTTTCCTATCCTGAGGTCCCACAGCTAATAAATATCAGAGTCAGAGTTTGGATCCAAGTCTTCTTGCCTCGAGGTCCAACTCTTTATCTGCTATACCAGCTCTCTATAGAAATAAGCTAATGTTCACCAAATAATGGCAGGGAGTACTAGCAGTATTAGCAACTATCTTTTATATACTGCTTTAAAGCTTGCATATATATATATATATATATATACATATATTATATATATATATATATATAATGCAAACATGTATATGCATAATCTCATTGGATCCTCAACACAGTCCTGTAAGGTCGATATGATTAATCCCATTTTACTTATGAGGAAACTGAGACAGAGGTTAAGTGACTTTCCTGGGATTGACACAGCTAGTTATTGTAATCTGCTGTGATCTGAGGAATGATTTGAATTTTGTTCTCCACAACTCCAACTCCAGTATTCTATCCACTATTCCATTCTCCCCCGCTGCTGAAATAATCTAATGCTCACTTGCATGATGGCAGAGATTGTGTTCAGTTGATTTGTTGAACGTTAACTCTAGTGTATGAGCACCATGGTTGTGAATAAGACACTGAAGAAAGGACGAGAGTTTTGCTGACTTTAACACAGGATATTTCCAAGATGTATATTTTGTTGGGGTTCATTTTCAAACCAGTTCCTGGCAGAGTAAATTTGGCTGCCATGATATTAAAAGAATAGCATGTGGGGATTCACAGACTGTGCTCAAAGAAGGAAAGAGGGGGAAGTTGAAGCATTATCTGCCCATATTACCTAAGAATCAGTCATAACACAGAGAGAAGCAAATTCTCTGGTTCATTTGGTTGACCTAGATTGCCCATAAGACAGTAGAGAGCTGAGGGAGAGTAGTCTTCATCCAATTGACTGTATGGGCTCCCTATCCTGACCAAACACACTGGAGAGTTCGCTCCATCTTCCCTTTCCTGTTGCTACCAGGCAACCCCGACCTATGACACATTAAGGAAGGGTGACCATCAGCTCCTTGATGCCTGAATTAAAAGTTCAGGTCTGAGATGGGCCAAGAGCCTATCCTTCTGCCCCCCTCTCATACAAGATAATCATTACTATCAGTAGGACTGGGCTTAGGAACATGGAATGGACCCTCCAGATAGTTTTCATTCAGAAACATTGGCAGTCATATAACTGTCCCCAGGGTCCCACCTGGATTCTCTTGGTCACAAGAAATAATACAGAAGATTGCTGGAGGTAAAAAAGAGGGAGAGAAATACTAAGAGAACTGAGATGACCCAGCTGTTCTGGAGTCTGGAGAAAATTGCTTTGGGATTAGACTACAGTTGAGCATTATTATAGATGATACTTTAATTCAAGAAGATTTCCTCTTGATTTCATGGGATGGAAAATTAGAATACTTCTTTCTCTCCACTGCCACTTCCAAACTCTCCTGCTACTATCATCATGTAGCAACTTTTTCTTTGAGGTACACACTCTCCAAATTTATTACCCAATTAAGACTGTGGATCTGGATAATATTACTACTTTCTATTGACACAATCTTCTCTGTCTTCCTGGGTATACCTAGCTTATGTTCTCTCTCCCCACCACAACAAATGCCCTCAAAACAAGGGACTCCCTAATGTACCCAAACTTCCCACTTCCTCATACAACTCAGCTCCCATGAACCTCCACCACAGCCTCTCCACCTTAGTCTCTCCACCTCAGTCATAGGTTGGGTTGTTCATACCCTCGATCTTACCAACACACACAATACATCCATATTCAGTATCTCAGAAATTCCTTTATCCAGTCATAATCTTTACATTCCATTTTTTCCTATGCCTTATCATCCTTAATCCTCCTCTTTGTCCTCACTGTGATCTCTAATATTATCTCAAATGATCTAAAATTTATAAACTACCTAGCACATACCTGGCAAGTAATAAGTGCTTAAAAATACATGTTCCTCAAAATTTTATTTAAAAAAACGTATGTTAAAAATTCTTTACATGTAATTGGAAAAATAAAATACTATTTTAAATGCTTTAAAATTCCCCATACCAAGGATTGTGTTATATTCATTTTTGTCTCCTCTAAAACCCTAGTCTGCTGAAAAGAAAAATTAGACATAACTTTCTGTGATACAAAGTATAATACGTTAAATATATAAGACATAAGGAGAGATTTTTCCAAAATAGTTGTCATGGATGCTATCCTAACAGATAGGAAAAGTTGGAAAGAAGATTTATTTAGAAATAAAAATTTAATAGGGTGGCTAGGTGGCACAGTGGATACAGCACTAACCCTGGAGTCAGGAGTACCTGAGTTCAAATGTGACCTCAGACACTTAATAATTACCTAGCTGTGTGGCCTTGGGCAAGCCACTTAACCCCATTGCCTTGCAAAAAAAAAAGAAAGAAAGAAAAATTTTAAATGAATAAACAACAACAGCAACAAATACATGTTTCCTGCTTCCATTCCAGTTCTTTTCCAGGAGAGCATACATGCTCTAGCTACACTATTCTGTCTTCCTTATCTCACCTTTTGGTGAACCAACTCAACCCCATACTTGATTCTTCCACCCTTGATTCCTTTGCTGATCAAACTTTATCAAATCCCAAAACATTGTATATCTCAAACTGGATATACCAAAGGCATCTCAAACTCAATATATCCCAAAACAGACCTTTCTCACCCCCAGATCATTCCCTCTTCTTTAATTCTCCATCACTGTTGAGAGGACCCAAGCTCTCAACCCTCATTCATTCCCTATATCTAATCTATTGCCACATCTCGTCCTTTCCACCTCCGTAACACTTCATATCCTCTTACCTGGACTGCTTCATACCTGGACTACCTCTTATCCTTGACTCAATTCTGTCTCCACTCCAATCTATCCTCCACCTAACTACCATAATGATTTTCCTAAAGCATATATCTGACCATGTCACTTTCCTTCCCAGTAAACTCCAGGGCTCCCTATTTCTTCAGGATCAAATATAAAATCCTCTTCTTGGCATTGAATACTCTTTACAACTGCATTTTACCTACTTTAATAGTCTTCTTATCCAACTCTTCATGACCCCATTTAGGATTTTCTTGGCAAAGGCAATAGAGCTGTTTTTCCATTTCTTTTCTGGCCCATTATTTTTTCATACATGAGGAAATTGAAGCAACTAGGATTAAGTGACTTGCCTACAGCTAGCAAGTGTCTAAATCTGGATTTGAACTCAGTTCTTCCTGATTTCAGGCATGGAACTCTTAGCTACCACACAACCACTCCACTTCATTGCCCCCTTTCTAAGAATTTTATTTTTTTATTTTGTTTGATTCTATATATTTCTTCATTTTTTCTTTTTTATTGTCTATGCATCTCATGCACTTATTTTTTGTTGTGTTGTGTCCCTTATTGTTATGCAAACAGTTTGAGGATAGTGACTGTTTTTATTTAGCCATTCATATTTCTCAAACTTAATGCAGCATCTGAGAGTATCTGTACTCAAGACATGCCTGTGGATTGGGACTGATTGTTTGCTTGAAAGATCATTTGATTTAGAGTTGAAGTACCTGAGTTCAAATCTCACTATACTTTTAAATTCAGCAGATATTAATGAATATTCAAGGTTCAGTCCAAGTGGCACCTCCATCAGAAGCCTTTCTGATACCTCTCTGGGGTAAGCATCCCCAGCCCAATCTAATCTGATCCTGGTCAAAGAAAAAAATCACTTTGCCTTTCAAGTATATTTTATGATTGTTTATGCATGAGGCTTGCCCTCAAGTAAGGACTGGGAAGGACTGATTTTTGTCTTTATGTTCTAAGAACACAATGAAAGTTTACTTGTTGTTGGATTCATTGACTGCTTGTCACACTGCCCTAGGACAGAGGGTTTGGGGTTCTTGCTAGGTTTGAGTGGGGTTTTTTGACTGGACTTGGGATTTCACTAGGATACAGAAGTTCCAGTGGGGAAAAACGCCCTTATACTAATACAGATCTGCACTTACTTCCCAATTTATTGAGATTAAGTGTCTTTCCCAAGGTCATACAATTTAGATGTGCCAGAAACAAAATAAGTGGAGAGGTCCCTGGTTGAGAAAGACTTTCTACTCACTAAGCAATGCAGCCTCTCAGAATTGAGAATACAAGGACAAAATGAAATTTGCAAACTATTTGGGTTCAAATCCCTACCTTGGAGGAATTTATTAAGAGGAAGGGGGGAAGGAAGAAAATGAACATAGACATAGATAAGGAAATGCAAAATGTTCTCAAAGTAAAGCAAATAAATTTCAGGAGGGGAAAAGTCCTAATAACTAAGGAGAATTAGGAAAGGCCTGGTGTGTATTAGATGACAGCTAATTTTTGTTTTGACAGAAACTAGGGATATGGGGGAAGGAACAACAGCTCTATTAATTAGTGTCTCTGGATACATCACTTCCACTCTCCGAAACTCAGTTTCTCCATCTGCAAAATGAAGATATTGGAGTAGGTCATCTCAAATTGCTTTCTGTCTCTAAATACAATGGTACAGCATCTCGTTTCCTCCTCAGTACATATCCCCAAACTGAGATAGGCAGCAGTATCCAGCAATGGCCCCTTCCATCCCAAAGAGCATCTGCCTCTGCGGATAGAAATGCTAATCCTCAGACAGCTCCAGTTTAGTTTTCAATGAAACTGCAATAAATTGCTTTCTTCTAACATCCTTTGTGCCAGCCTCCTATATAAATTACCCTCCATGCACAGTCCGCCAAGTAGAATTGCTGGGGAAAAAAAAAACAACAGTAAGGCAAAAAGCCTCTAGCACAAAGGGAAATTCCAGGGGCTTTGTATCTGTCCTACAGTAGTGGTTATGCTGACTGTTCTGTGAAGTAGGTGTATGTGCTGGGAATTAGTCTTTTTTTATTTAAATGTGAACCATTTTTAGAGACAAATAGTAGAACAGGCTTCAGGTAAAGGGGGGGAAAGGGGAGTAACAGCCTGTAAAAGTCTTTGTTAGGTCATCAGGATATCCAACAGCCAAACCAGTGGTGTTGGCAATGAAGACAGAGGTTCATTTCTCTATCATGGCTAAAGGGCCTCTCCCAGAGCAGTACCCATTAAGAAAACAGAACTATTACTGGGACCACTATGGGGTCTACTTTTTGGTTCAGGTCTTGGAGGGCTGAGCCTCCTGCAGTACCAGACCCTCACTGCCAGTCAGAGTGATCTTAATGGTGGAGGCTTCTGCTGGGAGCCTTTCTCCAGATTCAGTGTCAGAAAGGATTAGGCCGATGGCCCAGATAAAGCTCAGTCCAGGAAGAAGGATGTCTCAAGGAAGACTGAGCTGCCAAGAGTCAGCAATGACATCTGAATTCACCAAGCAGCTGAGCCATGAGCTATGTGGTGATTGTCTTCCAGCTGTGGATCATCCCATTGCTAACAGCCCTTTCATACCCTGGAAATGGTTGGGTGTCTCAAAACATTCTGATTCTGAGAGACAAGGGATTGATTTTTTACTTGAACCTATCCCAGAAATACCTGATGAGGGGGCTGTGCTTCTCTCTTCCTGTCTCCAATCCCTGGACTCTCTCCACTGAACCACCAAGCCCCACCAGAGGTTTGCAAAAATATGAGTGGATCAAATCCAGATTGTAGAAAGGCTTAAATGCCAGCCTAAGGAATTCCAATTTAATCCTGTCAGCAACAGGGAGTCATTGAAGGTTTTTGAGTCAAGGAGTACCTTGCTTAAACCTGTGCCTAGGGAAAACTTACCTGGCAGTATGTGTGGAGTGTATGGAAGAGAAGGAGCAAGCGAATCTGGTTAGGAACTTATTACAATAAGCTAAGTGAATGACAAAACATTAAATTCTCTCTTCTAGTTCTTGCTGAAAATCTCTCCAGAATTTAAGAGCCTACACTTCTTTACTTAGCAGTCAGATGTTTAGGAGTATGGTTCTTTATTGATTGAAGACCTATAGACTGCTTCAGATCGTTCTGAATCTCAATGGTTACTGCCAAGGCTAGAGAAATGGTGAAGAAATTGGATTGAACATGTACTGATCCTGGAGTAGTTGGTAAATATTATTTCTCTACTGACCCCCAACACCATCCATCAGTCAGTCAACAAATGTTTGTTAAATATTCACTGTGCAGGTATTAAGTACTAGGAGAGAAAAGAAAGGAAAACCAACCCCTGCCTCAACTTGCTCACAGTCCATTGGGAGAGATAATATGTAAATAAATAGGGGCCTAGAAGGTACAAGCAAAGTAGACGAAAAGTGATTTAAGAGAGGAACACACTAGTACCTAAGGAGATCAAGTAAGACCTTGCAGGTTTTGGAATTGGAACTGATTCTGGAAGGAAACTAGGGAATCTGAGAGGCAGAGAGGGGAGGAAAGAGAGCATTCCAAGGATACACAGGGCAAAATCATGGAGTCAGAACATCATGTGTAGTGAATAGTAAGAAGATTAGTGCAGCTAGATCAGACTTTACAGATGGCAAAATAACTAAGAAATGAGTATATAGAGAGGGCTTTAAATGCCAGAGGGCTTTCTATCTCTTCCTGAGGTAATAGGGAGCCACTAGAGCTTACTGATAGAAGAGTAACCATCATCAAACATCCCTGCTCTCAATTTATTTCCTCATCATAAGATCATAGATTTAGAACTTGAAGGAATCTTAAAGATTGAGTCAGGCTATTTATATGAGGAAATGTAGTCTCAGAAAATTTAAATGATTTGCCCAAGGTTGCCCAGCTTCTACCATTTTTTTCCCCTCAAAGAGAGATTATACCTCCCTCCCAAAATAATTCCATTTTTAATTAACTCCATATTTAAGAGCTTAGATAAGTGAATTTTGATTCATCAAGGTTTTACTCTGTTTAAGAGTCAGGTATTCACACCAAGAGCCTGTCTCAATAAGTTAGCATACTTGGATCTGTGTTCACTTGGAACTATCCTTGAACCAATTGTGAGGTGGGCAGCCTTTGTCTGATGCCCACACCTTCCCCAGGGAAACCCCTCTCCCTTCTTGAATCCTAGGGCTCTCTTCCCCACCCACACACAACTACTAAAATATGCCCAGGGAAGTAGGTGATTCTAGACTTTTACAACTGAAATGGTCCATAAAATACAAACTCATTCAGTCCATTTCAACAAGCCTTCAATAATGCCAAGCATTATATACAAAGGCAAATCAAAGTCAAAGAACTTATATTGTACTAAGAGGAAGCAATATATATACACAGATAAGCATATGTGCAAAATAAAACATGATCAGACCTATGATTTCATTGGTATAAGTAGAATAAATTCAAAGTCATTTTTATTGGAAGAGCACTAACACCCCAGGGGCATCATAAACTCTGCTTTGGAAAAAGGTAGAATTAAAAAAAGAAAAAAGGTAGGGCTTCTTCCAAGGTGTAGAATAGGGAGAGCCCTCCAGGTTTAGGGTATGCCAGGCCTATGCTCAGATGTGATAGAGGGGGATGGAATGAGATAGAGCCACTTGAATGGTACAGGAAATGCATTATGAGTACATATGATCATTCCAGAAATATGAGTTGGAGTCAGTTGTGAAGAGTTTAAAAATGGAAGGCAAAGAAGTTTTCTATCTAATCTTTGAGATAATAAGGAACTACTGAGCAGGGGAGAGTTACATAGGCTTACCTTTCTCATTTTACATTTGAGGAAACAGGTCTGGAGAGAGGAAATGACATACCGAGTGCCAGTCAGTGATAGAATTTAAACCTAGAAGTGAGCAGTTAATACCGATTAATTTTATAGATGAGGAAACTAAAGCTCAATAAGATTAAATGATGGTATAATTGGGAATAGAATCTAGATCTCCTGGCTCCAGTGCTCTTCCTGCTGCCCCATATCGTGACTGACCCTGAAAAAAACCCCACTACAAATATGTGCTTATTTTAATCTCATACTGATTAGAACCAGAAAAATCTGAGTTCATATTCTGTCTTTGCCTTTAAAAAGCTGTGTGACCTTGGACAAACTATTAATTTCCCTGGGTCTCAGTTTCCTCAACTGTAAAATGTGCAAATTGTACTTTATTGCTTCTTAGGGACTTCACAACTTTAGATCTTTGATCTTATCTATAACAGACACAGATCCTTCCTGTGTGGAGAGTACTCTCTTCTCCCTCTGTAACCTTGTGGTGCCACAGAATATGGATTTGCATTCAGAGACTCTGTGAACATCAGTTGTGTGCTCCTGATAAGGTCCAAAAAGAATAAAGGATTCCCCCAAGGTCACTTAGTTAATTAGTCTCCACAAATTGAGAAGGTTGGATTAACTCACTTCTAAGGTTCTCCTCACTCCAATCTAAGTCAGTGGTATATAATATAGTATGAAGCCCAGGATATCCTACACTCAACAAGCAGTCAGTTCGACATGGTGGATAATGTTGAGAATGGATCTACCTTTGGACTGAATTGATGAAGACTGCCTAACTAGTCTATATGCAGAACTGACTTTAGAGCCCTTGGGGACAAAAGTGTCTGAAACTTCAAAGGTTATCCCAGAAACAGGACAATGGGATAATAATGCAATATTTTAGTAGTGTTCCATCCATAGAGAGAAAGAGACTAGGATATTCCATTGATTTTGCTAATGACTGAGCCAAGGATTGCATCTCAGAAACTCCCACTATCATTGGATGGTCTGGAAGTTGGTGATGTTCATTGCAGTTATGGCTTCTCCACTGGAGCCTACAGTGAGCTTCGGATCTCTTCATCAAATTGTTCAAATAAATGTGTACACTGGAAGAATGAGACCCCCTGGGATTGCCCAGAATGATCTTTCCAGCTAAGCAAGTAGGACCAGATTTAGTAAAGAAGCCTTCTAAAGAGCTGTATAATTCAGAATATGGCTGAAGGTAATGACATAGCAGACTTGATGTTCTCAGGGTAATCAGTAGCATAAATAGGCCACACCTTTCTCAAGAGTTAATATAAATGTGTAAACATGGGAGAGAAGACAAAATATTGAGTAGTTTGCAGTAAAACATTCCGATGTTTATTGTGCTAATTGAATATTCATGAGATGTCAATTTAAATTACAGTTCACAACTGTTGCTATGTCTAATGAATAATTTAAACAAGTGTGGCCAAAGAGATTTCAACACTGCATTAGCAAACTGCAAGGGATTAGCAACAGAGAATTTATAATTAGCTTTGAATATCCTATAATAAATTCATTGGAAAGATGGTTTTAATTATCTCACATGTTAATTCTGAATGCAACACACTGGTTGCCAAATAGAAAGTAACCCTTTCTCCTCAGCAAGCCCAAATTTCTCTGCTTTCCCCAAGCTGTCCCTCAGGTGGAGTCCATTCTTACATTCAGAGCAATGTGCTCAAGTGAGAAATGATCTCCACCTTGGTTAAGCATAGGTGACTACAATGTATATCAGAGAGCTTTGGACCCACTTATTATAGAATCATTTTTCAGTTGTTTCTGACTCTTCATGAGCCCTTTTGGGGTCTAATTCATTTTACAGTTAAGGAGATGAAGCAAAGTTAAGTGACTTGACCAGGGTCTCATACCTAGTCAGCATCTGAGGCTGGATTTGAACTCAAGAAAAGAGGTCTTCCTGAGTCTAAGCCTAAACTATCCACTGCACCACTTAGCTGCCTCCTATGAGTCCACACATTATAAATATATGGTAAATGCATTAGAGTAGTATGGTCAAGTGTTTTGTAAAGCCTGAGGTAAGGAGGTCATTACAGAATGGGGCTGGGGGTGGGGAGTCAGAAAAGTCTTCATAGAAGTGATGAGTCAAATTAGCCAGCATTTATTAAGCATTTACCATGTATTAGGTAGATGGTGCAGTGGATAGAAGACCAGCTCTGGAGTCAGAAGGATCTAATTCAAATCCAGTCTCAGACATCTGCCACTTGCTAGCTGTGTGACCTTGAGCAAGTCACTTAACTGATTTCCTCACATCCAGGGCCATCTTCAGTCATCCTGATTCATATCAGGCCATTGGACCCAGATGACTCTGGAAGAAAAAGTGAAGCTGGTGACTTAGCACAGTACCCCTCACTCAAATCCAGTTCTTGGGAATGTCATGGCATCAGCTCCCTGACGTTGGTAGTCTTCTCTAAAAATGAAGGACACACACTGTGCTGTGTAACAGGGATACATGAAAGACAAAAAAATAACCCATACTCTCAAGGAGTTCTCAATAAAGGAGATAGCTTGTAAACTACTGTGGACAAACAAAACCACAGGGTAAATTGGAGATCATTTCATAGATGAGGAAGGCACAAAGATTAAGCAGGACTGGGAAAAGTTTCTTGCACACAAAGGTTGAGACAAAGGAATCCTGGGAAGCTAAGAGGTGGGAAAAAGAAAGGGGAAAGTTCCTGGGGGTGGGGGGGGGGTAGAGGAGTATGAAGGGATGGAAGGAGTAAGGGGAGATTTGTGTCTTGGAACAGCCAGGAACCAATGTCAATGGATTGTAGAGTACACGTAGAATAAGGCAGGAAGGAGTCAGGTTGTGAAGTACTTTAAAAACCAAACAGAGGATTTTATATTTGATCCTGGAGGTAATGGGGAGCCACTGGAGTTTAATGAGTAAGGGAAGTGATTTGGTCAGAACTAACAGCAATATTATATAATGATCAGCTGTAAATGATTTAGCTACTTTCAGCAATACAGTAAACCAAGACAATTCCAAAGGACTTATAATGAAAAAATAATCAATGAAGTCTGTAGATTGAAGCAAACTTTTTTTACTTGTTTTTCTTAATTTTTGTCTGTTTTCTTTTGCAACATAAAATGGTTTTTAATGACTGCACATATATAATCTATATCAAATATCAAAGGTGCAGAAATGTACCTCTCAAGGAAGGGGAATAGGAGGGAGGGAGGGAGAGAATTTGGAACTCAAATTTTTAAAAAAAGTGAATGCTAAAATTGTAATTGTGTTAACAGGTTGGTTTCATATCATAGATGGGGAAAGATCAGGACACTTTAGAATTGTGCCTGTCTTCTCTCTGCCATCTTGGCCCTATTGACCTAAAAGTTGTAATTGTAATTGAGAAAAAAAATTTAATGAAATAGTACTATATAAAAACCAAAAAGAAGAAAAAAGAACTGCACTTGAGGAAATGTAATCTGACAGTTTAGTGGAGGATAGATTGGAGTAGAGAGAGACTTAAGGCAGGGATTACAGTCAGTAGGCCATTACAAGAGATAGTATTTAAACTGAGCCTTAAAAAATAATTAGAATCTCAACTGGCCAAGATGACAGGGAGTACAATCAATTTGGAAGGAACACCATGATTAGTTGGTTTATTTGAAGGCACATTTGACAGTTCGATTTGGTTCGAGCATGGTGTTCATAGAATGGAGTTAAAGGAGATGTATCTGGAAAGGTAGAGTGGGGGTTTTTTTATTATAGAAGGCTTGAAAGATCAGTCTAAATAGTTTAAACTTTGTGAACTAAGGTGTTTTCTATGACTTCTCCTGTCTCCCAGCTCTATCCCCTATCATCCTAGGAGACCAGAGCCTAGGGAAATCAGGGTGAGGAGAGAGAATAGGGATATGACTGCTGTTCCAAACTTTAGCCTGTTCAGAATATCCCCTTAGTAGTCCTTCATCCTCTTAAGTACATTGATAAAAGGTCTATATTGATAGTGGTAGAAGATGTTATGGTCTGGGGGAAGGATATCTGAATCATCCAGTGAGTGCTATTATTCCAGACTATGATGTCACAATTCCTATCCAGAACTTCTGGAACTGAACAAACATGACTTCTACTGACAGGGTCACTATCAGATATATGGATGTCTTCCATAATGTATCTATCTGTTCTTCCTTTTCCAATAGGACTGTTTCCTAAAAAAAGAAAAGAAAAGAAAAGAGAATTGAATTGCAAACAGTAGGGTAGTGAGTTGCACAAAACTTAGAATCTGCTATTAAAGAGATAGTATATGAGCTTGAAGAAAGAGAAGCAGTGATCACTAAGAACCCTTGTTTACCTGCCTCATTGTTCTCACCTTCTGCTGATCCTGGGCCCTTGATATTAGACAATGGTCACCAATCCAGAGTGGCCCCCCAGAATTCCCATAGGCAAAAGTGTTAATTTTCCAGGGGGTAAAGAGTCTGCTATTGCTTGTCAACTGATCTCTGTCCAAATGTGCCAGTAACCCTTCTCAGCATATATTAGAAATATACCAAGGCTTAATATCTAGAACCTCCTCCAAACTTCCAGATTCCTCCAGATCTTTGACATAAAACTTGAGGACATCAAATAAGCAGGACAGAAATACAACAAACAGTCCAGAGTCACCAAAAGAAGACTTCTAAGTCAACTTGCCTCTTCTCTTACCCCTCCATCCATGGTCCTCTGAACCAGTAGAAAATGTGGTTACTATTCCCAAAGCTCTTTGGGGTGCTTTGACCCCATCACATAGAATTTAAAAGTCTCTAGAGGCCCATGGACTGCTGGACCAAATTAATAGAGAGGTACTATGAGGCAATGTTAAGAATTCTCAGAGAGTATTCAGAGACTATGGTTTTGAGTCCTGGTTCTGCCATTAACAAGTAGCTGTGTGGTCTTGGATAAGTCCCTTCCTTCATTCTGGGTCTAAAATTCCTCATTTATAAAATGAGTAAGTTGGACTAGTTGATCTCCAAGGACCCTTCCAGCCATGACAGTCTGTGTGCTGTGTCTCTCTTACCTAAAGGTGAGCCCTCATTCAGACAGTTCCCCCCAGGAGTGGAAATCACCCTTCTGGATGCTATGATGGAAATTTTCCCCATGTCCAGATCCCAACCCAATCAAGAATTAGGAAAATCATGACCAAAGGAAATGAATGGTCTCCATGGTTTCATTGAAAACACTACCATGGATCTGGGGGCAGTAACTCTCATGGGCCACAGTCAGATGTAGAACCAAGAAACATTGGTCAAAAGGATCAACTAGCTCAATCTCCCACCTGATGGGAGTCCCTTCTCCAGTGCCCCTGACTAGGAGGTCACTAGCATTAACTTAGACATTTCCCTAGAAAGAGGATTCCCCAAAGTCAGGACAAGGTATTTGTGCATTTTAGACAAAGAAGAAATTTCTGTCACCTGAATCTACTGTCCACCATAGAAGAGAACTTTATAGGCACTTTTATATAGGCACTATGCTAAGCACTTTACAGATATTATCTCATTTGACCCTCGCAATAGCCCTGAGAGGTAGGTGTTATTATCTTCCCTACCTTACAGACAGGAAAACTGAAATTGTGACTTAACTAGGGTCACTAGTATCTTAGGCTAGTTTTGAACTTGGGACTTCCTGACTCCAGACATAAGGTTCTATCCCCTGCTCCCCTTTGTGCCTTCATTGTAACACATATGACTTGTCTTTATTTTTTTTTAATTTTTTAATTTAATCAATTAAAAAAATAAATATCCACTGCATGCTAGGCAGTGCAATGTAGTAGAAAGAACACAATTTGGAGTCAGAAGTCTTGGATTCAAATCCCAACACTGTTACAACCTCTGTGAACTTAAGTCTTTTCACCTCCTAAATTGTGGGGCTGACTCCTAATTTGTAAAATGAAGGGGTTGAACCAAATGACCTCTATGTTCCCTTCCAGCTCTAAATATTTGAACTCAGGTAAATACAAATTCAAGTTTGCCCTTGAGGAGTTTACAATCTATTTAAGGGATACACAGATTCACAGATAAATTTACAGATAAATAAATATATTAAAAACAAATACAAAATCATTTGGGGGAAGCAATTAGATGGATGTTTTAATGATGCATATTTTAATATAATTGTCATTTCCAACTGACACTTGCCACACTTATAGTTGAGCCTTCCTTTGTAACAAGAAAATATATCCAAGCAAAACAAATCAATACATTAACTATATCTGGCAGCACATGCCACATTCTTCATCAACAGCCCACCACTTCTCCAAGAAGAGTTAGAAAGACGTGGAGAGGGGGCATTCTGCATTTTTAAATTATATGCATTAAATTTTTTTTTAAAATCCCTTATGGGCCGGCTAGGTGGCTCAGTGGATAGAGCACTGGCCCTGGAGTCAGGAGTACCTGAGTTCAAATCCAGCCTCACACTTAATAATTACCTAGCTGCGTGGCCTTGGGCAAAACGCTTAACCCCATTTGCCTTGCAAAAACCTAAAACAAAAAAATCCCTTATATCATCTTCTATTTCATATCATATCATCTAACACCATAGGTTTCTATCTATTTTGCTTAACCTGAGTTCCATTTCCTCCTGTAAGTGTTTGGTGTGTGTGTTTTTAATTAAATCATGAAGACAGAAGATATCCCTAACCAAATGTCCATACAATTCACACAAAAAAACCCCATTTATTTACAGATTGTAAAGAAATTGAACTGGGAGTCAAAACACCTGAGTTGTAGTAGATGATGTTTGTCCTTTTTTCCCTAATAGGGTGTATGAAAGGAGGAAAAAAATAGACAAATAAAAAACTGTGAGATCCTAGGAAAGAGGTCATTAATGATAGATATGATGGGGAGGAATAGCTGGATCCAATGGTGTTTTTATATCTTTGCTACTAACTAGCTATGCAGTGATAAGTGCAAGAGATTTCCCTTCTCTGGATCTCACTTTTCCTATCTGTAAAAGTGGACTCAATTATGTCTAATATTCCTTCAGATAATATATTCTATGATATTAACAATCAGGATCAGTCCATAGGTAATGTTTTAAAAAGCAAGGCAATGACCCTCTATATTCAATGGGTCTGAAATTAGCTGGCAATGGGAAACTGGAGCAGTTTTCCTGAGAATGGAACTGAGGATCAATCATGAGAAAGCATGATAGGAGTTAGAGATGCTAAGGGAACTAAAACTGTCATTTTGTAGTATTACTTCTGGGTTGTGTACTCAGGAAAATGTCAAGCTTAGGGTCGATTCCCTTCCAAGTCCCCAGGAACTGATTGTGCAAACCTGATTTCCAATGCAGTGTATTCAGGGGAAAAAAACGGTATTGATGTTAGAGGAAAATAAAACCTTATTGATAGGCAGGAAGTTTCCACTGGGTTCTATTCATTTATAACTTGCGAATGGCCAAAAAATTTTTAAATCGGAATTAACACTGAAAGTGCTTTGCAAGAACAAAACCAGGGCCTGCCATGTTTCACTTTCAGCCAAGGCACACTTTAATGCAAATTACACATGCCAGTGAACCTGGGGAGGCCCCTACTGAGAGAGAGAGACAGAGACAAATACAGACACAAACACAGACAGAGAAAGAAAGAAAGAAAGAAAGAAAGAAAGAAAGAAAGAAAGAAAGAAAGAAAGAAAGAGAGAGAAAGAGAGAAAGAAAAAAGAAAGAAAAAGAAAGAGATAAAAGAGAAAGAAAAAGAGAGAGAAAGAAAGAAAAAAGAGAGAGAAAGAGAGAAAAGAGAGAAAGAGAAAAGAGAAAAGAATGAAAGAGAGAAAGAATGAAAAAGAGAGAAAGAAAGAAAAAGAAAAAAGAGAGAAAAGAGAGAGAAAGAAGAAAAAGAAAGAAAGAAAGAAAGAAAGAAAGAAAGAAAGAAAGAAAGAAAGAAAGAAAGAAAGAAAGAAAGAAAGAAAGAAAGAAAGAAAGAAAGAAAGAAAGAAAGAAAGAAAGAAAGAAAACTCAGCGGTACCCTGCAGGAAGGATTCCCAAGACTCACACTGGGCAGGGAAAGATATGGGTTTGTACCATCTAGTCTCAGAGGTCTCTAGTGCAACCTAGGACTAGAGCAAGAATCTCCAAGTAACCCTAACTGATAGTTCTCTCTGGTGAACTGGAGGTTGACCCCCCTATACCTTCCACCTCCAACTTCTGGCCTCCAACACTAAGCAGATCCAGTCTCATCCTCCCCTTTCCATATGATGTCCTTTCAGATCTATGTAAAATGCTTTGCAAACTTAAAATGCTACATAAATACTATTTAGTATTATTTATCATTGATGAAAATAATTATGCCTCAGGTGAGTCTATTCTCCAGACCCATTCCCCTCTCCTCAGATATTGCAGTCCTATCCTGTACTTTACAGTAGAAAAGCAAAAACTATCCAATGTAGGTTCTCACTGGTTCCCTTTACCCAGTGTTCACACCCCATTAGAGCATCTATCACCATTCCTTCTTCCCTCCAGTCCCTTGATAAAGTTCAACCCTCTATCTGCACCTTTGATTCCATATCTCTACTCTGTCTATAAAACTTCATCCAACAGCTGATCCTTTTCTCTGGAGCATTCTTTCTTTTTTTTAGGTTTGTTTGTTTTGTTTTGTTTTGCAAGGCCATGGGGTTAAGTGGCTTGCCCGAGGCCACACAGCTAGGTAATAAGTGTCTGAGGCTGGATTTGAACTCAGGTACCCCTGACTCCAGGGCTGGTGCCCTATCCACTGTGCTCTCTGGAGCATTCTTGATCTCTCCTTTACTACTGGTTCCTTTTCCTTTACTTACAAACGTGATCAGACCTCCATAATCCTTTTTTAAGTGGCTTGCCCAAGGCCACACGGCTAGGTAATTATTAAGTGTCTGAGGTCGGATTTGAACCCAGGTACTCCTGACTCCAAGGCCGGTGCTCTATCCACTGCGCCACCTAGCCGCCCCCTCCACAATCCTTAAGGAAAAAAAAGTGCTGACTTGGAGGTAGGAGACCTGGATGGGAATTCCATTTCATGTGCTTTAACCTATGATCATAAGTAAATCACTTAAATTCTCAGAGCCTCAGTTTCTTCATCTCTTAAAAAAGAGGGAGAGTGATATTTACTCATTCATTCAACAAGTTATCTATCAGGTTCTTGCTGTGTGCTAGGAATTGTGTGAGACATTGGGGATGTGAAAGTGAAAAAAAAAAAAAATGAAACATTCCTTTCCTCCAGTAAACTAACATTGTATTAAGAGGAGGTTTGAAGAGGGGGATCAACATGAACAGAGGTAAATAAATACTAAATATAGTAATTTTCCCAGAGGAGGGAATGAGCAATTTGAAAGATTAAGCCCCTGTAGGAAGGGCAGCTAGGTGGCAAAGTGGATAAAGTGCTGAACCTGGAGCTAGGAAGATCTGAGTTCAAATATGGTCTCAGTCACTTACTAGCTGTGTGATCCTGAGTAAATCACTTAACCCTTCTTTAGCCCAGTTTCCTCATCTGCAAAATGAACTGGAGAAGGAAATGTCAAAACACTACAGTATCTTTGTCAAACAAAATTCCAAATGGGGTCACAAAGAATTGAGCATGACTGAACAACAAAGGAGGCTCACCCCTTTTCCCCGGCCTCCTTATATCTTTCACCAGATTTTCTTCAGTTTCTATAATCCAAATCCACAATTTCTTTCACTTCAACACCCATCTCTATCCAGATGCCCTCCAAATGAATATTTCCAGCCTTAACTTCTCTCCCAAACCCCCAGATATATATATTGCATTCAGTTTCTTTTTACCCTCATATTCTACTGATCCTCTGAATTCTACTTATTCAACCTTGAATTTCTTATCTTTCTCCCAGTCTTGCCCCTTCCTTTCAATTTAACTGTAATCTGGTCTTTGACACCAGCATGTACCCAGTTTCCTGTGTTTAAGACCTAGGGTTTCACTGACTCTTCCCTCTCCTGTCTCTCTTATTCAGTTCAATTCAACAGCAACAAAAATATTTTTTAATTTAAAAAATATAAAGATAAAAAAATAAAAATAATAATAGTTAAATGCATATAATACCTCCTAGTGCCAGATATTTTAAAATATTATCTTTTTTTTAGGATTTTTGCAAGGCAAATGGGGTTAAGTGGCTTGCCCAAGGCCACACAGCTAGGTAATTATTAAGTGTCTGAGGCCAAATTTGAACTCAGGTACTCCTAACTCCAGGGTGGGTGCTCTATCCACTGTGCAACCTAGCCTCCCCTAAAATATTATCTTAATTGATGCTGACAAAAGCCTTGGGAGATAAGTGCTAGCATCATCCCCATTTGTTACAGAGAGGTAAACCAAGGCAAGACTGGATTAAATGACTTGTCAGGATCAGGCAGCCAGTAAGCATCTGAAAGTGGATTTGAACTCAGATTTTCCTAATTCCAACACCAGTTGCTCTCCCCTTCGCCACCTAGCTGCCCAAACATATACATGTAAGATCCTATGGCTTGACACTAGGGATTCAGAAATTTTTTTAAATGCCACAGTCCCCATTCTGTATCAGTTTATGTTCTACACAACCCAGTCAATTCTGACTTCATAGCATCTCCATAATTTATCCCTTCCTTTCTATTCCAGAAGAAGCCATCATTACCATGTGCTTAGACTATTATAATTACTTCTTTTATAGGTCTTTCTGCTTTTACTCTCTCCTCCCTCTAATACATCCTACATACCACTGCTATATACAGATATCATGCTGCTTTGTCATTCTCTGTTGCCCACCAAATAAAGTCCAAATTCCTTAGTCTGATGTCAAGGCCATTTGTTGTCATGACCATTTCTACCTTTCCAACTGTGTTGGTTTGGGGGGGGCAGTTGGGGGGGATACCAAAAATTAGCATAGGGAAGTAAATTACACTGCCAGTCTGTGGCTAAGTTGAGATTTTTTTTCAATTTTGGGGGGTTTTTTGGCAAGGCAATGGGATTAAATGGCTTGCCCAAGACCACACAGCTAGATAATTATTAAGTGTCTGAAGCCGGATTTGAACTCAGGTACTCCTGACTCCAGGGCTGGTGTTCTATCCACTGTGCCACCTAGCCACCCCCTAAAGGTGAGATTTTAACCCAGGTCTTCCAGACTCTGAAACTGACTTTCTATCTATTATATTGCATTCATCTCTTCTTCATCATATGATTCCCCTCCAGATAAACTAGATGATTCACCATCTCCTGTACAGAACCACAATTTCCTTCCCTCTTGCCTTTGCTCACATTGTGCCCATTGTCCAGAATGCCATCCCTTATTGAAAGCCCTCCCAGATTTGCTCTAGTTCCTTTCCTGCCTTGGACTTCAAATGGCATTTTGTACTTTTTATTATATCTATCTTATTTTGCATTATAGCTATGTATGAGTGCCACACTACCCTACTAGACTGAGCTCCTGAGGGCAGCGTTGTTCTCATTTAGTCCTGATCTCCCCTGGGCCCAGCAGAAGCTTAGAACATAGTAGATATTTAATATTTAAAAGGAAATCTTAGAACAGTGCACAGTGGGATTAACACCTCCCCAAAGTCAGTCCTAATTCTATTAGCAACCAAATCAGTGGATGATGCCTCCCAGCTGATTAGGAGAAGGCAGGGATATTTGTAAATGCTTTCCCTTTGAGACTGATGCTATTAGAGGGTGTGTTGTGTGTGTGTGTGTGTGTGTGTGTGTGTGTGTGTGTGTGTGTGTGCGTGTGTGTGTGTGTGTATACATATGCTCCTCATTGACTTCCTAATCATATGTAATGTGATGGGGGGGGGGACACAGGAGCTCTCAGGAGTTCTTCCTATGTGTGTGTTGGGGGGGGGGACACCATCCTTTTAAGCAGGTTTCAACTTAATTGAAATGGAGAAACCTGTATTATTAGATTGGGATGCAGAACATACATCTAACATAATAGCCCATAACTACTTAGCAGTAGTCTTAGAGTACTTCCCTAAGTAGGTAGTACAAGTATTATTAGCTATATTTTACAAATGAGGAGAATGACGCTCCCAGAGATTAAGTGACTTGCCAGTGGTTATCCAAGATATAAAAAATTAGAGTTAAGTGTGACCAGACCTCAGGAATACAGATTCTAAGACTTGGGTTCTTTTGCTGCAACAAAGCATCTCAATCCAATTCAGAAAATATTTATTAAGTGTCTGTTTATGCAAAGCCAAGTACTCAGTACTGGAGGTGGGGAGGGAGGGAAGGACAAATGAGGGTAGACACCAAGTTTTGCTAAAAGAACACATCTTTCTTAATCTCAGGGAGCTCACAGTCTATGGGTTGGAGTAGAAATGGAGGTAGGGTAAGTTGATAATAGAATTGGGCGGGGGGGACAAACAGAGAGGGACAGAGAGAGAGAGAGAAGAGTTTCTAATTCATTAAGCAATTTCAAATCATTTAACATTTAATTTTTATTCGGAAAAGTAGATAGCAGCTGGCTCCAAAGTGAGGAAGACCTGTGTTTGGATTTGGCCAGGCTAAGTTCCTCATTTCTCCCTGCTCCCAGATCATGTCTGAGACTCATGATTACAGGTGCAGACCTATGCAGGGAGTTTCCTTACTGGGATTCCTCCTTACCACTGAAACCACAGCTCTTTATTATTCTTCAAGGTATTTTGCTATATCTTGGGATTCTGTCAAAACCAAAATAATCCCTGCCCTGGATGAGCTTACCTTCAGCTTATCTCAAATATATATTTCTAATATAAGGTTTACAAAGTACTTTCCATACATTATCTCATGTGAAGTTATTCCCATTTTACTAGTGAGAAAACTGGGGATCAGGGAAATTAAATGACTTATCAATAGTCACACATCTAATGAGTATATAAGGTAGGATTTGAAACCAGGTCTTCCTGACTCTAGCATTCCATTCTCAAATCATCAATCAGAATAAGAATGACTATTTTTATAGTGTTTTACGATTTGTAATGAGTCCTTTGAGTCTCACAATTGCCCCCAAGAAATGTTCACAAGCATGATTATCTCAGAAATGAACCAAAGGTCCTGGGAGTTTGGGTGGTGTGTCTAAGCTCATCCACCTGCCAGAATAAGGTGCTTCTCTTCCCCAACATTGCCAGTGTCCTTGCCCTAGAGGCCCTGAGATTTTCTGAAACATTTGACCAAAGATAGTCAACACATTCTCAGAGATAAAACAGTATTCTCAGACTGACCCCAAATAGAAAAGCATTAGGAATTAAGATTTATTTTGATTAGAACATGTTAGGGAGAGGGCAAGAGACAACCTTGAAAGATCCACAATGTTTTTGTAACATTGCTTTGTTTCTTCCAATGACTTTTCATTTTCATGCAGAAATAGTAGTCTCCTCAGGGTCCACTGGGAACTAGACAGCTATGTCTAGTTGTCCTATAAAGTCCAAATTATGTCTCTGCCATGTATCTCCCCCAGGCTGACTCTGGTAGGAAACCAAAAGGGGATCCAAAGGAGGGGGTACTACAAAGATGTGGGCAGACTTCTTACCCATTGGAAAGTTTAGTAGAAAAGAACTTGGTGTACTGGAAAGTCTGCTGCATTCTGGAGTCAGAGGATCTGGGTTCAAATGCCACCTCCAATGCTTAATAATAGCTGTATGACTTTGGGAAAGTCATTAAATTTCCCTGAGCTCCAATTTCTTCATCTGTTAAAAAAAAAAGTAGATTAGATGGTCTCTTCCATTCTAAATCTATGGGCTTTATCAGATGTAATAGCTGTCAGCTTTTCCCCCATGCTCCTCCTTTTCCTGCCTGTTCATTTTGTTTGGGTTTAGATGGCTGCAGTATGATGGAAAGAGCTCTAAATTTGTTGTCAGGAGAGACCTGGGTTTTGACACTGACCTTGGGTCAACCATTTGACCTTGATGAACTTTAGTCTCCTCATCTGTAAAATGGGGACAAATGATGTCTGTCCTGCCTGTCTTGTAGGGTTGTTGAGAGGGCAGCACTTTTAAACCTGAAACTATCATATAAAGACAAACTGGTCCTTATATTGGATCAGTCTTGTCCAGGAATGCTCAGTTATGGTCAATCACTAGTTAGTCAGACCCTTTCTTTCCCCACAAGAACCCACATGACTGAGTGGCAGAAAAACTGATCAGAGACTGCTTAATTTCAATAGAATCCATTTCCTTTATAATCCTTTATTTTATGCATTTAAAAACATTTTTTAGAGAAGGGACTTTGGGTTTCATCAGACTAGCAAAGGGGTCTCTGATAACAAAAAAAAAGGTAACAGCACCTATTTTATAAAACATACCTTAGATAGATATTTATGTCTTTCTCTAAATTTCTCTTAATTTGTGTGTGAGAGAGGGAATGAGATAAAGGCAGAGAGAGAGACTCTCCATGTGTTGTAAGCATTGAACTAAATGATTCTAGTTTAATGCTCACCACAGGCATATATACCAATATGCACATGTTCACACACATGATATTCATCAGATATCAGAACTAGAAAGAACCCTAGAGAAAGTACTGGAAGAACTAACCACTGAGCTGAGCCTGGAAGAAAGGGAAGTCACTTCAACAGCTGAAGACCTGGGGTGAGTCCATTCTAGGCTTGTGGAATAGTGTCAGCAAAAAGACAGAGGGAAGAAAAAGAAAAATGGGTCTGGGGTGAGAGGGGGAGCAGATTTACACTTGTCTCCTTTACATAAAGGACAATTCATGGAAAGGAGAGCTGTTCTTAGAAAAAGTCAACTGATCAGAGGTCACCCACTTTGATGGGCCCACTCGTGTGAGGTGGTACATAGAGGACTGGTCTTAGAATTCAGGAAGGCCTGTGTTCAAGCCCCAGCTCTACCAATACTTGCTGTGTGACCCCAGGCAATTCTCTAAGATTGTAAATTGCAGAGAAGGTGCCAACTTCTATGCCATCAAAATCAAAATTTGATTTTATATCCATTATATATAATATATAAATATGTAATGATATATGAGTAATAGGTGAATATAGGATTAAAAATTATATTAATAACAATTTAAATGATTTATAAAATAAATGAATAAATATCAGATATTTCTGTTGCACTTTAAGGCTTGCAAAGTGCTTTACATTTGTTGTCTTATTTTACTATTACTGTTACTAACAAGCACTAAAATTATGATTACCACTACTCATTACTAATTTTGCCCCTATGTCTTCAACTCACTTCTCTTCTTTTTCCAAGTTCTAGCCCTTTATTGAACATCTACTGTATGCAAAGACTCAATAAATATTTGTCAAGTGAATGAATGAACTTTACTCTATCATATCCACCTCTGCTTATTTCCTTCAGATCTCCCTTTCAGTTCTTCCAAGGGATCACCTCTCAGTCCCCATGGAAGTCTCCTCAACCCTTCTTTCCTTCTTTCTCGGAACTAAGGAATAGTTCCAGAACAGGCTTTCCAGGTTATTCAGACCAATCATGCTTTTGAGTTAGAATGTCTTCAAAAAGAAATAAAAACCAGACTTTGCAGGCTCTTTTCTTGTACCTTCCTAATTCTTGAAGCATCTTTAGGCATAGGAAGGTAAGTGGTCATTAGTTAAGAATCTGGCAGTTTAAGCATGGGAAGTGAAAAGGGATTTGGGCACCCACGTTCCCTCACAGTATTAAAATACACACTGAACTATCTTTGGGGGCATTTTGTAAGACTTCCTGGTGACACATTGGCAATGTGGCCATCCACATCCTATCCAACATCCCATCCACCACAAAGACTCACTGTTTCTCAGCCTAGGACCAAGACCCTGAGCTTCTAGGCTTAGGAGACCTAGATTCTTACTTGAAGGTGAAAGGAAGATAAAGTAAATGATTGAAAATGAGTAGAAACAAGAGGAAGACCTGGGTTCACGTCGCTGCTGGGCTATGTATCAACTGTGTGACTTTGGGAAAAGCATTTTATCTCTCTAGTCCTCAGTTTCCTTACCTGTCAAATTGGGGGCTAGAGGCTATAGGTTCTTCAAAGTCCCTTCTAACTCTAGCGCTAGGACTGTAGACAGATACCCCATGCATAGACTTTCTTTCTCATCCTCGCTTGCCTTCCAAAAGCTCCGGTAAACACATTAGTAGAACTTGTTGCCGTGACTCAAACTCTCATAGGAAGCCTCTCTCCTAAGATAAACACAGCTATAAATTGCCCTCCTTCCCAATCCTTCCCTGCTGGTGCCCTCATATTCATAATGGGATGATCAGTGTAACCAAAGATGTGGCTGTTACTTTAAAGGATAAATTAGCTTGACTCTTAACTCAATAATTAAAACTGTTATGGCTATGAGCCTGCAGGGATAATGTACTATTATTATAGTCGTTTGTTTCAATTAAATGCTTACTGATTTTACAATAGCAGCTGGGCACCTGTGTGAGATAGCGATTACTCTGAACAAGACATCTCCGACTCTGCGAGGAATCTGTCAGACCACTAGAGCGTTTCTCACCAGCTATGAAACTTTATTAGGGATAGTGGCAGCCAAGGGGGTGGGTCACTGGCAGAGATTTCTTCACCAGCTTCTTCTTACTCCTCTTGTTTTCTAGGTGGTTTGGTTTTGTTCTAAACAGGAATTATTTTCAGGATGTTTTATTTAACAAGCTCAGGTAAGATGTTAGGGATGCCACCGTTGGGTTTTCAGGGTCGGGAGTCAGGGAAGCTACGCAGGGGATCATTTCCTTACCACACACTGATGCTGGTGACATCTTTCTCCTTAACAAGACCATGAGAAGCAGTCATCTCTTTTAGCTCTAGATTCTGGTCTTTCTGGCCATCTCTTCCTTTCTCAGGATGGTTTAAGAAAAGAGAATTGGACTAGAAATCAGGAACCTTGCCTTCTAATCCCAATTTCTCTACTCCAAGACCTTGTTTAATCTTTTTTCTTTTTCAATTTTTTTATTTAATATTTCCCCAGTTACATGTAAAAACAATGTTGACTTTTTTGTCAAATTTTGAGTTCCAAATATTCTCTCTCCCTCCCTAACAATTTGACAGTTATACATGTATTGTCATTGCCTGTGTCTTTCTCCCTTTGGGGCCACCAGTCTAGAAAGAAGTAAGCATCTGTTCTTGTGATGGTTGTAAACTAGAAAAGGAGAAGAAAGAACCACACAAAACTACAGGATTTAAAGTCAGAAGACCTGGGTTTGACTCCTGATTGTTTTTATTTCAACTTTTATCTTTTGTTTCAGTTCTCCTAGGTCTTCATATAGTCCTTGAAGAAAATCCAATTTCCCTTTGTTTTTATGGAGTTATTTCTTCTTTGAGGGATGGGGGGGGAATCTTGTAATAATTTGTAATAATTTTATACTGTTTGGTATTTCCTTTGATTTACTCATCTTACCAGCTTTAGTTCCTAAATTTGGACTTTGAGTTAGAGTCAGACTCTTCCTTATGCTCAACTTTTTGAAGCTTGGGTTCTTCTTGGTGGTGTCCCTCCTAAATGTTTTTCTTCCCATTGTTTTTGTTGTTCAGTTGAGTCTGATTCTTTCTAACCCCATTTGGGAATTTTCTTGGCAAAGATACTAGAATGGTTTTATTATTTCATTCTCTAGCTTATTTAACAGATGAAGAAACTGAGACAAATAGGATTAGGTGACTTGCTCAGGGTCATGCAGCTAGTATCTGAGACCATATTTGACTACCTACCTGACTTCACTACCTAGCTTCCCTCTTCCCAAGTGGGCTTAAACCAAGGCAGTACTGTAAGTCTGAAGATCACTGAGATGATAGGACTCATCAACAGGAGAATAGTAGCCTCTGTAGCAACTCAGTGCTTTCTTCTTGTAAGGGTTAGGAAGTCACTGAAGGTAGTATAAGCCCTTAAAGTCTACATAAAGTAGAAAGGAGACTAGTTATTTATGAACTCTGTTGCAAATTCTTGCCTTTTCTGTGAAGTGAAATAAGGCCAGATCTATAGACTATATATGGTTAGCCTGAGTGCTTACATAGAAACTAAAGGCCCTTTACCTTTTTTGTGGAAATTTAAATTCTAGCCAAATGCTGATATTAGTAGGAGAAACCCTGGATGGATGCATGAATCCAAAGGAAAGATTTTATTGAGAAACTCCCAAGATTGAACTTATGCCACATAAACCCAAAACTTGCCCCATTCTGGACTTGGGTTAGAATGATAATGACATCAGTAATAAGAAATTCAGGGGAAATCCCAGCCATGTAGTTATCACAAGGAGAGGAAAAGCAATCTCCATTCCCAAATTAAAATTTCAGAATGTTTTTAATGAAGCCCTCTTCCTCCCACTGAGAAAATGTGGATCCAAAAATTCTGCTGCATTTCGGCATGAGTGGGTGTTCAGAACGCGTGTCCTTCCTCATTCACCTACCCTTTCAGAGACTCAGGCTAAGTATGCTGTGACTAATATCCATATTCATTTAAAAAAGGAAATATTTTTGAAAAGCACCTTAGCATTCCTACAGTGCCTGGGAATCGATTAAGTAATATACACTTAATTACTTTAGCAATTCCCCTATCACATTCACCTTAATTTTCTTTTGAGACACAGCACTTCCTATAAAGAAAAAAGAAGCTGGTGGATCTTTTGTGCCTCTTCTCCTTTTTTTGCATGGGAAATCAATGGTGGTTTTTGATCATTACAAATTTAGGGGTCAATTTGGTAGTCCAAGAGTAGGAATACAGATTGGGGATGAATGAAAGAAAGACAGGTGGAGAGGCAGGACATTTCTTGTTATCTGAACACAATCTGAAATTTTTCTTAAAATGAAAATGGCTAGAGGGCAGCAGGCTGCTTTGGAGTCAACCTCTAAGTTTTATTGACTACGTGACCCTGGAGAAGTCATTTAACCTTTCAGTTCCATATAAAGTTCTGAGTCTATAAATTGCAGATCAAGTGGCAACCTGCAGGGCTAGAAGGAATTTCCTCATCATAGAAATCAGATGACATCACAATTCTTTTCCCTCAATATTGCTAAGCCTGGTGAATTCTACAGAGAAGCTATAAGTAAGGGTGTTTAGGCTTTCTAAAATGTAAGTCAAACAAGCATCTATTAGGCACCTCCTGGGTGGCAACTGCAGTGCTAGGGGACACCTAGCAAAAAAAAAAAAAAAATGAGGTAGCCCCTGTCCTTAAGGAGCTTAAACTCAGTGATGAGCTTTCAATAGGAGTTATTTATCAAATTCTGGGAAAAATCTTTGAGGAGTGAGAGCACAATGGGCATAGGAGGAGGGGAAAGGACTTGAAATCATGTCCTAAGTTAGGGGGTTCATAATGTTTTTCCTTCTCTCGTTTACTTTGCAGATGAGGAAACTGAAGCAAATAGGGTCAAATGACTTGTTCAGAGTCACACAGCTACTAAGTATCTGAGACTAGATTTGAATTCAAGAAGATAAGTCTCCTGACTTCATCACCTAGCTTACCCTCTTCCTAGATGGGCTAAACCAAGGTAGTACCACTGAGATGATAGGGCTCACCAACAGGAGAATAATATTCTTTGGCAGTCTGCTGAAACCTAGGGGGCTTTCTCAGGAGGTTTTCAAATGCATGAAATAAAATGAATAGGATCGCAAAGAAAATCAATTACAAGGGGAGGCTAGGTGGCGCAGTGGATAAAGCACTGGCCCTGGAGTCAGGAGTACCTGGGTTCAAATCTGGTCTCAGACACTTAATAATTACCTAGCTGTGTGGCCTTGGGCAAGCCACTTAACCCCATTTGCCTTGCAAAAAACTAAAAAAAAAAATCAATTACATTGATAACTGGTTTTCAAAATATCTTTTAAAAAAAAAACAAGTTTGGGGGCAGCTAGGTGGCACAGTGGATAGAGCGCCAGCCCTGGAGTCAGCTCCTGAATTCAAATCTAGCCTCAGACAAACCTAAAAAAAAAAAAAAAAAAAGCAAGTTTGTTTTGGAGCTCATGTTAAAAACCCCAGTCCTAAAAGGATAAATTAAATCTATTATTCCACAAAATATTAAGCCTTTTTATGTACCAGTCACAGTGTAAAGCACTGAGTTTACAAAGTAATAGAAATAGAGAATATTTTAGCCCAGAGAAGAGAAGGCTTGGGAGCAGGGAGATATGGTTACTGTCTTAAATATCTGAAGAGCTGTCAGGAGAAAGAATAATTCCATTTGGTCTTGTTGGCTCCAGAGGGGAAGAATTAAGAACAGTGGGTTAGCATTGAAAGGAGACAGATCAGTAACTCACTATAAGAGGAAACTTCCTTCCAGTCAGATCTGGACTGCCCAAGTTGAAGTGTAGGGTGAGAGTAGAAAGGCTAAGCATGAAAGACCTTGAAATTTGAAGGAATTCTTGCTTCAGTTGAGAATTTGTTGAGATGCCCTTAAAGGATTTTTCCAACTCTGAGATTCTTTCAAAGAATAAGATTTTGACCTCAGACACTTACTAGTGTGCCCCTGGGTAAGTCATTTAACCATGTTTGCCTCTGTTTCCTCATCTAGAGAAGGAAATATCTCAGCCAAGAAAACCCCAGATATATCACAAGGAGTCAGATAGGTCTGAAAAAGACAACAGCAATAAGAATTTAGTAGTGTCTATTGTGTGTAAACTACTTTAATCATCTACCTTTTAAAAAATTAAATTATGGCTATCCTAAGGAAAAACAAAAGGCTCTTAAATATGCATAAAACCTTTTTTAACTCTTTCATTTGAAGTCTCATCAGGTGCTCTCAACCACAAAGGTGAGATGAGAACTTAGAATGGAAGAGAAATTCCTACAGAGCTAGAAGAGATCCTGGAGATCATTTGGGAAGTGAAAGGAATAGGTTAAAAAAATCTTTCAGGTGTCCTCCAGTTCTGACACTCTCTAGTTTGATAAAATAGTCTCTAAATCCAGATGAAGCAATAAGATATCCATGAAAAGAGACTTCACAAGATTCACACAGACAGTGAGTATGCTAAGAGCTTGGGAGGAAGAGCTCTTAAGGAGTAGAAAGATCAAAGAAAGCTTCCTAGAGAATACAGTACTTGGGTGAAGTCTATAAAATGAATAGGATTTGGGGCAGCTAGGTGGTACAGCCCTGGAGTCAGGATGCTAAGTTCAAATCCAGCCTCAGACATTTACTAGCTGTGTGATCCTGGGCAAGTCACTTAGCCCTGATTGCCTCCAAATAAAACAAAATTAATAGAATTTCTTTCACCAGACAGAAAAAAGTAGATATGGAGTGGCTGGACTTCTATACATGGATGATGATATCAGAAACAAAGTTATATTGAGCATGGCTGGCCACAAGACTGAAGATGAAATTAGAAACTTGGGCAGATATGAAGGTGTCTGATGAACAAAGGGATGTGGTCAATATATTGCTCTCTTGCTCAGGTTCAAGGTCAAGTGACTCCCTTTTACCTCTAGTATAAAAGCCCTCTGTTTGATATTCAAAGTCCTTCACAATGTAGTTCCAATCTACTTACATTTCCAGGCTTATTGCCTCCCTTCACACATTTTCACATTCCAGCCAAACTAACTGGCTGGTATATATATATATATATATATATATATATATATATGTATATATACATGTATATGTATATATATATATATATATATGACACATACCTATATTTTCCCCATCACTCTGTCTTTACATTGGCCATACCCCTTGCCAGGAACTTTCTCCTTCATTATCTCTACCGTTTAAAAAACCCCATCTTCCTTCAAGACTCAAATCAAACATCATTTCCTGTTTGACACCTTTCCAAATTCTCCTTTTGCTAATATCATCCTCCCCCACTCCCTAAAAATATATCAAAACCCTTACTTTTATTTACTTTTCATATTTTTGCTTCCTTACCTACATACATATTATTTCCCACAATAAGAAAGCCAGTTCCCTGAAACCATTTTAATTACTGTACTCCCAGTCCAATGTCTGACACACAATAGTATTTAATAAATATTTGTTGAATGAATAAATGAGTGAATGAATGAAGCCAGGAGACCTGAATTCAAATCCTACTCCTGCCATTTACTATCTTGGTGATTTTAGGCAAGTCATTTACCTCCCTGAACCTCAGCTTCCTCATCCATAAAGTAAAGTGTAGGTCCCTTCTAGCTCTTTGTTCACAGAAGATCACACATGTCAGTTTTGAAGGGATTTCAATGGTCATCACCACCCCTTCCTCACTTTATAGATCAAGATTAAAAACAAGGTCCATTTGCTCCAGGTCATATAGATAGGTAAATATAAGAGGCAGGTTGGAAACCAGGTCCTCTGACTCCACAGCCAGTACATTTTCCATGTTCCCATGATTCAGTGGAGCCTCTTTAGACTATGTGTTTGAGGACCAGTCCCAGACCTGGGCTACAGGCTTCCCTTCTTAGTTCATTCTATTGGGGAGAGCAGATCTAATGTGAAGAGGAATAGAACTCAGGAAACTTTGGTTTGCTTGAGGTCTCAAGAGAGAGGAAGTGACTCAGTCAGGACTAGAACTCAGTCTTTTGACCCCTAGCCCAGGGTTCTTTTGGCCACACAGTGTTTTGAGGCAGAGTGTAATCTAATGAATGGTAAGAACACCCAAGAGGGAGTAAAATACCCATTGTCTTAGTGCTACTAGCTCTGACACTGATGGTACCCACAGGTGAATCATCTAACTTCTGGAGCTCAGTTTCCTCCTCAAAAAATAAGGGAATCTATCTCCCTAAGCTCTGAGAGCTTTTCTCTCTCTAGTAAACTCTTATTTACTATCTATCATGCTTATAGCTTGCCACCCATGAACCTGTGATCCCAAGGGTCAAGACCCTCCCCCAGCATTCTTAGTTGTGGTGGGAAAGAAGGATTACCAAATTCTTCCCAGGTTTCCCCACCATCTGCTCCCTACACTCTGGCCCAGGGCTAAAGAACTCAGGCCCAGAATGGGAACTGGCCCTGGCAGGGAACTTCCCCCTGGTAGAGGGGGAAGGAGATGGGAAGGAAGGTGGCTCCAGATGATGGCTAGGTTCTATCACCCTCCTCCTACCCCACCATTCCACAATAATATCATGATATCATCATGCTCCTGGAAGCCCAGCCATGGAAATTCCAAGGCAAAAGCAGAGTAGGGGCTGGTCAGGGGTTGGATGGAGATTGAACAGTGTTTAGGGGACAAACTGACTGACTTACCCCTCACGTTTGTTTCCATGAGAGTTTTTCTAACCACAGCACGCACGCCAGAGTCATAATTACTCCTTTGGAGTTGTTCTGCTCTGTTGCATAAATAATATGCAATTTAAAGGAAAAAAAGTATGATTACATATTTAACGGCTCGATGAAGCTGTTCTGGTCTGCTGGCTACATAATAAGAGTTTTTAAAAATTGTCTTAATACACTATTTACCCAGGAGAGTAGAAGGGCTCCAAATGAGGATGAGCCATTTCATTTCAGGACTGTAAACCGCACATCTTTTGGAACCTTTCTTGGACAATTGTGGCTTTGATTTAAATTTTTAGATAAAAAGGAAATCAAGGCTAAGGACAGAGTCATGTATAGGCTGCTCTTCTCTTTGGAGCTATCTGAAGGGCTCTTTTTTCATATCAACCACTCTAACTCCATATTCACACACTTCTACTGGCTAGGTTTTGACCCCTCAGAGTATAATAACTGCAGTGATGATGGAGATGACATTTATATAACCCTCTAAAATTTGCAGAGCTCCTTCCATACATTATTCTATTTAAGTCTTACAAATAAGGTAGGTCCTACAGATCACAGGATCAGAGACTGAGAACCAGTCTCATCCAACCCCCACTTTCTACAGAAGAGCAAACTGACCCTCAGAAAGTGTAGGTGATTTATCCAAGATCACATAGTCAGTAGCAGAGACAATATTCCTTTTCCTCTCAAGCTGGTATTATCCCCTTTTTAATAGATAAGGAGAAATCATAGCTTACAGAGCCTAGGTGACTAGTTTAATGATCTACAGGTCTTGCCAACTCTGAGTGAATTCACTGTGTCATAGAATCCATAGCCAGGGAATGCCATAGTACACAGAGAACTGGGCCTGAAGTTGAGAAGACCTGAGTTCAAATCCAGACTCAGATGCTTCCTAACTGTGAAACCCTGAGAAGATCATTTAATGTCTCTAGCCCTCAGTTTCCATCCTCTGTAAATGAAGGGGTCAGATTGGTGGCACTCTTAAGATCTATTCTTGCTCTAAATTTCTGATTCTATGACTCTCCGAGGTTTAAATCTGTAAACCTATCATTCAGAGTCAAGAAGCTATCTGGTATAGAGGGAAAATAAGATCCCCAAATTTTGCCCATGTTTCCACTCTCCATTGTAAAAATGTAGTCTTCTTAGGGCAGCTAGGTGGCACAGTGGATAGAGCACCAGCCTTGGTGTCAGAAGTACCTGAGTTCAAATCCAGTCTCAGATACTTAATGATTACCTAGCTGTGTGGCTTTGAGCAAGCCACTTAACCCCATTGCCTTGCAAAAAAAAATGTAGTCTTCTAGTATAAGAAGCATTTTCTGTCTTCAAGGGTAGTGGAGTGAGACCTGTCCCATCACTTTTCTAGGTGTTGTATTGGGGATTCCTGCTAAAGGGAAAAGTTTGAATCCTGGCTCTGCTGCTTATTAGGCATGAGGTTTAAGATAAAAACCACTGGCCCCCTCTGAACCTCAGTTTTGTCTTCCTTATAAGGTTAGACTAGGTCATCTCTGGTACCTTCAGTTCTAAATTCTTTGTTTCTATGAATGAATAGGAGATTGGTATGGCAAAGTGGATGGAGGACTGGCCTCCAAGTCAGGAGGACCCAGAGCTAGCACACACTAACTGGGGGACTCAGGGCTTTTCTCTTAACAGTGCCCCAGGCAGCTCTCTGCAACTAGATTTTGCTGATGGGTTGTTCCTTGAATCAATCAAAGGATTTTTCCATCTCAGGACCCAAAGAAAAACATGTTCATTGAGTGATGAGAAAAATGTACAGTATCTAGTACTTGGCAGACACTCAATAAATGTTTGTTGATTCGAATTAACTTACAGAAATCTGTTTTATCTAATGGGTATCATATTGTTTGCCAAAAGGAAGGAATGTAGAACTCAAAATTTTAAAAAACCCATGTCTAAATAAATAATGGATTTGAATTAACTTAAATACTGCTCAGTAAAGGTGCATCTGGTGGATGTCTCTAACTTTGACATAAGACTGGTATGACCATAACCCCCTTCCCCTGCCATGAGGCAAGAGGGCTCTTCTTGGTTTCAGACCAGCATCAGGGAAGCTGCCTTATTCTACCCCTAGGATGACCATTACTTCCCCAGGGAGCCTCCCCATTTAGTCTCTACTCAGTGGGGACTCAAGCAACCAGCTCTGTCTTCTCCCTGTTAATGAGAAGTTTGCTCCACAGCAGGCTTATTGAGAGTGAAAACTGTTAATAAATAAAACAAGGAGCCCTTCAACTCATGTTCACATTAATAGGGTTAATAGAAAGGCAGACCGTCTGTAAGACAGTGTTTGATTTCCCTCCTGCAGATTCTGTCTTCATGAAGCCAACATTGTGCAGTGTGAGATTAACTTCTTGTTCGAATAGAGTGTAGTGGAGCCCTCCCATTAGGACCTGCTCTCATATACTAACAGAATCAGAATAGGATGAGGCTGCGGCAGTCACTGCAGAGCCAGACAGAGCAGAGGGCTGAGGGCAAAGAGTTGTGGTCAGTTCTTTGGGGTCTGCACAGTCTGTAGGGTAGTCAAACTAAGGGAAGACCTGACAATGGTAATAATGCCAATAATGACAAATGCAACTAAAATTTATAAAATACTCAAAGTTTTTAAATACCTTTGAATCTTTAAACAAACCTATAAAATAGGGGTGGTCAGGTGTATTTAGAGAATCAGGTCTGGAGTCAGGATGACGACAAATATAGCCTCAAATACTTTGACTATATGATCCCAGGCAAGTCACTTATCCACTCTTTGCCTTAGTTTCCTCACCTATAAAACAGGAATAATAGCAGCATCTACTTCTCAAGGTTTCTGTAATGATAAAATGAGCTAATCATTGTAAAGTACTCAGCTATAATAAGCACTATATAAATGTTAGCCATTATTATTATTATTTTACAGATGAAAAAAATAAGAGAGATTAAGTCATTTGCCCAGAATTAGATAACTGATTAATTTAAGGGGTGAAATTGAACTTAAATTTTCTTGATATTGAGTCTCAACTGTAGAAGTAATGAGCCATGTCACTTCTGCCCAAGATTGTGACCTTTGCAAGGCAAATATCTGTCTTTGGTTTTGTGTGTGTGTGTGTGTGTGTGTGTGTGTGTGTGTGTGTGTGTGTGTGTGTCTTTGTCTTTGTGAGACTGTGAGTCCCATAGATGGCTAATGAGGAAGCTGATGGTATAAAAGTCTGCAGGGACACTTGGTCTTTGCCCCAACTCATGTTTTCTCCCAGCAGAACTGGAGGATTTGAGGATATTGTGTAAGTCACTAGAAGAGCATTTATTGCTGTTTTCAGTTGTGTCCAATTCTCCATGCCCCCAGTTGAGTTCTCTTGACAAAGCCACTAGAGTGGTCTGGCACTTCCTTTTCCAGTTCATTTTAGGAAACTGAGCCAACAGGGTTAAGTGATTTGCCCGGGGTCCCACAGCTTGGAAGTGTCGGAGACCAAATTTGAACTCAGATCTTCCTGACTTCAGGCCCAAAGCTCTATCTGTAGTGGAAAGAAGTGAGGTCTCCAAGAGAGATTGAGAGGCCTTGAATAGTGAATGAATTCACAAACTCCCTGGGATTTAAAACTGCTCAGGATTTATTATAGATGGTTACAAAGTATGGAGGTTAAAAACTTTACTCCTCCTAGTCAAAAAAAAAACAGCAAACACTTTGAGGACAGAAGTGAATAACAAAATGCTAGGTGAGGTTACTTGGGAGACAGAGACAGCCAGAGAGAAGAGAAAGAAAGAGAGACAACCAGGGAGAGCTGACTGGGCCAGGAGGGCAGTGGCTGGAAGGAGAGTTTTATAGTCTTGTCCATTCTCTAGGTATTGAGGGCAAAGGGAAATTCTTCCCCCCTTATGTGACTGAAACCAGGTAAAAAGGTTGGAAGTTGGGGGTGGGAATGAGGAGAGGGATACAGACTTTACATTTAACAATAGAACAATAGGATTCAATTTACATCTCAAGAGCAGATAACATTTTATAAAATTTAACAGTATAAAGTATTACAAAATCTGCTTCTAAACACAAATCTTCCCTGCATCATATCCATTTCATCATCTAGCTGCCTTAGAACAGAATAGGGAACATTTCTTTTCTTTTTCTTTTTGCAAGGCAGTGGGCTTAAGTGATTAGCCCAAGGTCACACAGCTAGGTAATTATTAAATATCTGAAGTTGGATTTGAACTCAGGTCCTCCTGACTTCAGGCCAGATGCTCTATCCACATAAGGGAACATTTCTATTTTTTCCAGTGGTAGTGAAACAGCCACAGCTTTTTCCCAGATATTTTTTAACACACCTGAAGTGGTTTCTAGTGGTGCAATTTATTGGCAGTAATGCCATAAACAAACTCATTCGTTCAGTTTCACTACATATCAGTGATTCAGAGCCATGCTCCATCTGATGGATCTTAGAACTCTTTTGCCTTCATCTGTAACTTTAAAATTTTACAGTTAACCAAAAATGTGTGTGGACAATGTCTGCTTCATTTAGTTAGTCAGGACTTCTATTAAATTGTATTTTCATTTTGAAAAAGAAAGACACCGCATACTTCTGGGACTATCACAAAGGTGACACACTTTGTGTGAGAGCAGAGGTCACTTAAGTTTCCCCATTCCCTCTCACTGATTA
Organism: Macrotis lagotis; assembly: GCF_037893015.1. Lineage (NCBI taxonomy): Eukaryota > Metazoa > Chordata > Mammalia > Peramelemorphia > Peramelidae > Macrotis > Macrotis lagotis. Next base: position 358,837,938 of record NC_133658.1, on the reverse strand, counting down.
CAGAGTTTTGTTTTGTTTGTTTTTTTAGGTTTTTTTGCAAGGCAAATGGGGTTAAGTGGCTTGCCCAAGGCCACACAGCTAGGTAATTATTAAGTGTCTGAGGTCAGATTTGAACCCAGGTACTCCTGACTCCAAGTCTGGTGCTTTATCCACTAGGCCACCTAGCTGCCCCAATTACAGAGTTTTTAGGATCTATTTGTTGCATCTGTGCTGTTTCCCAGGTCAAATAGTTATTTTTTTTTGCAAGGCAATGGGGTTAAGTGGCTCGCGCAAGGTCACACAGCTAGGTAATTATTAAGTGTCTGAGGTCAGATTTGAACCCAGGTACTCTTGACTCCAGGGCCGGTGCTTTATCCACTGCACTATCTAGCCGCCCCTAGCAGTTATTTTTCCTTCATGAGAACCTGAGGAAGAATTTGAGCTCAGTGAAAGTCATGGAATATGTGGATTACAACTGGTAGAATGAAGAATGAGTCACATCCTAATCTCTGGAAATTAGGATGTTAATCGGCTCCAAATGGCATGGGACCTCTAATATCTGAGTGACTCTCCACAACAAAGGACCGTGAGAAATAACTATTAATAATCAGTGATTTGGGAAGATTCAGATTACCCCACTTTTCATTTATCCTCATTTCAGGACATCAGTGTCTGAAGGTTGAACTAAGCTTCTCTATCCAGACTGCTGCACCCAGGTGGGGAAGTCACTGTGCTCTATTCAGGTTTGGGTAGGGATGAATTCTTTGAATAGATAACCCTAAATTGGGGGTAACTTAAGAAGTAAGTGATGGAACAGGCATCTAGGGGAGAAAAAGAATAAAGAAACAAAGAAACAAATTAATAATTAACTTTTAAAAGTAAATGACATAATCAAAGGTCAGTCAAGTTCAGTCCCTCATTGTCATATTCATTCTCTCTTTATTTGTGAACCAGTCAGAGTTTATTGCTTTCCTAGGGAACATCCCTCTTCCAATGGAAATATCAGCATGAACCAGTGGTCATGATTATCTTCAGTCCAAAACAGAGGCAGCCAAATGACCATCCTTTTTTTTAAAATGCTGACCTTATTAATAAAATGATGAAATTTCCCAGAAATTATGTCTCTTGAATCTTTTTAAACGCCACAGGAAAAAACTCACGAGAAGGCAGTTTTCTACAAAGCTATCTTCTCTCAGGTCCTCACTCTGCAAATCAAGAATTTGAGTTATACTAACATAGAAGTGGTAATGATTTGGACAGAACTTAGGTTGAACTTACACCAAAGAGTAAGCTATAAAGATTGCAAGTGGGCTGGTTTAACCTACATCTTTTTCTATAACCACTTAAATATGTATTGAAAAATAAGTGAACCATTGCTATACCAATTAAAAATTATCCACTTATTAAAGCAGGGTAGCTTTGAAAATGATGTGTAACAATTTATTACATACTTTTTTTCAAAAAAAGTAAATAGTGTGAAATGGAAATTCATGATTTTATAGTAAATTCTCTTTTAGGTTGTACTGTGTACATAGAAATGTTTTCCTCTTTTTGTTTTTGTAAATTTGAAAATAAATTTTTTAAAAAAAATTATCCACTTAATAAAGTAAGTTTAAGTAGTGCTGTAGTTGAATGAACTCAGATTGAGTTTGAGAATGATAAATTTAAAGTCAAAGTAGTAGAATGTCTGTCCCAGCTCTGCCATTTGCTACCAGTGTAACCTTGGGCAAGTCATTTAACTGCTGTGGCCTCCATTTCCTAAACTGTGAAAGGAGGGGGTTGTAGTAAATGATCTCAGAACTCTCAGCTATAAATCTGTTACTTTCTTGGTCTTAAAAAAAATCCAATAATCCTTTATTTATCTGACCAATATTTATCCAGTAGCTTAAGCTGTATAGAACAAGGTTAAGAACCAGAAATGAAGAAAGGGGGAAAAAAAGACCTTTGAGCATCATGGGGACAATCCCAGCCCCATTTTGCATACAATTCCAACAGGACTATAAATCTTAGAGTAATGTAGAAGTTGCTATTCTTTTGCTTTCCAACCCAAAGCATACCAGAAGTAGCAAATTGATGGGGGAAAGAGACAATTGCTAGAAGCAGGGACCCTAAAAACAAAGGAAGTAATAGCCTAATATGGAAGTAAATATGAAAAGTTCAAAAAGCTTATGAAAAGGAAAAAGGGAATAAGCGTGTATATAGACAGACCTCTACTTGCCATATACTATATGCTAAGTGCTTTAATTTGATCTTCACAACAACCCTGAGAGATAAATAGGTACTATTTATTATCCCTGGTTTACAGATAAAGAAACGGAGGCAAACAGAGGTAACCTGGGTCACATAGCTAGTGTCTGAGGCTGGATTTGAATTCAGATCTTTCTGACCCCAGACCCAGCATTTTGTCCACTGTATCAATGACTACTTCAAATAATAGAAAAAACAACAAAGCAAAAATGAAAGTCATGTATTGTTTTTATCTAAGTGGCTTTGCCACTCACTATCTGTATAACCTTGAGCAATTCATGAAGCATCTGGGTTTCATGGTGACTGAATTTTGTGTCAGGAAGACCTGAGTTCAAATTATGTCTCAGATACTAGGTGTGGCAAGGCATTTGACCTCTGTCTCTGTTTACTCTGATGGATGACCCTTTGACTCATCTTACAGGGAACCAGACCTCCACACCATGCCATTGCATTGTCACCTCATCCTCTTGTCCCTATTTTTCAGCTTCCTAGTATGTGTTGCCTTCTACCATTAGAATATAAGCTTCCTGAGGGCAGGGATATATTTGTGGTTATATTTGCAATCCCAGATCTTAGCACTCTGCCTAGCACATAATAAATACTTAGCAAGGGATTTATCTATTTATCTAAACAAATAGTTTTAGAGTACATGCTTCTGGAGAGCAGAGATGAATAAGTCCTGGCGCGGCACTCTTATGGAGCTCTGTCTAATTAGTATCAGGACTTGTGGCCTGGTGACCTACATTTTGGTTTTCACCCAGCCCCCCTCCCCAACCTCTCTAAAACCATCAGCCACCAGGTGTCTAGGGGCCCAAAAACTGTTTTGCCCTCAGCTTCCCAGCCTGTGGTTGAGCTGTAAGGTCAGTCAACTTGGCTTCAACCCAAGGAGAGAGGCTTAACTATGACTTTCCAAACACTTTAAAATAATCAACTGCTTCTAGCCTTCCATTCCCCAGAAATCCTCAAAGTGCCAGAGATCTGCAGGACTAACTGGGCTCTTACTGGTCCTTACTGGTGTGAGACCAACATGGTAAAACATCAGAAACTGAAGGGACCTTGAGAGTTATTATAAGCTTTTAAAGACAAGAGAAATGTGGCACAGTGGATAGAGCACTGGCCCTGGAGTCAGGAGGACCAGAGTTCAAATTTGACCTCAGACACTTAATAATTACCTAGCTGTGTGGCCTTGGGCAAGCCACTTAACCCCATTTGCCTTGCAAAAATCCTTAAAAAAAGCAAAAACTAAAACTAAAGACAAGAGTAACAGAGTGAATAGAGCATTAGACTTTGAATCAGGAAAACCTGGGTTTAGATCCTATCTCTAACACTTACTAGCTGTGTTTTGTCTCTGTATTGATAGGGGGAGCTTCCACACATGAGAGTTCCTCTGCTATAGAGTCCATCTTGTTCGACTTCTTTGTTTTCATGAAGAACCCAAGTCTCAGAAAATTGAAATTCATTGCCCTAAGGTCATACAACTAGCAAGTATTTGTAGCTAGATTCTGACTCTAAAGATACTGTTTTTCCCTTTGTGTCACTGGAAGTATAAATTCCTTAAACAAGCTGGCTATGTTGAGTTCTTCATCTCTGTATTCACAGGGCCAAGCACAGTACCTTGCTCATTTTGTACCCAAGTTGTGATTTCATTGGTATAGGGAAGCTTCTTCTGCCAATGAATATTGGCACCTATTCTGCCACTTTTAGCCCCAGAGAGTTCACTAGAACATTGAGAAGTTAAGTCATGATCACACAGCCAGGAGGCAGGAGGAGCAAAATTTGAACCCAGATACTCTGTTTTGGAGGATAAACACTACTATATCCCATTGCTTTGCATCTAATAAGTTATTAATAAAGGAATTGAATCCTTGTTGATTTTATTGATGGCATAGGAAAAGTTGACATCCCCAATCTTTCACATGTATCTCATTGTGATGAATCAAGTCTTTTATCCTGAGAGAAGAAACCTATTTCAGGCCTCTAACAGTCCTGAAGAAAAGATAGTGATGTAGACAAATCCTGCCACCCCAAGAAGCTTGACCTTGATTGAGGCAGTCATCACTTCTTTATATAGCAGGTTGCAAATGTCACTATTACTATAGGTTATTGGCTAACTGATAGACATAGTCCCAAACCAAGTTTTGAAGGGAGCTCCAGATACATGGAGATATCCTTGGGGATTGATTTCTGGGAGGGGACCCATAGTCAGCTACCATGTACATCCTTTGGTCCCTCTGCCAGACATATTGGGACTGAGAAATCTCCAAGTTGGCCCAGAGAAATATTTCTCAAGCTTTGTACAATAAATAAGCAATAAATCACTTCCACTAGGAAGCCAGATGGTATAGTAGATAAGAATGTTGGAGCTAGAATCAAAAAGATCTGAGTTCAAATATGTCCTCAGACACTTAGTAGGTGTATGACCCTGAGAAAGTTACTTAACTTCTATCTGCCTTAGTTTTCTTATCTGTAAGATGGGAGTGATGACAGCTTCTGTCCCCCAGGGTTGTTGTGAAGATAAAAGAAGATAACTATAAAGTGCTTAGCCTGTTGTTAAACAAATAGAGGTACCAGATAAAATGCTTATTCCCTTCCTTTCAATCAATAATATTTATTCATAGCTATTCTGTTCCAGGGTCCCTGCTAAGTAATAAGGGAGGGGAGGAGGAAGAAAGAGAGGGGAGGTAGGGAAGCAGTCTTTGCTATAAAAGACCTCACATTCTAATAGAAAAGAAAGCATATATGCAAAATCAACAGAAAGTACTCTAACAGGCAAGTAGCAACTTCCCTATTGCTATTAATCACAATCCCCTCATTTTCCACATCTGAAAAATGAGGGAATTGAACTAACTGGCCTCAGAATGGTTTCTCAACTTTAAATCTTTGTTTCTATTTCTGTCCATCAGAGGTCATTAGGAAGAGCATCCTGCAGAGGTAGGCTTTGAACTGAATCTATGACTAAAAGTCAGAGAAGAGAAGAGAGGTGTGCAGAACAGTAAGTGAAAAGACATGGAGTTGGAAGATGGACACGTGCAAAGAAACTAGTGGGCCAGCATGGCTTGATCACTGAGTTTATGATGGATATCCTAAAGAACTACAAAGACAGGAAGGGAGAAAGTTCTAAAGAACTTTAAGAGATAAACAGAGAGATGAGCTTTGTTTGTTCCTAGAAGTAATAGGGATCCATTGAAGTTTAATAAGTAGGAGACTGTTGTGGTCAGATCTTTGCTTAAGGAAAATCTCCTTGGCAGCTGAGAAGATAGATTGGGGAGGGGGCAGACGAGGCAGAAAGATAATTAGGAATCTATTGCAGTAGCCTAAGGAAGAGGTGAGGAGGGCCTAAAGAAAGCACCGTGTGAAGCACCACGTAAGCTTTTATTATTAGCCTGGGTAGCCTATATGACCTTTTCAGTCTGGCTTGTGGCTAGGGGCCAACAGTGTTGTTTGGAGCTGATCCAGAGCCAGCCTACTGAGGTGCAGAGATGACTATGTAAAGGTTGCTGATGACCACATTCCAACCTGGGCAGGAGGAGCAGAGGGGAGAGTTGCACTGAGATATAGGTATCAAGGAGGAAGTTGGCCCCAGCTGAGACCCTGAGGTCCCAGGGCAGATCTGAAAGACACCCCTCCACCTTCCTTTTGTCCTATCTGCTGAATTAAAAGTCAGTATTGTTTGCTATTATATAGTATAATTTACAAGCTCCTTAGCTAGTCATTTAAAGCCTATCAAGGTGTTGTGGTTTATCCTGTTTCCTTCTCGAAGATAAGATACCCCTCTGGTATCAGAGGGGTGATGCCGTGACATGCAAGTGAGTTGAATTTGAGTAAGAGAGTGCTGTGCAAAATCATAAACCTCATTTTCTCCTCTGGAGTCATCTGGGTTCAGTGGTCAGATATGCATCAGGACTACTGGAGATTGTTCTGGATACAATTGAAGAATTGGGGGTTTTTAAAGTTAGGTCTTTCCCAAGTCACAGTTTGACTGAGTCAATGCCCATTTAGTGATCATGAGTAGCTAAGGGAGAGATGAGGAAAAGAGGCCTAGAATCACTTCAATATATATATATACTGGGAGGCATGATCCTCAGGGTTTAGTTATTAAGGCAGGTAAAAAAGAAGTGAAGCAAAAAATAGCCCCTTTTGCAATTCAAAAAAAACCCAATTGTCTGGGAGGAGAAGACCCACAGGGTTTCTGGTTGCAACAGAAAGAATTGCTATGTATATTCACTGTAAGCTAATCAGGGATCAAACATTGATCAAATGGGCTTGATCTGAGACCTACTATTGGCCAGTCAAGGAAAGTCAAAGTGATGTGGGGCTTGTAAACTCCAAGAAATCTTACCAGGATAGCACCTGCAAGTAAGGGCCATTTCCAGTCATCCTGATCCATATCTGATCACTGGACCCAGATGGCCCTGGAGGAGAAAGTGAGGCTATTGATTGCATGACCCTTCCCACCCCCGTCATTTAAATCCAATTTACTTGCTTTTTATATCACCTCCCTCATGTCATAGTCTTCTTCAAGAATGAAGGACAAACTTTGTGAGTCAGAGGAGCTGACCTGACTCTGCTAGTTGGACTGTAGTTTCTCTTCTTCCTTCTTTTCTCTCTCTCTGTCTCTCTCTCTCTCTCTCTCCTCCCTCCCCCCTTTCTTTCTTCTTTTTTTACTTCTTTGTGCTCTGCCCCAAGATCAAGATGCTTACTCAATCGCTAAAGCAATTCAATTTGTTGAAAAGAATGCTGCATCTGCTGACAGAAGATCTGGGTTCAAATCCCTCTCAATCTAAATGAGTCTTATTTTCCTCATCTGCAAAATGAGGGAATTAGACTAGAAGCCTCAGAGTTCTTTCCCAGCTTGAAATGTATGCTTCTATGGTCCTGTTGCCTGGCAAATGTTCAAGGACAGCAGGATTGTCGGGGGCCAAAAATGTTGCTTCCCATTTGCCTCTTCCCAATAAATAACAGGGTTCCCTCTGAAGAAGAATGGTAATTTCTGATGGTCAGCTAAAAGTGTTGAACTTGCCTTTGCTTCTTCCATATGATGTATGTCTTATGAACCCATGGAAAAATACATTTAAAATTTTAAAACCCTGTTCTCCTATCTCAGATCCAGGAGATGGTCCATGCAGAAGCATCGTCCTATGATTCCACCAGACAGGTGTCCCTGCTCAATCGCCCCACGATGCTGGCCAGTCACATGAGCGCCCTTAGCCAGTCCCAGCTGATTTCACAGATGGGAATCAGGACTGGTATGAGCCATGGCTCTCCATCACCCCCAGGAAGTAAATCAGCTACACCATCTCCCTCCAGCTCCACTCAGGAAGAGGAGACAGAAGCACATTATAAGGTATGAGCAGTACCTTTTTTTGGAAAATACTTGGTAAGGGTCACAGTGATGAATCAGGACTTTGCCTTTTCCATGCCTTAGTCCATTTTACAAACTCCCTCTATCTGCTCCCTGACTCCCTGAAACAACCTTAAATTTATATTCTTATATGAGCATATATTGTCTCACCCTATAGAATATATCCTTGTATCCTCAGAGTCCTCTACACAATAAGAATTTTAATCTGATTGATTAATAGAAAGAGGATCAAGATCTTTTCCTGTTTCCTTAAAAAAAGAAGTAGGGGAGATAAAAGTGGAATGAGAGAGGGATGAGAGGATAGAGTGAAGGAGAGATGAAGGAATAGAAGAAGGGGAAAAAATAAACTTCCACAATAACTTTTTATATATTTAAAAGGAATAGCAAGTTGTACATAATATAACTATGTTTCATGAGCAATCATCTTTTTTTATTATACCATGCTATAAATTAAAAATAAAAGAACTTTTTTTAAAAAAGAAAGAAAAAGAAAGGGGAGGAGAGAGAGACAGAGACAGAGAGAGCATTTTCATCAGATAGTAGCAACAGTTTTGATGATGCTAAAAATTACAAGAAAGCCTAGGAAAGGCTTAGAACTCATCAAGAACTTAGAGGACAATCAACCCAATACAGAGAGCATTCAGTGCCTTTTCTGTGGATGTCTACACTGCCAAACATTCTCCAAACAATATATTTCAATCAAACAGTGACAGCTCAGTTTTGGAATTGCTCCTGTCACCTGCATTTCTGCCCCTACATGCAACCCCTGTTCCCATTTATTTTGTTTAAGTGAACACTGAACTAAGTGACTCTCCAGCACTCTAAAGTGAGGGAGCACCTCTTTAAAACACCCTAATGAGCCCACAAAGAGATTCAAATCCACCATTTTTAGATGTTGCATTATATATAGATGGGCTATACACACATACATACATATATATATATATATATATATATATGCATATGAGTCCTTGGTATGCATATATGTGCAAGTGTGCATATGGGCATGCATATGAATGAGTGAGTGGGTGATGAATGTGCATGCATTATCTATGATATAATATACACATATAATTTATAAATATACAAGTATATACTATATTATCTATTATATAATATGCCTATATGATCTATAAATACATTATTATATAATATATTAATTGTATATTATTATAATATACTAATTACCTATGAATATATGGTAAATATAATCATATATATTATATACACTTTTTTTAAAATGTGTTTTGAAAACATGATCTTTGGTCAGCTTCCACTGGACCTCAGTGAAATGTAGCACATGATACCTAGGCCAGGGTAACCCATGCTACATTTCACTGGGGGCCAGTGGAAACCACCTAATAGGGCACCAGAGGAAGTATGGCTTCCACAGGTTCTTCGGAGGAAGAGAAGGAGATTTTATACACACACACACACATATGTATATATGTACATATATACATATATACATGGGGAGGGACGGGGAGAGAGAGAGATAGAGAGAGAGATTGAGAGATTGAGATTTTGGTTGGGGAAGACAGCAGGCTTCAAACCAGCTATTACTCTGTCTAAAACCTTGTCCCTGGCTCATCCAACATTTTTCTGATCTTTCCTAAGCCAACTTCACCCCACAAGTCTGAGGAACTTCACTGATGTGAGGTTGCAGGCCTGAACAGGCCTCATTAAATAATGTATGGAAAGGTCAGAGGCTATAGGGCCAAAGAATCAGAACAGTTGACTAGGGCTTGGCGTTTGAAGCACAGCCCTGACAAATACTAATGATCATCAGAGGAACTTTTTTTTTTTGGTGTAAAATGAATCAAACAAGATTAAAACAGAAAGTAGATGTCCTCCCCCCACCCTCACCTCAGCTCCTTAACAGTGGAGTGAAACTGAGTTAGGCAGTGCTTCCCTTAATAGGGTACCCTTTCACCTCCAATGACTTTAATTCAAACACCAGTCTGGCAGACTTAAATTAAATACATTGGTTGGCTTCTCTGCACATTCACTAATGGGCAGCTGTCCATTTGAAAAATGCTACACTCCTGATGCTAAGCTTAATGACTAGGCAAGGACTAATGAACAGAAAATATTTGTACAGCTCCTGATTTGGTCAGCTAAAATATATACTAGAAAATGTGGTAGTACCACAGACCTGAGAACTGGAAGGAAACTCAAAAGATCACCTAGCAAGTGTGTGTACACAACTCACTCTCTCTCTCTCTCTCTCTCTCTCTCTCTCTCTCTCTCTCCCTCCACACAGATTGTAAGTGACAGTACCAGGACTAGGACCCAGGTTTCATGTCTCCTACTATAATGTTACCCCCACCCCATGCTCCACAGTCCTGAGAACTCTGCCCTCAGCATACACTGAAGAAGAACACTCTGCATCTTTACCTTGTCAGTGGACAGGCAACTGGTACAGTGGTTGGACTATGGGACAGTGAGCTAGTTATTTACCCTCTCTTTGCTCTAAACTGGTTACTGCCTAAGGAAGCAAGGCACTCAATGTGTATCCAGAATTGGATCTGATTTTTGTAGATCTTTTTTCCCCAAAGTAACTAAGGATCAAAATGTAATAGGATATCATGGGAAGATAGCAATAGGGTCTTGACATGTCAGCTACAATATCTTTCAGTTGAAGGCACCATGATCCTTTTCATCACTTGTGAACAAGTCCAGGGTCAGCTTTGACTCTTCATGTTCCCTTACCTCATTCCATTCCCCCACACACACATTTTCACTTAGTTTCCAAATTGTATCTGTTCTTTCTCCACAATATCATTTAATCCACCCTCTTCTCTCCACACACACAGATGCCATCCTGGTGCAGGTTCTCATTACCTCTCACCTGGACTATTGAAATAGCTTCCTAATTGTTCTTCCTGCCTAAGTGTCCCCTTTTTCTACTTCATCCTCCACTCAGCCAGCAAATTAATATTACCTAAAGCTCAAGTTTGAATTTAAAATGTCACTCCCTAAAATGGCTTAAAACCCTACCTAAAACGTCTGCCTAAAACCCTGACTAAAATGGCCAAAATACTGCAGTATTTCTGCCAAGAAAACCCCAAATAGCGTCAAGAAAGTCAGACAGAAGTGAAAAATAACAACAACAAAGATCCAGTAAACTAAGGACAATGGATTAAGCTTCATGCATGGTGTCAGGAAGACCTGAGTTCAAATATGACCTCAGATACTAACTATATAACCCTGGGTAAGTCCCTATTTGCCTCAGTTTCCTCATCTATAAAATGGAGAAGGACATTACAAACTATCTTTGCCTCTATCTTTGCCAAGAAAACCCCAAATAGTGTTTCAAAGAGTTAAATACAACTGAAACAATTGAATAACAAAATCTAGGAAACTCCAGTGGTTACCTGTTACCACCAGGTTCAAATATAAAATCTTTCATTTGACTTTTAAAGTCTTTCATGATTTATGCCTCCTCTCACTCTTTGTAGTGATCTTACACCCTCTCCTCTACATACTTTTTTTTAGGTTTTTTCAAGGCAAAATGAGGTTAAGTGGCTTGCCCAAGGCCACACAGCTAGGTAATTATTAAGTGTCTGAGGCCAGATTTGAACTCAGGTCCTCCTGACTCCAGGGCCAATGCTCTATCCACTGCACCACCTAGCCACCCCCTCTACATACTTTTTGATCCAGTGACACTGGCCTCCAGTTACTTGATCTTCCTTACAAAGGACACTTCATCTTCCAACTCCAGGCACTTTCACTGATTCTTTTCCATGCTTGTAATTCTTTTCTTCCTCTTCACCTCCTGGTTTCCCCACTTCCAAGTACCAAATAAAAATTTACCATTTAAAAAGAAGTTTCTCCAGATGCCCCTTAATTCTAGTGCCTTACTTCTGAAAATTACTTCCATTTATGCTATTTTTGTCATATTTGTCCTTAGTTGTCATTTTCTTGCTTTCTCACCCATTTAACTGTAAACTCCTTGAGAGAAGGGATAGAATTTGCCATTCTTCATATCTCCATCATTCAGCACAGTCTCTGGCTTACAGTAGGTGCTTAATTAATGTTTATTGACTGACTGATTACTTTTCTAGTTGTATTACACATTCCTACTCTTCACACATTCTAGGCAAATTGTCCTTCTTACAATTCCTCATATATATTCCTCAGCTATTTCCCATCTTCATGTCTTTGTATTAGGTCCCTCATGCCTGGAAAACACTCATCTTTTACCTTTCACCTTTTAGAATCCTTTGCTTCTTTCAAGTCTCATCTTAAGTATCATCTTCTACATGATACCTTTTCATATCCTCCTGTTGCTCATACCTTCCCAACCCAAATTATTTCACATCTATTATGTAATATCTATTATGTTATATATATATGTATATATATATATATATATAAAATATATTTACATATGCATTGTGGTCTCTCCCAATGTAACCTCCCAGAAGACTGGTTTACTTTTGTCTATCAGTAATGCCTAGCATATATTTTTTTATTGTTGTTCAGTCATTTTTCAATTGTATCTGACCCCATTTGGTGTTTTCTTGACAGAGATACTGGAGTAGTTTCCCATTTCCTTCTTCAGCTCATTTCACAAATGAGGAAACCAAGGTAAACAGTTAAGTGACTTGCTCAGAATCATATAGCTAAGTCAGTGTCTGAGAACCAGTGTGAATTGAGGATTTCCTGGACTGCCAATCTGATATTCTATCTACTCTACCAGCTAACTGTATTGATTAATTGATGCAGAGAAACTGGTCAACCTCCAGAGGTTTCCATGGAGTTATGTGCATACAAAGGACCATGTATCTAGAAACAGAAGGGATCTTAGACTCCATCTAGTTCAACATTTTCATTTAACAAATGAAACCCTGGTAGGTTAAGTGACTTGTCCAGGGTCACACAATAGGAAATGAATCTACTTTCTCTGACTTTGAAACCAATGTTCTTTCCACTGTGTCACGGTACCAGAAGATTTTTCTTAATAAACCCCTATGGGCAACTTGTGTCTTTACTTTGGGCTGCAGAATACCAAGGGATCTGTCAGACTGAAGACTTTGTTGGTTCCCCAGATGACATAGCAGGACCCTCTGAGCTGATTTCCAGATTTTCCAGAGAATTGAGTCTGTGGTTCCCCAAGATGGAGCAAGGTTGAGCCTGGGTTATTCCCAGTCATAATCTCTTTGACTACAGTATCTAACCCCATGTCTTGTTGTTTCCCAAACAGGTCACTGGAGAAAAGAGACCCTCCACTGACTTGGGCAAAAAACCCAAGAGCCAAAAGAAGAAGAAAAAGAAGGACCCCAATGAGCCCCAGAAACCTGTGTCAGCCTATGCCCTGTTTTTCAGGGACACACAAGCAGCAATCAAGGGTCAGAACCCCAATGCCACCTTTGGGGATGTGTCTAAGATTGTGGCTTCCATGTGGGACAGCCTGGGAGAAGAGCAGAAGCAGGTGAGTCATTTGTTCAAGGGAACTCTGAAGTCATTGAAGTGGCCAGTATGGAAAGGATGCTGGCAGTGGTGAATCCTCTCTCAAGAATGCAGCCCTGAGGGAATGGTGGGATACCAGGGCAGCCAGACTTAATGCCTAAGAAAAGCATGGTACATGGGCAACAAGCCTGGAGGGAAAGCATCCATCTCCCCTGAATGCTAACCTGGTCTTCCCCCATGCTCACCTGGTCATCCCCCAGGGATCCTAGCCCCTGGCTTCCCTAACACACCTGGAACCTCCCCACATTCTCTCACTCAGAGGTTGCGGTGAATTCTGTTATGTCAATGAGACAGCAAAGACACAATATCAGATTTTTGGCTTTATTCTAATTTCCCAAAAGAAGTCAAAGTACACACTCATAGAACTGCCTAGGATCATGGAGCATCTTTAATAAATAGTTCTTTTCCTCTGAGGGTTGAATGGTCAGAGATAGAGGAAAGAAGAGACTTCAGGTTAGGAATATTTCCCAGACTTCTGGAAGATTCCTAAGTCTTCATTACCATTGGCTCAAAGGCTAAAAAAAGGGAACAAAATTAGGCTGACCAGACTTTTACAGTTCATTACCCAGAGGGCATCCAGATGCTAAGAAGGTCACAGAAGCCACATACCCACAAGTGACAAAATCACCAAAATCACTAACTACCATTGTGCTTTGAAGGTCTTTGTTATCATCCTGGCATCCTAGGATGTTGCAAAACATCCTTAAAAGATAGTTTGTGGTTGTCATCCAGTCCCTGAAAGTACTATGAATAGAGTCCTGGCCTAGAAGATATAAAGAACATGGATTCAGATCCTGCCTCTGATACTTCAAGCTATGTGTCACTAGGCAAGTCGTTTAATCTCTCTGAGCCTCAGTTGAAAGGATTCAACTAAATTTTTTGAGGTCTCTTCCAGGTGAAAATATATGATCCCACCTCCATCATATTTGATTTACTCTTGATCTGAATCAATCAGTCAGATTTGTAACATTAAAAGTAAGAGTAAATATAAGAATTAATAGATATACTTTTATCATTAGAGAATGCAAATATTGCTAAAACCCCCAAAGACACAGAAGGATAAATATGTATTTGGACAACTGAAAAAATCATGTAAGATAGTGACTTTTCTAAGCATCATATCATTTTTATGATAAGCCATAATGGCCCATTCTGAAGCCATTACAGGCCTTAGTATAAATCTCTGTTCCAGCTTAGACAGAGTAGGGGGAGAAGAGGATGTCCTTTATGGGGCAACAGAATAGATGACAGACAGCATCTGTCTCTCCAGTCCTGCCTCCCCCCCAATTTGTCCAAGACAACCTGGCTTGACTATGAGATTTAACAAGACTAAATTACTGATCTTCAGTGAGTTAGTAAGTCAAACTCAAGGGCTAAGCCAAGAAAGAACCATTATATTCCATGCCCCCTTGATTCTGGGAGACCCTTACCATTCATAGTGATGATATGCTCCACTCTTGGTAGATAACAGATGTTAGAGGCAAGCCATATCAAGATTTAATCTACCACTCTTCAAATTCATCTGTACTGAAAGTACGCTCAATGTGTTAATAGAAGCTTAGAGTGGCTATAATCTATCAATCAATTAGTAAGTGTTTAATAAACACTCACTGGGTATTAGGCATTGGAGAGACAAAGGCAAGAGTGAAAGTTTTTTATCTCAAGGAGCTTATATTGGAAGAAATAATATGTATACAGATAATTATATAATATTGTTGAGTCCATTTGGCAAAGATACTGGAGTGGTTTGCCAATCCCTTCTCTAGCTCATTTTACAGATGGGGAAACTGTGGCAAAAAGGTAAACTCCCCCAGGGTCACATAGTAAGTATCTGAGTCAGCTTTGAACTCAGATCTTCCTGACTCCAGGCCCAAGTCTCTATTCATTGCACCACTTGGCTGCCCTTACAACAAATTATGTCCCCAAGCAACTTTTGAAAGCAAAAAGTGTATACTGGAATGGAAAGAGCACACTGATCTGGGAGTCAAGGAGCTGGGTCCCTATCACAGCCCCATCATTGACATTTGCTGAGACAAGGTAGGAAGAAGTTACCTCTCTTTAATTTCCTGTCTGTTCATCTACCCCTTGAGAGACCTGAAAGCTATTGAATTATGATGACCACACACTAATGATTATTTCCATTCACGAAGAGATGAACTGTTACCCCAAAAGAGAGTACCATAGTACTGTGACTGCAGCACTGTCACAATGGAATTTCACCAGTTGTAAGCCAGGCAACATGCCCCATATGACTCTAGTCTCACAGAAGCCCCATTTTCAGGCTTGGGCCTGAGTTGGCTCTAGCACAGTGAATTCTGGAGGCTGCCTGCCCACTGAAAGGCGATTGATGATTGTGCTGTAATTAACCCGATCACTTAACCATCCCACTTATCCCTTTTGCTATCTCTGCCTTTTTTGCTTAATCTTTAAATAGCCTATTTCTCTGTTTCTAACTGACTCAGTATATCACAGAAGCCTTCTCTGCCTATGTCCTGACCCAGTCTCCATTTGCACGTTTAAGATCACTTAACCATCCTACTTATCCCCTTTGCTATCTCTGCCTTTTTTGCTTAATCTTTAAATAGCCTATTTCTCTCTTTCTAATTGACTCAATTAGTAGGCTTCTCTACCAGTGTCCTGGCCATCTGCTGCATTCCCCCCCCCCCCATGCCTTGAGAAGCATACCTGGACCACTGTTTGTGAAGCTCCTTCAGGGTGGTTCTGCCATTTATTACTCAGAATATCTTGGAGCTAGAAGGGACCCTATAAATCCCCTTAATTAGGGACTCTTAACCTTCTTTGTGTCTTGTATCCCTTGAATAGACTAGTGAAGCCTTCAGACCCCTTCTCATAATAATCTTCCTAAATGGATAAGATAAAACATTATTTTTATTATAAATTTATTCATGTTTATCTTTTTATTAATGCAGTACAAATTTGTTATAGCAACATAAAAGTCCAAACAAATTTTAAAATAAGTTTTTGACCCCAGAAAGAACATGAGGTTCAGAATGGAAGGAATTTGATTAGGGTCACATAGTCGATCAATGACTGTCAGAATTAGAACAGCTAAGTCTTAGAATGTTACCTGAGGCCCCAAGAGAATGAGGGTCCTGCCCAGGGTCACAAAGCCAGTATGTCAGAGTTAGGGCCAGCTCCTAGGCTGGCACTCTATCTACCATCCATACTGCTTCCCTCATTTGTGAGATTGAAATGAGATGGAAATTAGAAAACACCCTGGTGCAATTAAAAACATATTATTTTCTTCTTTATTTCTCATTTAAAAAAATTTTTTTGAATGAGAGGGATAAAAAAACTATTAAGCCCCCACATATTTAAAATGCTTGACAGTTTTGTTTTGTTTTCATCCAAATCATCTTTCAGCCTCCTGTTCGAGGGGGTGGCCGACTGCCATTCCCGGAGGCAGCAAGAACTAATGCCATCCCACAGTCAGTTAGTTGGCAGAACTGAGAACACCATTCCAGGCAGATTATAGCATCTCCGAAAACCCCAAGAAGAGTCAAATACAGTCTCCAGGTGCTGACTGTATTTCTACCTACAAATGATTAATCCCCTCCATTTCCCCAGCCTTTTCTACTTTACCTCCAGAGACAAACCTTCCTTTGCAATCCAAACTGGGTGTTTGTCCCAGGATGGAGGACAGGGCAATTTTGCTGGTTTTCTCTTGATAATATGAGAGAGGAAAAAAATGTTGTTCCCTCCCCTTCCAGAGCTTCTCTGCCTTTTGCATGGGAACATGTGGAAAAGGAATTCCCATCTCTTCCCAGCCACAGGCTTTCAGGCTACGGAGCCATCCCCAAGGAGCCCAGAGGGCCTTAGCCATGAAGTCTCCAGGGAGGGAGTCTTCCACCCTCTAATCCCCCCCATCTTTCTCAGTGGGACCGCTTCACACTTTTCACATTTTCCTTCCCAATTCCTATACAGTTGAAACCTCATTCTCTCTCTGACACACTTGTTTCTAAATTCCTCATTTCCTGCCTGTTTGTATTGCTATCTGTTGCCTGGTGATTTGCTCGTGTTGTGGATGCTGGATTAGAGAGCAACCCGTCCTTGGATGCTGTTCAAGGACACCTGTTCACAGACCCCATAGTTTTGCCTCCCCTGGGCAAAGGCCATCATATCCCTAGGGTCATAACCACTCCCCAACTTGCCATTCTACCCCCTCCCTTTTGTCATAGCAGCAGGGTTATTTTAGAGATCACTGAAGAATTCAGTAATAATAATAATAACTTGTATTTCTAGAGAATTTTAAGGCTTATAAGGGGCTTTCCTAACAATACTCTGAGTCTCAGTGTTCTCATCTGAAGAATGGGAATAATAAGCACCTGCCTCATGGGGTTGTGAGAACTAAATGAGATCACAATATAAAGTGATTTATATACCTTCAAGTATGATGGAAATATAGTTTTTATTATTATCATTATAACCTCATAAGGCCTGTGACTTTAAGTAATAAAATTGGTATTTTACTGCTGAGGAATCTAAGGCTCAGAGAGAAGTTATTTGTCTCAGGACATGTAGCTAGTGAATGTCAGGAGCCCAAATGCATTCTGGCCTTGTGGCTCCAAATCACAATAGCCTGTGCATACCTGATGCAACATTTTCAGATTCTTTGAGTTTGTCCTGCTCTGGAGGAGGCACTCTGTTTTATGGAGGAGTTAAAATACTAAAAAAGCTCAATGACCAAATAAAAATCATGCTTTTGGTGCCCCATATATTAATTGATGGAATGTTCTCTGTTCAAAGAAGCTCTGGCTTGCAGACAGGTGAATGGACAAGGGTAGCTACCTTGAAAGATGCTGCTCTCTGAAGTCACAAATAACAATGTTCAATAGTTCAACCTGTTACTACAAAAGGCAGCCAGTCAACATATTTATTAAGTACCTATGCCATTCTAGGCATCAGGAAACAGGGGGAAACACACATTTATGTACCACCTGACTACCAGGTGGTAGGAACTATACAAAGCACCGAGCTTGCCAAGAAAGGGAAAAATAATTCCTACCCTCAGGGAGCTCACAGTCTAATGAGAGAAATAATATGCAAGCAACTATGTATAAACAAGCTACATGGAGCTTAGAGAGAAATTAGTGCTAGTATTAGAGAAAAATAGTACTGGTATTAAGGGACACTGGAAAAAACCTCCTGCAGAGAAGTTGTTTTAGCTGAAACTTAGCTGGAAGTACTGAAGAGTCAGAAGGTCTTTGAAAGATTATCTCAAGCTCATAGACACCAGGAGCAGCAGAGCCCAGATGTTGCCTAGCCTCCAGGAGGGACTTTGGTCATGTCCCCAAATGATCACTCACCCCTAGAGTACTTAACAGTTGACAGATGCTTTCCTCACATTGGACCCATGAGGTAGGTTCTGCCAAGAATGATGGTCACCAGTATGCAGTACTAGATATACAAATGGAAATACTTACAGGAGAAGCCCACAGTGGCAAGAGGGAAAGGAAGTGGCTTCCCCAACGTCACAAGGCTAATAAGAAGCAAATCTGAGACTGGAAGCCAGCCCTGTTGATTCTAAGACCTAAGTTTTTTCCCACCACTCACTCCTACCCCTGCTGGGACCTGCACTAAGAAGACAGTAAAGGGATTTGTCCTGGAAATAAACTGGGAGGCTAGACTAAACTACCTAACCAGCACTGACTACTGAACTCTTACTAGAACCTAACACTTAAAGTAGTAAAGTTGCCTGACACTGTAAGAAGACATTTTGTTTGTTTCAAAATTGATATAAAAGGGGGGATTTAGGTTTGCCCTTAGTTAAATTGACTTAGAACCCCATTACCCTGATAAATCAAAGCTAGACTCTCCTAGGATGAGCCAGAGGCAATAATAGGAATAAATAGGAAAGGATCATTGATCTTGAGCCAGAAGGGACCTCATAGGCCAACTAGTCCAATTCTCTCATTTCCTAAACTAGTTAATCAAGGTCTAAGTCATTTATTTGATTGACTTGTCCAAAGTCACACACATCCTAAATGTGGTGAGTTCTCTCTAGACTCACCCTCCCAGAGTTCCCTCAGGGTTCTAGAGTATCATTTCCTCAAGACCTCATGGACGAGCTCCTCATTTCCTCTGAACCAGCTAATATCAATTACATTTTACAGAGTTATATTCATCTTCAAAGACGTAACAAGAAAAATACAAATAATCTGCTCCTATCCCCAATACTTCAGGATACTTTTTCCTCACTAACCTTGGTCATTGTGGAGAGCAGGTTCAAACTTGACTCAGTTTCTATGGAACATTGTTCCCACCAAATTCATGTCCAAATTTGGTATGCAAAGGTCAAATCTCAGCCACCACAAGACTGGATCTAAATGTCCCTCCTAAAAGTCATGCCTTGCTCCTCTGGGCACTGATGCTGAACTTGCTGCAAAACCAGATACTGGGACATGTGGATGCCCTTCTTCCTTGGCCTAAAATGAAAGAACAAATACCAAGGCAGGCAAAGAATCCAGATTCAGTATCAGAAGTGGGATTTGAACTCAGAGCTAGTGCTCATTCCATTGGACCACAGAACCTTTCCATTGACCTGCCCCTGGCTTATAAGGTTTCTTCAAGTTTTAGAAATTTGATTTTTATGATCTCCAAGGACCTTTCTAGTTCTGATGGTCTTTGATTTTCTCCATTGATGAAACCATTTCAACCAGTTTTTTCCCCTCAGTTAATTGTCACAAATTCCATTTGGAAAGTTGAATGTTGTAATGAAATTTTGAAATTATTTTGAAATTTGAAACTTGAAAATTATAAATGGAATGCCCAGTTCCCAAGACCCATTTGCAGAAGAATATAAGCAAATTGGAGACCCCAGTGGTGACAGGGACTTGGGGTCATGAGATGGAAGAATCAGATGAAAGAATTAGAGATATTCAACTTCAAGAAGAAAAGTTTTAAGGGTAACAAAGTCACTAAATACAGAGTCATGGGGTCTGTGTTCAATTTCTAGCCCAATTTGTTCAGTCATGTACAGCTCTTGACTGCATTTGGGGTTTTCTTGGCAGAGATACTACCATTTCTTTCTCCAGCTCATATTAGAGATGAGAAAACTGAGGCAAATGGGGTCTTTGACTTGCCCAGGGTCACATAGCTGGGAAGTATCTGAGACTGAATTTGAACTCAGGTCTTCTAACTTCAGATACAGATCCTGATCCATCTGCAATAAAAACTCAATAAATACTTGTTGCTGACTGACTTGCTTCCCACTGACTTCCACCAAGTTTATTCCACTTCTTTGGGACTCAGTTGCCGCTCTATAAAATGAATGATTAGACTAGATAATCATTGATGTTCCTTCTAATTTTGGCATGATTCTCTGAAAGAGTCACTGGATTTGAAGACAATGGTACCTAGGTTTGAATCTCACCATTTCCCCTTAGTACTTGGGTAACCTGAGCTGAGTTATTCGTCCCCTTAGACCTCTTTTCCTTTTCCTGTAAAATGAGAGAGAAGGGTTAGATGGTCCCATCATCAAATTAACTGAAGGAAGTGTTGTTGTTCAGTCATGTCCAACTCTTTTTGACCCCATTTGAGATTTTCTTGGCAGAGATATTAGAACTATTTGTCATTTCCTTCTCCAGCTCATTTAACAGATGAGGAAACTGAGGCAAACAGGATTAAGTGACTTGACCAGGGTCTGTCTGAAGCTTAATTTTAAACTTCTGTCCCCCAGTGCTCTATCCACTGCATCATCTAGCTAAAGGGAATGGCTTTTCTAGAATAGGAATGGATGTAAGACATTATATGGAATTCCAGAGAGGAGATTTGGGCTTACAATAAAATAGTTTTGTCAAAACCAGATGTACCCTGTGGCAACATGAGCTTCTTTGTAGGGGTAGTGAGTTTCCCATTACTGGAAGTGTTAAAACAGGAACTGTATGACCCTCTGTCAGAGAAGCTGAAGAAATAGGAAGTCAGACAAGAAATCTCTCAGGGCCTTTCTCGTACTGCACACTCTAATTGAAGCAGAACATCTCTTCTGGGTGGTATCCTTTTATCCCCTCGCTGACCCAGGAAGCAAAGCATCCTTTGAAAAAGAAATTAAGACAGACTATTAAAGTCAGAAAAAACAGCAACTTTGGGAGGCAGAGGGGAAAGAGAGCCGGCGGTGAGGTGTACCAGAGGGCAGGTTCTCTGGGTTCTGTCAGCAAGGTTTAGGGTAATTGTCTTCTCTAATTAGCTGGTTATCAAACATGAACATTTCATTACAGTGTAATGTCTCTGCTATTTTGCTGAGACAGGAGGTGT
Source organism: Macrotis lagotis (assembly GCF_037893015.1). Taxonomy (NCBI): domain Eukaryota; kingdom Metazoa; phylum Chordata; class Mammalia; order Peramelemorphia; family Peramelidae; genus Macrotis; species Macrotis lagotis. The sequence continues at coordinate 358,816,601 of NC_133658.1, read as the reverse complement.
CAGAATTATGACTCTAACACATGCTTCTTAGCACTCAGATATCTATCTTTATTCACAATCCCTCACCATGCTAGCAGCTCCCCCACTCCACATCATGGTTAATGACACCAACTGCTTACAAATAAGGAGAGGAAATCAGCAGTCATGCATGGCAGGTTTCTTTTTATGGAAGTACACACTTGTACACTCAGAGATAGATATGCACACATGATTATATGGATACATACGAATGTATGCCCAAACACACTCACATGAACATATGGGGTCATAGATTTAGAGCAGGAATATACCTTAGAGGCCATGAAATCATCTAACTTTAATCTCTAAGCCTGAAAGTTACAGATGAATCTCTGATCCCTATGATGGATATTCTCCCACACTGATTAAAATCTCAGATTCCTCACAAAAAAATAATTTTTGATACACACACACATAAATAAATAAATGCATATTCCCCTCACTAACATAGGGAAAGAGCATTGACTTTAAGATCATGGGACCTGAATTAAAATCTTGGTTCTCTTACTTAATACTTAATCTTGGGTAAATCACTTAATTTCTGATCTCAGTTTCCTCATCTGTAAAATAAGAAGGTTGGACAAGACAGCCTCCAAGATACTTCTGACTCTGAATCTATGATCATATTCTCCTGGGGTGGGTATGTATGTGTGTATTTCACAGGCATCTGAACAGACCTAAATAGAAAATGTTTTGTCTTTAAGTCCTTTTAATACTTTGGAAATTGGAATTCCTAAGAGATAGTGTGATTTATTTGGAAAGAAAACTGTTCTGTCAATATTTGAACAAAAACTTGGAAAGAGCCTGGGTATAGCTGTCATCCTTAGCATGAAAGCTTCTCTGCTAAGCTGGGTGAAGTTTTTATAGTACTTTCAAGAGTAATGACAATGATGTCATATTTCCTTGGCACTCTGTAGTTTACAAAACAATTAGCATCCTAATTTTAGAGATAGTAATAATTATCATAAGATATTATTAACAACTGACATTTTTTTAGCTCCTTAAAGTTTGGAAAGTATTTTATACACATTTTCTAATTCAAGCCTCATAGCCACCCTATGAATAGTTATTACAGATATCATTCCCATTTTACAGATGAAGAAGCTGGAGCCCAAAGAGAGGAAATGATTTGTGCCAACCACAAATAGGGATCACAACCAAAAGTAAAATTTCAATGTCCTGGCTCCAGATACAGGGTTCTTTAATCTGACCCTATATTGCCTTATCTACAAACTCCAAAGCAAGGTCATTATACATATCATTAGGATCATTGAACTCTATAGCTCCACCTAAGCACTCATAGAAATTAAGATATGGGGGGGGGGGCATCTAGGTGGCATAGTGTATACAGCACTGGCCTTGGAGTCAGGAGTACCTGAGTTCAAATCCGGCCTCAGACACTTAATAATGACCTAGCTGTGTGGCCTTGGGCAAGCCACTTAACCCCAATTGCCTTGCAAAAACCTAAACAAACAAACAAATAAAATTTTTCAGCATTTGTACCCCATGCTCCACCTGGAGAAACTCTCTTACCTTCACCTTCTTTTCTCTCTGCCTCTCTGTCTCTGCCCTTCCCAGACAGTCCTAACTATTAGTCAGAGATCTTCCCCTCCCCCAGAAGTCTTATTCTTGATGAGGAGACTTCCACGTATCAGCCTCTCTAGCCCACCATTCTCTCAAATAAAGTCAGAGATATGAAGTCATACAGAGGAGAGTTAGAAGGGGCCTTAGAACACAGAACATGGGATGTCAGAGCTGGAAAGGAACTTAATGATCCTCAAGACCAAACCCCTCTTTTTTCTATTTTTTAAAATAAGTTTTATTACTGCCTTTGTTTTTACACTGTAGTCTTTTCCCTTTAAACATCCTTCACATGAATGGTTCTTTTGTAACCAAGAAAAACATTTAGACACAGCCATCTCAATAGCTTCTTGTAGTGTATACCACATTCCATATCCATAGGCTCCCTCTCTTTATTGAGAGGACAAGCTTCCTTATCAGTTCTCCAATCAATCCACCAGGGTGTAGTAACTCCTTTACAAATGTAACAGTTATCATTTACTGGTGTCTATTATAGCTATCAGCAGAGTTATCTCAAAGAGTCTCAAGTAAAAAGAACCTTAGAGATTTTTTGGTCTACCATTATTTTATAGATGGGAAAACTAAAGCTAACAAAAGGAAAGTCACTGGCCCACAGTCATGCATTGAGTTGCTGGCAGAGTTGGGAGCCTTAAAACCCAATTCTCTTAACTGCTAGCCAAGGAAGTGCTAAGAACCAACTCCCTTGTTAAGTAAGATGTTATATTTCCATGAAAGCATTTACAAATACCTCAGAAAGGGGCGGCTAGGTGGTGCAGTGGATAGAGCACCAGCCCTGGAGTCAGGAGTACCTGAGTTCAAATTCAGCCTCAGACACTTAATAATTACCTAGCTGTAAGGCCTTGGGCAAGCCACTTAACGGCATTGCCTTGCCAAAAAAAAAATACCTCAGAAATCAGCAAACACAACAAATCAGAATTTGATTTATTGTTTAATTGATTGAATAGACTTAAGAAAGTGATAGAAAAATATTAATAAATACAGATTAAACTTAAAAGTTGATATTGAATTCATTCCCAACCTTCTCTTCCAACCCCAACTAGTTAAACTTTTACTCTCCTCCTAGCCCTGGATTTCTTCCTTTACACCTTTGCTTTTTAGCCACAGCCAAGTTTTGGCACTAACATGCTTTCCAATCTAAATTCCCATGGTCCTATGGCATCTCTGCATTAATTCATAGCCAGGTGACTTGCCAAAAACAGTACCTGACTTAAAAGCATCAATCCTGTTGATTGCCCCATTTTCCTTTGCCTGAAGAGGCATTTACCTAGCATAATCTGAAAATTGCATTCACTGTTATCTTCCAAGTCCCATACAACACAAAGGGTACTAGAATTCAAGGACATTCTTATGTATAAGCAGAGTAGGAGGCTGCCAGCATTTTGTGATCTAAGGAGGACAGGATCTCCCTGAGCAAAAATCTTTCTCCCTAACTTGTGGCACTACCTTGCCCCCCCCCAATTGTGTGAGTACTAGACTCACCTTTGGTGTTGTTTCAGAGGTAAACTTGACCAACCCCCTCTTTTTACAGATGAGGAAATGGAAATCCAGAGAAAATAAGTGATTTACCCAAATATTCTCATTCCTTATTCTTCTGGACCCCTCTGCTGAACATAAGGTTGTATCCTACCCTCTCCTTGTGGCTACATTCTACTCTTTTATTTTTCATAATGCTATTTTCTTTTGGTTCTCTTCCAGTGTGAGTAATCCTTCTCTGTTTCCTTTACTAGATCATTATCTGTGTTAAGATCTTTAACATGGGTGTAGTTAACCTAAAGCTTTTGTCCTGAGCTTGCGCTATATCTATCTCTGCTTGTCTCTCATCTGTCTTGATCTCCTCTCTCCTTTTCTCTGTCTCTCTTTCTCTGACATTCTCGCTGTTTCTCTTTATCTCTATTGTGTATCTCTATCTCTGTCTTCCCTCTACTCATCTTTTCTTTCTCCTCCTCATCTCCTGTGAGTTTAATTTTCTTTTTTTGTTGTTGTTTTGGTTTGGTTTTTTTGGCAAGGCACATGGGGTTAAGTGACTTGCCCAAGGCCACACAGCTAGGTAATTAAGTGTCTGAGGTCAGATTTGAACTCAGGTACTCCTGACTCCAGGGCTGGTGCTCTATCCACTGTGCCACCAAGCCACCCCGAATTTAATTTTCATCTTTATTTTCATCTAGTTCCCAATCTTCATCACTAACCACCTATTGGACAGTTCAAACTGGATGCCCTACAGGCACTCAAACTCAACTTGTCCAAAATTGAACTTATCACTATTACCAAAATTCACTCACCTTCTGAATTTTCCTATTTGTTCAGAGTGCCATTATCCTGCTCCTGAACCAAGTTATCGATCTTAACCATCTTCCTCGCCCTACATAAAGTCAGTTCCTATGTCATGTCAGTTTTACTTACAGTATATTTCTAGTATCCATGCCCTTCTCTCTACTCACACTGCTGCCATGCTAGTTTAGGTCTTCATCAGTTCTCTCTTGGACTATTACAATTTCTCCCCAATTGGTCTCCCTCCCTCAAGTCTCCCCGTCTCCAATTCCTCCTCCACAGAGCTGCCAAAAAATGATTTTCCTAAAACAAAGACCTAACCGAGTCTTTACCTTGATCACAAAAACTCCAGTGCCTTCCTATTACCTCTAAGTACAGTACAATATGAATAGAAACTCCCTCTGCTTGACATTTAAAAACTCTTTACAGCCTGACTCCAACCTTCCCTTCCTGGCTTATTTCTCTTTTAGGTTCTTTAGTCTAGCAAAATTGGCTTTCTCGCTGTTCCTTAGCCTCAGACCCCCCATTTCTCATCTTCATACCCCACCCCCATGCCTAGATGCACTCCTTTCTTATCTCTGCCTCTCAGAATCCCCAAATTCCTTGAAAGCTCAGTTCAGAAAAGAGTGGGAATGGAGGTGGGGGTGGGGGTGTATCCAGGATAGTTGGATTAGAAAATGTGTGAAATAGAATCACTATACAAAGAGGGGAAAGATAGGAAGGACCCACATTTTTAAGAATATCATTTTAATGGAGATGGTTTGGAGTAGGAAGGAATTTGAGGCAGGGAGACCAATGAGAAGGCTGTGGCAATTGTACTGCCAGAAGAGAGATGGGGGTTGAAAGAGGTTAAGCAAGGACATACAACTAGCAAGAGTCTGAAGCAAGGTTCAAACTTAGGTCCCTAACTCTAAAACCAGGGGTCAATCCACTTTGCCATGCCTTCTCTCCAACGAATCATTCCTAGCATTTCTCTGCATTATGAAAGAAAAACTTGTTGGTCCTGTCCCTGTATCCTAGGGCAAAGGGAATCACTTCTTCTTGTCTCATTTCAGGCCCTTCTAGACTTGTTAAGGACCTTAGATTAAAACAAAAATCAAGATTTCTCATTGCATCCAGGGTGACCTACAGTTGTCCTGATTCAGATCTGGTCATTGGACTCAGATGATCCTGGAGGAGAAAGTGAGGCTGGTGACTGAGCACAGCCCTCTATCATTCAAATCCACTTCTTTGGCTTGTGAGCTTCATGTCCCCAATGTCATAATATTTTTCCAAATAAAGAACAAACAACAATAACCGCTCAGGCTGGAAAGATTTCAATTAGATTCCATTCTCTATCAGAAAGGAGTACAGCTTGGTTAGTCTTTAGGTGGTAAATAGATTCATTAGCCAAATTTGGGGGGGGGTGGAGATAAGGGAATATATATGCATTCTATTTTTATAAAATAGATTTTAAAAAGAGAAAAGAAAAAAGAAAAAAGAAAATAAGTTTCCAATGCTCAAACTTATAATTAACTTTTTCCATTTGGCTAATAATAGTTCTGAGTACCTCTTTTGACCCCTCATACAGGAGGTTCTCCAAGGGCATCTGCTCCCAACTAAGGCTGTCAAGAATAACTTTCTGGGTCAAAGTTTTGTAAGCCAGTTAAGAATTGTGATTAATAGTATGACCAAGGAAACTGGGTTCCCAAAAGACCTAGACTCTTATCCTGGCAGTGGAGAAATTCTGTGATTGAGACTTGGCTCAACTCAGGAGACATTATCATGAGTGGATCTCTTTATCAATGACTTCTCTGGGACAGAATCCATGCCAGTCAGCCAAGGTTACCGTCTTGTACCAGGACATTTGACCAATTGAAAGGAAGTTTTTATTGTTTGTTAGACCAGGGCACTAACATTGCAGCAGTTATCCTCACATCTTACCTGCCACTCCACAGGGCAGAGCTACCCTTCCCCCCCAAAAAAAAATTCTCAAGCCCCATAACGATGGTGCAATATCTCTCCCAGTGTATGCCTTCTCTCACAATCCCCTTTTGAGGACAGAAGCCAGATTCTTTGGCAGGGGGAGATGGATTGAACTGCTCCATCTCCAAGTGTGACTAAACACATGGATCTTCCTTAACTGAATTTGCCCTAAGAATAAGCATCCCTTATAGCACTGAGCATCTTCTTTAATGAAGGAGATGCAGTGTTTGGAACAGCCAGAAAGATAAGCCCTGACTGTCAGACAGGCCCCTCTCTCCCTTCAAATGCTCTCTAATGGCAAACCTCAGAAAAAGACTTTTCATTCCCTTAGCCAGCAGGGCTTGGGATCAGATACTATCACAAGCAAATCCCCACAACTCATCCTTATAACCCATAGATCGAGACTAAAAGAATTTCCTCAGAACTTCCCACTCTGCCAGACAACACAAAGGCAGAACCACCCCCCACACAAAGTTGAATCCCATGTACAAAAACCCTTTGGAGCCTTGGAAATTTATATAAGCGGCTGTGAAGGAAGGGGAGCCTGGTATTAGGGGAGATGAAGAAGCTTCCCTGAGTCCCAGATACCCTCCACAAAATAAATACTAGTGGAAAACATGGGAATTTTTATTGCTTACTTATACATATTTAACAAGTATTTTGTTTTTATTTTTTTCAGTGGGGATAGGAGGAAGGTAAAAATAGACTTTTGTAAATTTTTAAAAATTAAATGAAAATTTTAAAAGAACAAAAACAGAGTTTCCAGTGATTCAGCAATGCTCTTGGTCCTGATAGAGCAATGTCAGTGATATCCTGACATTCCCTTTTTCTTCACTATCTTCAATCCTTCCCCTAATTGATAATTGAAGACAAATGGCCTTCTCAGACATTCATCTGTGAATGCTTATGAATTATACTGATAGGTCCAGAACTATTGGAGAGGGCTATGGATAAAAGTACCGGGCCTGAAGTCTGAAATTTCATCTTCCTGAGTTAATATCTGGCTTCAAACCACTTACTAGCTGTTTGCCCAGCCTGACCCTGGGCAAATCACTTAACCCTGTTTGCCTCAGCTTCTTCATATATAAAATGAACTAGTTAAGGAAATGGCAAACCACCCCATTATATCTGCCAAGAAGACCCCAAATGGGATCATGAAGAGTCAGACACAACTGAAATGACCGAACAATAACAACAAATATAGAGTTGCTGCCCTTTTCTCCAAGGCTCTGAATACCTGAGCTTAGGGATAAAAATCAAGAGCAGTCTAAAGTACATATTTGTTCAGTTGTTTCCATTCCAGCCAAATAGTGGCCCTTCCTATGGAACATTTATTGATAATATAATAAGTGAATTGTATAGGTGAAAGACTGAGAACTGAAAAGGACCTTACAGTTTATCATTCAAACTCCTTTAAGACCTGTAGAGATTAAAGGACTGGTCTAAAGTTACACAGGTAACTAAATGACAGTGAAGAGGCACAGTTGATAAGAGTATTGAAATCAGGAAGATTTGAGTTCAAATATAGCTTCAGTCATTTAATAGCTGTGTAAACCTATGCAAGTCATTTACCTGCTATCTACCTTGATTTCCTTATTTGTAAACTTGGAATAATCATAATAAGAGTATCTCCCTACCAGAGTTTTTATGAGTATAAAATGTGATAATATTGAAAAGTGCTATGCAAATGTTACTGTCGTTATTACTATTATTAACTAGACTTTGGACCCTGACTCCAAATCCAACACTCTTTCCACAAGACCCAAGGGTATAAATGTAGTGTGATTCTGGGCCTAGATGACTGAGGACATTCCCAGACCCATTCTTTGGAAGGATCAATTTTTATAAAGGTTCAAGAATCATGTAATAATTCTTAACATTAGTATCTGCTTCTCAAATCATTTTCACATTTCCTATCAGTCAAGAGGAGTTTATAAGCACCTGCTACTCTGTGTTATGCACTATGCTAAAGAAAAGCCAAAACACAGTCCCTGTCCTCAAGGAGCTCCTACTCTAGCTGGAGGTGGGGAGAGGGGACACAACAGGCAAGCAACCATGGACAAACGTGCAAGCAGAAGGGATTTTCTTCACTTTACAAGTGAGAAATCTAAGACTCCAAGGAAACAAGGGACTCCCCAAGGATACACACACCTCCTAAGGAATGAAAAAGACCAAAACCAGGGTCTCCCCTCACCAGTGCTCCCATCACTCAGTCCCAGTGTTCCTTTAGTCAAGTGCAAAAGTCCAACTTCAGTACCTGCAGTAACCTGAGATCTCTGGGTCACTTCCCTCTCCAAGTTCATCATATTCCATTTTTGCCCCTACCAGGGGCAAAACCAGATATTCTTCAGGGCACGCCTACATTTGATTTTCCAGCTAAGTATGTGTGTGTGTCACATATATGTGTATCTAATATAGATAGATAGATAGACACACACACACACAGAAGGCAAAAGGCCAGCTGTCCTATAGGAGTCCAGAGCAGGGTAACTGACACCTTAACTTGGGAAGGACCACAGACCTGCAAAGACAAGGGAACCTGATAAAACTAGAATTATCCTTAGTCACTAAGGGAGATCAGCAACTCATCCTAACCCTCTAAGGATTTGCAAAGCATTTTACAGCTATTATTTCAACTCTGTGAAGCTGGCACTATCATTACTAGACCACTTTTACAGATGAGAAGACTGAGTCTCAGAGGGGTTAGGTGCTTTGCCTAGGGGCATACAATTGACAAGTGTTTGAGGCTGGATTTGAACCCAGGTATTTTCACACCAAACAGTATTCTTTCTACTACTGAAGTTAAGGCCCTGAGAGAACAGGAGAGAGTGATTATTGATTGGTAGGAGGGCGTTCTGTATACCTCCTCTTCCTTTGCCACCATTAGATGCTGAGACATCCTAAAAGATCCTGTGGGTGTGGGAGGGAAGGAGGCAGATTTCTGGGGGCAAAGAAGGAGCATCATAGGGCTAGGACATCACTCTTTGTCATGGAATTCACAAGGGAAATGAGACAAGAAGGTCCCCCAAAATTCTTATTGATGATCTCCTTACACAAATTAGACAGGCCTCCCTGGGAGATACAGCCAGGACCAGATTTGTGCTCAGGTGAGGCAAGAGTTCATTTAGCCCTTCTCACTAACAGCTATTCTTTGTTTCCTTCTTTCAGGCCTATAAGAGGAAAACTGAAGCTGCAAAGAAAGAATATTTAAAGGCCCTGGCAGCCTATCGGGCCAGCCTTGTTTCCAAGGTAACCAGCCCTACTTTTCATCTAGCCAGTAAGCTCTCTGGATGTGATAAATTAGTTGCATCTCTTGAGAATCTCTAAGGAGGAGCCATTTGATAAGAAGTACCGTAATCATGCTGCCCATACTCATGGCCTTCTTACCACTGCTCTTTAGGCTAAAGGGATGCAGGCAGGGGTGTGCTACTAAATATTGAACAACAAGGGTTTTGGAGGAGGGGAGATATACACACAGTTTTTAGTTTAATCTGTATCGTAAACATTTTTCTCCATCAATTGCTTAAGTTTCCACAAGGAATAAAACAATAAATCAAGTCTCAGTGTTTGGCAATTTTCAATTTCTGAAGTGTCAGTGCTCACACTGAAAATTTAACCATCAGCTAGGTGGTTAAAGCTGGCTCTGGCACACCCCTATATAAAGGAAATGGGTATTGGATAGCACAGACATGACTGCCATATTAAGAGAACATCAACAGCCAGACTGAACCTTATAGTGCATCTAATCCAGTAATCTCAGTTTACAGATGAAGAAACTAAGGCTTGGAGAGAAAAGGGACTTGCCTAAGACCACACAAGGAGTTAGTGACATGTTAATTCTTTAAACTAGTTGACCATCCAACTCGAATTTCTTTTTCTTGGCAGTATTTCCCTTGGGGAGAAAAGCTCCATAGGCAGCAACTTATAAGAACCACTCTTGCATTTTCCAAGTTTCAAGGCAGTTAAATTATTTTTTTTCCTTTTTGATCTTCCTGCTTGAATGAATAACCAATCTTCCTTGGATGTTTAGGGAGTAGAACCCATACCTCAGAGCCCCAGAGAGAGTGGGGCCAATGATAGTAGACTGAAACTCCAAGTGACATCCTCAGAGTCTCTTAGTTTTTAAGTGACAAAGATGGGATTGAAATTCTGATCTTTAAGGATTGGAAGAACTGTCATATGAAAGAACATTTAAAATTATTTTGCCTTTGTAAATAGGCAGATTATACATATACAATTTAAATCAAATTGTTTACCATCTTAAGGATGGAGAAAATTTGGACCTCTAAATTTTACTAAAATGAATGTTTTACTACAAATAAAAATTTTAAAGACAGAATTATTCTGCCTGGAGAACATAACTGAGAAGCTGTAGTGAACTAGATTTTGCTTCAATATAAGAGATACTTTTCTAACCAGAGGTAGAATAGGAGCTCTCTTGAGAAGGGGTGAGTTCCCTATTACTAGAGATTAGATGATCATTTTTAGGACCGGCTATTCAGGAATTCCTGCTCAAGAACAGGTTGGACTTGATGGCCTCCAAGTTCCCTTCCATCTTGGAGAGTATGTGATGCTGACTTCCTAATTCCATGGCCTCAAAACAAAGCTCTTTCCAGTATGCAACAATATACATTTGGCTATTAGGGAATTAAATGTTCAAGCAAAAAGGTCAGAAATTAAATAATCAGAATCACTGTCATTGGTTTTAAGGAACTTAATTCACTTCCCTGCCTTCTTTGGGGTATTTTGGATGGAGAGGACTTGACAAATGATGGGATTTTGGGTAGTTTCCCTATATTTTTTCTTCCCTAGAGGCAATATCTCTGAACATGGGAATTCTATAGTCCCTGTTCTCTGAGAACATCTAAAAATACTCAAAAGAATCAAGAATTGAGACCATTTCCTGAGAGAAGTCTTTTCTTCTGTTGTTTCTCCCTACTTCCCTTGATTGGGATCCATTCTTGTTTTCAAATAAACTTAGCTCTAACACTGGATCCTCCAAAATATCAGAATCTTTAGTCCTTGAATCATTTAACAGTGACATGAATGTGGTAGCATGGGGACACAGATTAATTTCTGTAACTCTTGGAGGCAACAGGATATGGGGTAACTCCTATCTTTATAGAAGCACAAATGGCTATGGCAATTCACGGAGGTAGTAACAATAACTTTGAGAGGCAATATGAGGAAAAGAAGACAAAATGGGTTTAAAAAGAAATTTCTCAACCTTAGAGGTGTGTAAATTCCCTCTGACTGATCCTTCTGGTCTGTTTCAGGGCTTTGGGAAGAAAGGGAATTCATCCAGTTCAACCCAACAGAAAGTTAAACATCTATTATGAGCAAGACATTTTGCTAGGAAAAGGAAGGAAGAAAGAGAGGAGGGAGAAAAGAAAGAAGGAAGAAAGGAAAATAGCAAAGGAGGAAGAGAGACAGAGTGAAAGAATGAAGATGTGGGGGGAGGATAGGTGTATCCTTGGAAGTGATGCTATAGACATAGACAACCCAGCCAAGAATAGGAACAACTCTCAGACTCTACAAGTGACTGTAAAATCTAAGATATCAAGGCATAAAAATAATCCTTCAAGCCCCTGGGTATTTTCCAAAATTCTCTTATTGAGGTTTTCAGATATCCTAAGTCTAGAACCAACTTTAAGCTTTTTAAAAATAGCATTGGTTTGTATGGCATAAAGTACACAGAATTAGATGATAAGAAACTGGCTCCTAATCCTTTCACCAACTCACTGTATGATTTGAGGGAAGTTCCTTCTTGTTTTGGGACCTCTGTTTTCCCCTCTGAAACATGAGGGAAGCTTATGAGGAAAGCTTGCTTTGGGTCTCTGAGATCTCTCCCAGCTCTGGGATGCTAAAATTCCAAAGGCATCTGCAGTATATTCCAGTAACTAACTTTTCCCTGATGAAATAATCAGGTTGAACCCTCTCTTATATCTATGTGAGGCAGAGGACCATTAAGATTAAACTCCAGGGACAACTAGGTAACTCAGCGGATTGATCACTGGCCTTGGAGTCAGGAGAATCTGACTTCAAATCCAGCCTCAGACACTTAATAATTACCTAGTTTATGACCTTTGGCAAGTCACCTAACCCTATTGCTTCGCAAAAAAAAAAAAAATTTAAATTAAACTTCAGCTGTGGTAAATTGTAATATCTCCTTTTCCTAGAACTATGCTGATCACTGGGGATATAAAGACAAGATGAAACCAGTGCAAGCCCTCAAGGAGGTTTTATTTTCCTGGGGGAAGAAGGGTGGGGTTGAATGGGAATAACATATGAATTGAAAACTAAAAACAAAGTAATCCCTAGAGGAAGAGCACTAATAACTTTGGGGAATCAGCAAAGACTTCATGTAGGAAGCACTGCTTGAGCCTGGTTTTAAAGAAAACTAGGAATTTTCAAGAGGCAGGAATAAAGGCATTCCAGGCCTGAGGAATGGCTTGTGCAGAGGCAAAAGATAGAGTGCACTGTATGAGACTGAGAGCAAGGAGACCAGATTGATTGGACCAAAGAGTGGGTCAGGGAGAATAACATATAAGTCTAGAAAGGTAAATGGGAGCCAGGTTGTGAAGGGATTTAAATGTCCAAATTGAGAGATGTATATTTGATCTTAGAGAAAATTGGAAGTCACTAAAGTTTATTGAATAGAGGAGTAACATGGTTAGACCTGCACTTTAGAAAAATTACTTTGACAACTGAGTGGAAGATAGATTGAAGAGGGGGAGGGAATGTTGGAGTGGTTGCTCGGCCTTTGCTCTTAAAGAGGACCAATGACATCATGAAGGTGATGACTGTTGGATGAATCAAATTTAAATGAGATAGAGTTGCACAAAGTTGTCAGTCTCACTCTCTCCTCCCACTGGCATCAAAGTCCAGTGGCAAGAGTGATTTGAGACAGGTAGATCAATTAAGAATCCCAGGAACTTAGGACCAGGACTAAACTTTGGGGAAGAGAAGTAGAGAGAGAATACGGGAGTATGTGTCAGGACAATAGATAGATACTCCAGAAAGACCTTTAACGTTCAATGACAATTAGTGCTAGGGATAGATGGGCATAGGGATAGAAGACAAAGTCTTCTGCATCAATATTTTTAATAGCTGCCTTTTTGCCAACTCCTTAAATTGAGACTGAGAATCAGTGCGTTGTAATGGATACAGAGCTAGTTCAGAGCCAGGAAGACCTGGGTTGAGCTCTGTCTCTTATACATATTGACTGTGACCTTAGACAGATCACTTAACTTCTCAATGATTCAGGTAACTCTCTGAGGATAATTACAAAAAAGGTGTCAACCTGCAGTGGAAGAATTGCACATTGAGATTTCTTATGCCAAGGAAATTACAAATATGGTTCCTATCCCCTTGTAAACTATTGCTTGCTATAGGACCAGAAAGTAGGGCTATAGGCTCCATAACAAGGCTAACCCTTAAGCCATTGATCTATTGGTGGGTGTCAAGATTCTTTTCTTGACCCTTCTGTTTCCCCAAGTTCCTTAGAATGTAAGTAGACCGCTATATTTCTTCACAATGAATTAGTCTAGTTGGATGTAGGGTAGGAAAATGATTAGAGAAAGATTAGGAAGCGAGCTTTCCATCTTGTCCCATCACCTAGATTGTCTCTTTTCAGAACAGAGTCAAGGGGAAGAGGGAGAACCTATAGGGAGAGGTCTTTTCTTATAAGGTAGAAGAAAGCACAGGTTTTAACTTTATTATGCACATCACCATTGGGTTCTTTTTTTATGCTTTTGCAAGGCAATGGGGTTAAGTGGCTTGCCCAAGGCCACACAGCTAGGTAATTATTAAGTGTCTGAGGTCGGATTTGAACTCAGATACTCCTGACTCCAGGGCCGGTGCTCTATACCATTATGTTCTTATCAAGTTCTATGCTTCCTTTCCAGAGTTCTGCTGAACAGAGTGAGGCCAAGACCACCCCGCCCAATCCACCTTCTAAAATGATTCCACCCAAGCAGCCCATGTATACCATACCACCCCAGGCCTCATCACCCTATCCAGGCCTCGGCTCTTTCCTGTCCCCATCTGACCTCCAGAGCTACCGTGGTCATCCTCACCCCAGCCTCTCCAGGTCCCTAAACTCCAAATCCATGCTGCCCAGCATCAGTGCCTCGCCACCGCCACCACCACCATCGTTCCAGATCAGTCCTCCTCTCCACCAGCAGCTGGCCCTGCATCACCCCCAGAGCGCCATCCTCAATCAATCCCTCAGCATGCAGCCAGTCCCCCAGCAGTCCATCTTGTCTCCTCCACCCATGGCACTACAGGTCCAGCCCCCGATGAGTACCTCGCCTCCAGGGCAACAGGTGAGTAAGGCATCCAGATCATATAACTTCCTGCCTTAGTCCAGTCTCACTCTCCAACCTTGCTTAGCCTAGAATGGTAAAGGAATTCCAGTACCCCTTAGGAGATAGAATAGAAGAATTCAAAGATCCAAAGTATAAAACACAGGTCTGCTGAAGATTTTTATGTCTAATTCCAGAAATATGCCTCTTGGCTTCCTCAAGAGAAAAATTCCAAAATATCTCCAAAATATTCGCTCTTCCATTCTATAAAGATTTATTAAGAATCTGTAAAGTGACAAGATCCTCTGGATATGTCCTCAGGGTATATCAGGAAAAAGGGTCAGCTGGGCAGCAACCTCTTCTCCATCTAAGGCCCAGATTGGGGGGGCGGGAGTGAAGAATTCCTACCTTCATCTCTCAGCATCATGGGGGTGGGGGTCTATACTATTTGGTGAAAGAGAAAAAGGGAAATATGGATCCCAATGCCCCTGCTTCTAGGCACTAAGGATACAAAAAATAAAAATGAAATCATTCCTCCTTTCAAGAAGTTTATGTTTCCTCATTTGGGAGAATGTGAATAGTTTCATGCAACCCTACTCATACTACGAGGTTCTACTGATGGTAGATCAAATACACTATTTATTTAAAAACAGTAGACTGAAAAAAAAAGAAAAAAGACAATTAGAAAATATACAGATTTGTATGATGGTTCTTGGGTAAAACAATGACCCATGAGCATGACATTTTCACACAATTTATTGAAATGAAGGGATTAAATTAGATTAGAACAGAAGAATAGATCAATGAAAGATCTTGTATTAAATCCTAAATGCCAAATTGTAATCAATCAATAAGCATCTATTTAAGTGCTTACTATGTTCCAGGGACTATAAAGTGTTAAAAATTCAAAAGCAGTTGTAGTCCCTTTGAGAGGAATAAATAGACATGTCCTTTCCTGTAGTGATGGCCATCATGATTTGATGTTTTCAGAGACAGGAAGAGACAGTGGAGACAAGAGTCAAGGAATGGCATAAGGGGGAGGTTCCTGCAGGCTTTAGCTGTCCATGTCTGCGGTGCTGAAACATCTTTCAGCTTTTGCTGGAGGCAATTATTGAGGCAGTGACTACGCACTGATCACTGATTTGGCAGAGACTTTGACTTCTATCACTATTTTATCCCCTGCTGAGTAGATGTGCTCTGCAACTTGTGTTCACTCTGGTCTGGTTACAAACCTTAATTCTGTTGGTCCTAATGGTTTTTCTTTCCAAGGAAGGGAAAAGGGTCTCTTTCTCTGTAGTGGAGACTGCTGAATTCTTCCCCCTCTAGTCAATAGGAATGATACCTACCTTCAGTCAGCTGTGGATTTCCCAATGGAACTAAAATGTCCGTTTTGTTCAGGGATATTATCCCTCAGATCTGTTGTAATGTTAAAAAAAAAACAGCAAAAAAAAGACTTCAAAGTGCCAGTTAGATCAGAAAAACATCAATGGATCTTTTTTCCTCTATTCCATTTTAAGATCTAATTTAGATTTAGAGCTGGAAGGAACCTTACAGGACATGTAGTCTAAACCTCCCATTGTAGAAATGAAGTAACTGAGATTCAAAGAAGTTACATAATTAATCCAAGCTTAAATGGGTATTAAATAGCAGAAGATGAGATTTGAACCCAGATCCACACACTCCACTCCAGATGCTCTAACCTTTCTTCTGTATCATACTGCTTCCAGGAATTGCTCAGGAACAAGAGGAAGCTGAATTTCCTAAAAAAGCAATAAAGGTGATTTCAGTTACACCATGACCTAGATCATAGATGTGGGGCTTTGATCTGCCAGTCTTCATCAGTACCGTGGAAGGAATTTCTCTAGGCCATGTCAGACTCCATAGAAACAATTCTTTTTTTTCCCAGTCACCAGGATATGACACAATTCTTACCTGAGGTGAATAGCCTGCTGTCAACGGGTGTTATAAAAAGGAAAAGGACCCAAAAGAAGAAGCTAAATCATTGGAATGCAGTTAAACAAGACTTAATATACACATACATTCCACACACATACTACACACACACACACACACACACACACACACACACACACCATCCAGCAATTAATTAACAAGTACTAATTAAGCACCTACTATGTGCCAGATACAATGTGAGGCACTGAGATCCAAGTACAAAGAATAAAATAATCTCTGGCTCACAGGGGGTCTTCCTTTGAAGGGTCCCTCTTGCAGAAAAGTTTCAGAGGATGATGGGCATAAGAACTTCCATCCATTCTGTTTGTCCTTTCTGGGTTTTTTCTGGTTCCATGGTAAAAACAAACAGAAAGATTTTATTTATTTATTTATTATTTATTTATATTATTTATTGGTTTTGAGTTTTACAATTGTTCCCTCATTTTTGCTTCCCTACCCCCACCCCCCACAGAAGGCATTTTCTGTTAGTCTTTACATTGTTTCCATGTATACACTAATCTCAGTTAAATGTGATGAGAGAGAAACCATATCCTTAAGGAAGAAAAATAAAGTATAAGAGATAGCAAAATTACATAATAAGATAACAGGGTTTTTTATCTAAATTGAAGGTAGCAGTCTTTGGTCTTTGTTCAAACTGCACAGTTCTTTCTCTGGATACAGATGGTATTCTCCATTGCAGATAGCCCAGAATTGTCCAATTGTTGCACTGAAGGAATGAGCAAGTCCATCAAGGTTGATCATCACCCCCATGTTGCTGTTAGGGTGTACAGTGTTTTTCTGGTTCTGCTCATCTCGCTCAGCATCAGTTCATGCAAATCCTTCCAGGCTTCCCTGAATTCCCATCCCTCCTGGTTTCTAATAGAACAATAGTGTTCCATGACATACATATACCACAGTTTGTTAAGCCATTCCCCAAATGAAGGACATTCGCTTAATTTCCAATTCTTTGTCACCACAAACAGGGCTGCTGTGAATATTTTTGTACAAGTGATGTTTTTACCCTTTTTCATAATCTCTTCAGTGTATAGACCCAGTAGTGGTATTGCTGGATCAAAGGGTATAACAGAAAGCTTTTTGATGTGTCTTTAGTACCCACAATTCATCTCCTCCAAGTCTTAAGGAAAAATATGCCCCAGAACTTCCCAGTGACTAGATAGGAATGTGGTATTCCAACAGATATCCCCAGGACTCTTTCACATTATGGAAAGCATTTTTAGGCTGACCTTCCTCCTATCATGTTGATGTGAAACCCAAAGAGCAGATTAGATTAGTGTTGAACATATATCTCCATAGCTTAACATGGTCTTACATACTGTAGGTGCTGAATAAGTGCTTGCTGACTGAATATTTGAGTGGGGAAAAATGCTAGATTTGGGATCGGAAGAACTGGGTTGGAATCCCAACTCTTCTATTTACTTTCTATGCAGAACAGGTCATTTTTGTCATCGCTGGACCTCAGTTTCTTCCTTTATAAAATGAAAACTAATAGTCTTCTTAAAGACTTTTCCACTTATGAATATAATAATATTCTTTAACTGTACTGAGGCAGAGTTCCCCAAACCAACCAGAGGGAGAAAAGCAAACCTCATAGTAGCCTGCCTCAGTTTCCTCAATCCCTCCCCCACACCATAAAATTGCTTACATCCTTCCAGGCAGGGCACCTTCTCTTTTTCCCTGCCTTGGTTCCCACCTGCTCACATTGGAAATGTTTTGTGTATTTTTCCCTCTCCATACCTGCAGGATTTCTCACACATCTCACCTGAGTTCCAAAGCAGCGTTGGCTCCTGCTCCCCAGGCACATCGAACACCCCAGGAAATAGTGACTGGGACAGTGATTACCCCAGTCGAGAGTGTGGCATTAACCACTGCAGGTCAGTAACTTGGCACTCCTTTTCTGGAACTGGGGAGAACCCAACTCATTTCAACTTAAGCCTGTGTTAGGAGACAACTGAAAATCAGGAAGCTAAGGCTCCATCTCTGCTTTTCTGCTAACTTCCTGTGTGACCTTGGGCAAGTCCCTTCCCCTCTTAAACTGCAGTTTCTCATCTGTAAAATAGTGTTAGCATGATATAATAGATGGAATATTGGATTTGGAAATCAGGAAGACCTGGGTTCAAATTCCATACTAACCACATATTTACTTACAAGACCCTGAAAAAGGCTTTCTGAGTATCAGTTTTTTGATCTGTAAAATAGGTATGAAAATAGACACCCTGCCCCAGCTCAGTGCTATTGAAAGGATCAAATGAGATCATGTATCCAAAGTTCTTTGTAGCTATCATGTTATTATTTTTAATAATAATAATAATAATGAATTTAATTCTATATTCTTTAAAGTCCCTTCTAGTCATTCAGTTACTTTCCAAAAATCCCATTCATGCAGTTGATTAAGAGGAAATACTGGGTAGCTCATGTCCAGGAAAACATCAGGGAGCACAGCTGGTCCTTTGGTCCCTTTGGCAGGAGGCTAACTCTGTAGCTGTCTTCCCAGATCCTCACTGACTGCTCACTGTGCTGTGCTGAGATGGGCAATCACATTTCCTACAGTAGTCTAGTAATGTGGAGATGTGGTTTCCTTGTTCCCACTAAAATTGTTCTAGCTGGCAAGGGAGGGAGCCTCCAAATAGGAGGTTTCTTTTACTCCTGCTTTTCAAAAGGGAGTCTTGTTCTCTTAGCCTGGAAGCCCCTTCTACTGGGCAACCTTCCATCTCCTTTGAGAAAAATTGTAACTGGCACACATTGAAGAGGGTGTAAAGGGGCATTCTGACAACTAGTTGTTCTGCTAATTATAGTAAATGAATTCATGAAGTTGTACCTTCTGTGAAAGCTAATCTTAACAGAAACTTGTATAAAATGCTTATTGATCCAGTATGAATGCTTGGACAAAAGACAACGATCAAAGTGTATCCTTATACTTTCTAAGTGAGCACTAACCAATCAGTGTCCTGGTTAAGATAGGAAAAAGCCATTTATCCAGTGGGCTCTGCTCACCCAAACCAATCTCTGCTCTCTGGTGCATGTTTGTTTTTTTAAACCCTCTACTCCATGGAGTAGTCAGTTCCTCCATGTATATATCAACAAAATCCAGTTGAAAACTGTGGCAAAGTAGTACACTGAACATTTTCCTAGAATCCCAGAACATGGGATCTTGGGATTTAAAATGAAGGAAACTTAGACACCAACTAACACAACACACCCCCACTTTTACTGAGGCTCAGTAAGTCAGTGGCTTACCCAAAGTATAAGTGGCAGACTCTAAATCCAGAATTCTTCCTGCTCCTACTGACAGAGCCAGAAGGTCCCTCCAAGGTCACCCATAATACTTGACCAGTAGCCACTCATGCTTTCCTGGAAGACCTTCTATGCCTGGAAATCCTCCATTCTCAAGGCAACTTATTCCATTTTTCTAATTATTAGAAAATTCTACCTTATATTGAGTCACAATCTGATGCTTTACAAATCCTCTCCATTGCTAATCTAGACCCAAGCAGAGCACAGAGGGGAGCCTCATCTCTCATTCCCATAATAGAGCTTCGATTACTTGACAGCTGTCATGTTTCCCCAAAATTCACTCCTCCATTTTGAATTTCCCCAAGTCCTTAAGTGGATCCTTGTGTGGTCCTAGTAAGTTCCATTTAGATGAACTCTCTTCATCAAGGTTAAATATGAC
Source organism: Macrotis lagotis (assembly GCF_037893015.1). Lineage (NCBI taxonomy): Eukaryota > Metazoa > Chordata > Mammalia > Peramelemorphia > Peramelidae > Macrotis > Macrotis lagotis. The sequence continues at coordinate 358,796,798 of NC_133658.1, read as the reverse complement.
TTGCATTCTATTGACTATAGTATTCCAATCTGAATAGGGAAAGAGTATCATGGGGATAGCTCCCCAATACTATAGACACTGCTTCAATTAATGCCCTAAGATTTAATTGGTAAATCCTGTCCAATCCTTCCTTTGACCAAGAATACCCCCCCATATATAGCAACCTCAACCAGTGATCACCAGTCCTTCACTTGAAGCTCTCTAGTGAAAGAAGCCTCTCATATTAGTTTTTGGAATGCTTTGCCACCCCATTGGTCTATCCTGAGTTTGTAGCTCACAACAAAAAGAAAAACTTTCCAATTGTTTTCACCTGACTTCAGCTGCCATGCTCATTCTGTACTTCTGTAATTGTTTTGAACCCAAGAATCAGCAAAGTTAATAATTGTTTAAACTTAAACCTGCTCAACCTTGATTGGGATATATGAAAATTAACATGCATTTGCATTTTATGACCTCAGTTCCACAAGTTTGGTGAACTAATATCAGCACTTTCTATAATAATGCCTTAGCTTTGAGGAAGGTTTTATTAATTAGTCATTTTTCAGTCATGTCCAATTCTTCGTGAAGATGAATTTTCCTGGTTCCAAGCCCAAACACTGTGCTGTCTTGGCCAATGAGGCAGGTAGCCTTACTTAAACAATTAGCCTTAGAGAAGAATTTCCTATTCACACCTCTAATGTATCTGCTCATTCTTCTTCTCTAATATAGATAGTTGTTCCAATTTACTCTTGACCTAAAAGATGCAGTGTTTGGAAATTGGTCTGGAAAGTCTAACAATTAAAAAATATTAGCTAACTCATACTCTGTGAATCTTCCCATTATTTTAACATATTTTTATTTGCTTGAACTGGAAACAGTATCTTTATGAAACCAGATATGTATGCTGGCTTCAAATTCAGGTCAGTAGTTACCAAGGTCAGTTTTCCATAGGTGTCTGTGATCAAGAGACTGGACTACTCTCTAGCACCCAAGCTACAACTAGTTAGGTGAGGGTTCAGCTATTGGACTATTGTAGCCTACAGTGGCATCCCAGTGCAGCCAGACTTCCCAAAGCCAATCTTCCTAGGACCTCCCTAGGCCTCTCTGCCACCACCTTTCAATATCTCTTCCTATCATGCCCCCATTTTTGCTTGCGTCACTCCCTGATGTCACAGATTCTCAAAATTTAAAAGGAGTTCAACTTAGGACATTACCTACAAGCATATGAATTCCTTCTACAGGTCATCTAATATCTTCCTTGCACTGCTGTCACTTCCTGTTATGGGGAGATCACTCTTTATTTATTTGGACAGCACTTATTATTAGGAAATTATTCTAAGTATGGAACTGAAATTTGCCTCCTGTAATTGCCTCCTATGGGTTCTTGTTCTGTTCTAGAATCAGCCAAACAAAACAAAGCTAACCCCTCCATCACCTGAAGGTCTGTCAGATATTTTGGATAAGCAGTGACTTAGCCTCCTTCCCATGTCCTTTCTTCTGACCAAACATCCCAGTCCTGGTTACCATTCTCTGAACACTCAGGACTGTCACTATTCCTACTAAGACATCTTTCCCATAATTTGCATAATAATCAATCTCTAGGTAGAGATCTGATAAAGGGCAGAGGACAAGAGGATAATCACTTCTCTGAGTTGTTTACTTCTGCCTCAGTTTCCTCACTTATAAAATGAGAACACTACCACCTGCTCATCTCACTGAATGTTGAGGATCTGGTAAAGTGATGTATGAGCCAGAGATGGAGAATTATTGTCCCCAGAGCATATCTTCCTGACTTGCCTTCTGCTCTTTTCCCCTCCAGCATGCTCCCAAGGGATAAGTCTCTCTACCTCACCTAAACCGGCCGTTTCTCCCCTCCGAGGCTCAGAAGAAGGACACGGGGATGTGGGCCTGGATGATGGGAGGAAGCATCGAGCAAGTCTGGCAGAGTGGAGGGCTGTTCTAAGGCACCTGTACATTGCCCAGCTGGGGAGCAGTTCCTTCTTTCCAACTCCAAAGCCAACTTCTGAAGGCAGAGAGCTTGCTAGGTCCCTCCCCACCCCCAACCCCAAAGAACAAACAAGACTCCCTTTTCTGTTCATTTGCTTAGCTTAGCTACAAACTCTTTCCCTAGTGACCTGCTCTTAGACACAGCCCCAAGTTTCTGCACCAGGCTCCCCTGCTGGGCCAGCCCCATAGCAAACTGCGCCTTCTGACTTGCTAACGGCACTCAATCCGTGCAAGGAAATGTGAAGTCTGTGTGAATAGTGTACATGCAAAGGCCTTGGATATCCAGCAAAGTAAATCCCAAAATCCACTGGCATGCCTCACAGGGAGGGGGGCGGGTAGCCGGCCAGAGGGCTGGTAGAAATGCAAACCCAGTTTTACAAACATGCCCACTGTCCTGGGCGTGAGTGTGTTGGCTCCACGTCAGTAGATTACTAAGTGTGTTTAGACCTGTGCTGAAGACATCTTTAAGATTTTTTTGTGGAAGAAAAATAGTAGTTTACTTTCTAGTAAAAAGCATTTTATATTAACTGTAGCACATTTTTTTAGTTATACATAGACAGAAGATGTGTATAAAAAGCCTGCCAAACCTGTTTCTATGATTTCTACAGCAAGAAATGGACATTTTCTAGCCATGTTGCCTGGCATTGTTATTTTTTTTTCAGCCATATGTCCATCTATTTAAAATTGCTGATAATGATTTTGTCTATTTATGGAAAAGGAAGAAAAAAAACCCACCAGAATTACAGTTTCTCGAAAGGGGCGTTTATTTCCATTTGGTTTTGCTCTTTCTTTGTTAAGGGGCTCCCTTTGCCCTGCACATTTGTTTTGGTTCACAATGCTTAGCTCAAACTTTCTTTATAATAAAACTTCTGAAAAGTAGAAAGCAAACCACTGGTCTGTTATTCTCTTGTGAACAAAACACCCACACATGTCTGTATACCCCAGACTACACTGTGGCCATGACCCACATATGACTGATCTTTCTCTAGGTCCCAGAAATTATTTATGACCCTCACACTAAATTTGAGTTTATATCAAAGATTATGAAAAGAACACGACCACAGATTAAGAGTTGGAAGGGATCTTGAAGATTATATGGTCCAACCCCTCTCATTTTACAAATGATGAAACCAAGATCCAGGGAGAAAAGTGATTTGCTCAAGTTTACACAAGTATTAGTGTAAGAGAGACAGGATTCAAATTCAAGACCTCTGACCTATCAATCATCCTCTGAGGCAGATTTGGGGAGGGAGGGCATTCCAGACTTGAGGCCAATTTAGCTGGCTCTCAGAAGGTGAGTCCTTCAGGGCTTTTGAAGTTGAATAGTGAGGGTTACATTTGATCCTAGATGCAATATCACCTGCAACAAACTTTCCACTAATATACTATCTACCAGCCATAGCTTAGAAGAGGATACTCATCTGACAGATTTAATATAATCTCCAGTATTAATAAAAGGACATCAACCAGCTCTTTTGATTACTGCTGCTTTTCCTAGATATTCACTAACCTTTCATTCCTTTTCCAAGAATTCAATTCAAGCTCATACAAACCAATAGTTTGAAGAACCTATCTCATTCCCCTTGGGAAAAAATATCAGACCATTCAAGAACCTATCTCATTCCCCTTGGGAAAAAATATCAGACCATTCATCCTTCTTTAATTCTCTTACAGCATTCCTGTTCAGCAATCCTATCAGCCATTTCAAGTAACATGGGAGACATTTATCCAGATCTGGTGACTTGAATTCAGTTTTTTTCCTTAATTTTTATTTTCAGTTCCAGCTGCTCCCTCGCCCATTGGAAAGGAAATGATACCCATTATATATGTGAAGTCATATAAGGGAAAAAACCTCATTAAATTGAGAGCAACTCATTTAAAGAAATGAGCTCAAAATTTTAAATTGAGGAATGCCTAAACAAGTCGTGGTATATGATTGTGATGGAATATTACTGTGCTATAAGAAATGACTAAGGGGATTGTATATAAAGCATGTTCTCTCTCTCTCTCTCTAAATATATATGTGTGTGTATACAAAATATGTACTATATATAAATATAAAACATTTCCATATTAACCATGCTAGGAAAAAATGCAGGAAAAATGAAGAAAAAAACATGTATGCTTTAATCTGCACTCAGACCCCATCAGTTCTTTCTCTGGAGGTAGATAGCATTTTTCATCATGAGTCTTGAAATTGTCTTTGATCATTATATTTCTGAAAATAGCTAAGTCATTCACAAATGATCATTATACAGTTATGTTATTATTATGTACAATGTTCTGATTCTGCTCATTTCACTTTACAACAGTTCTTCACTGTTTTTGTTAAGTCTATAAGTTTTCTATAAGTCTTTATAGGTTTTTCTGAAACCATTTTAGTTATTTCTTATAGTAGTATTCTATCATAATCATATACCACAACTTGTTCAGGCATTCCCCAATTTTGAACTTTGAACCCATTTCTTTAAATGAGTTCCTCTCTTAATTTAATGAACTTTTCTCTTAATATCTCCTCACTTATCATGGGTTTCATTACTCATTAACATCTTTCTGGTTGATTTTTTTCCCAGAATAAAAATCATTCTCCTTGGGAAAAAATTGGAAGAAAAATTAGAGTTAAGTATTGCCATCTTCTCTCCATCATCATTGTCCAGTCTCTTCATTTTGCAGAAGAGGAAACTGAAGCCCAGAGAAAGAAAATAATTTGCCCAAAGCCACAAAGTAAGTCAGTGGCAGAGCAAGGGCCAGAACCCAAATCTCCTGACTCCCAGTCCAAGACTCTTCCCACTGTCCTAATGTATCAGATTAAAAGATGAAAGGACAAAAATCATTATTATTTCTATCCATTTCCACTTGATTGGGTTTGTTTGTCCTTTGTTCTTGAAGAAGGCCACAACATCAGGGAGGTAATGCCATGAAAAAAGCATGTGAATTGGATTTAAGTGAGGAGATGCTGAGCTAAATCACTAACCTCATTTTCTCCTCCATAGTCACCTGGGTCCAGTGACCACATATGAATCAGGATGCCTGGAGATGGCCCTGGATGTAAGACAAGCAGGGATAAGTGACTTGCCCAAGGTCACACGGCTGATAAGGGGCAAGTGTCTGAGGCTGGATTCAAACTCCCATTATTCTGACTCCAAGGCTTATACTCTGTCCACTATGCCATTTAGCTGCTCTTGATTGGGTTTAGAAGGATATAAGAATGACAATATGAATGAAGACTTCTCTGATACAAGGGAAGCAGTAGGTGAAAGATGAAATGACTGAAGAAAGCAAAGGTTCTTTCTTCTGAGCATATCAATCTATTAGACAATGCATACTGAGCTAGGTGAGCTCACACTAGTTGTGTGGTCCTGGGCAAGTCACTTAACCCCTTAAGAAAAAAAGAGGGGGACAGCTAGGTGGTGCAGTGGATAGAGCACTGGCCCTGGAGTCAGGAAGACCTGAGTTCAAATCCAACATTTAATAATTGCCTCGCTGTGTGACCTCGGGCAAGTCATTTAACCCCATTGCCTTAAATAAATTTAAAAAAAATTTAAGTTTTAAGGGGAAAAAAGGTGGACAATGTATGCCAATGGCCTAAGAAAGCAGGACCTCCTCAATTTAGGCTTGAACATTAGGTAATATGATTTATAATTGGATGAAAGATTAGGGATTTTCCAAAGTGAGAGGAGAGAGCAAACAAGTATAATTTCTTAAATCAAAAAGGAAATGCTTGGTCTGTAAACAATCAAAGGAACGTGAAAACAATAACTGATTAACCAGGATGAAGCCAGGTTTTAGATAAGACATATAGGTTGCTTGAGATATACAATTGTGAGAAAACTCCTTACATCAATCTTTGAATGTGACTAAGTTTCTGGTCGGCATAACCTAGTTAGCCAGTTATGCAGGTATAGGTTCAAACAATGCAATAAGGTTTTTTCTCCCAATTCACACAACTTGATAAAGTTTCTCACAAGACAGAATTTAAACTAGAGTCATAATTAAGTAGAAAGTGAATTAAGCTAGCTTCAGAACTGAGTCACAAAATGGAGTTGGTGTGGTTCACTCAATCCCCATAATTTACTATTTACTATCCTAATCCCTTCAATTTCCTCAGAAGACAAGGGTCTGTTCCTTATTAGTTAGAAGTCACAGGATCATGGAGCAAGATGAGGTCTTAGATATCATAAATTCCATTTCCACCTTTTTTATAGATGTGGAAACTCAGAGATTAAGTGAGTGGTCCAAGCTTATATGGCTACTCAATGGGAAGGCTAAAATTCTAACCTAGATCTTATAATTCCAAATTCAATTGGAATTTTCCACTATTTCAAAGCTATTAGCACTTTCACAGGGGTGAGAAACCTTTATTCTGCCAAGAGCCATTTGGATATTTATAACTTCATTCAAGGATGTTATACAAAATTATCAACTTAAAAATCCTAACCCTAAAAAGTTCCTAGATGTATTGAATTTTGAGTCCCTTGCCTGTGGTTACCTTGGGAACACCAGACCAAATGAATTTGAGGATTTTATACAGCCAGTGGACCAGATATTTTCTGCACCCATTCTAGAGAGAGGCAGCCTCTAGGAAGACCTGGATTTAAGTCCTGTCTCTAACAAATATTTGTTGGTTAAGTCATTTAATTTCCCAGTGGCATTGAGATAGATCTCCAGGCATTGCTGAGGAGTGGCCACTCTGAATTGATGGTGGGGATTTCCAGTACCAGTGCAATCACCTCTCAGTTCCTCCCTGCTAAACAAGGCATGTCTTTTAAAGACTTGGTACTCCTGGAACCTCTGACCAGAATATGGTTTGTCTTGATCCCACTTCCCAAAGGGAGTGAAGGATTTGTAGTTATGCCTAAAACAGGTAGTGGAGGATATGTTATTAGGAGAAGGTGGACTCCTCCAGGCCACAGATATTGAAGAGTCCCCAAGCACAGCAAGGATTGCAGCCATTGCATCAGATTCCTGAAAAGCACTGAGTTTCCTGCCTTGAGGTAGGATTTCAGTTTCCCCTCCTGCCTGAGCAAAAATCCACTCGCTCAAATCCCCAACACAAAAAGGCTCCTTAACTTAGACCAAAGAACTCCAGGGAATTATTGGGGCCATCGGGGGATGAGGGGCCCAGACCTACCAGGGGAAAACAGAGATTCATCTAAGGAGGAGTCCACCTGAAACCTGCTGCCACCAATGGTCCTGATGATGCCAAATCAAACTCAAATCCATTTTTAAATGAAATCTGAGAAAGTAATAAAATTCCCTGCAACAGCTATCTCAGACAATTCTCATCTCTCCTGTCAAGCAAATGAATTCCTGGTGTCAGGGCCTTAAGATTCTTCCCCAAACATGCAATCATTCACATAAAAGAGAATACTCAGATAAAACCCATCACAGAGCTTCCAGAAAGAAAACCACCCTGGCCCCAGATAGTTATGAAAGTTTTAAAAATTCTGAGGCCCAAAGTGAAACATTTGACTTACCTCTTCACAATGAGATGATAGCGTTAGATTTCAGATTAAGACATATATCTTGGACATGGTCAACATGGAGATTTGTTTTTGCTTGTACATACACAAGGGTTTTCATTTGGTTGAGTTTTTGTTCTTTTCCACAATGGAAGGAAATAGGAGGAAGAGAAAATAAATTTTCTGATAATTAAAAAAACTAAAAAGGAAGGGAGGAAGATGAAGGTAGAAAATGAATCTATGTCCTGTGATTTGGTTCTATGATTAGTAAGGGATCATATAAATGATCTTTAATGGAAAGCCCAGTATGTCTCAACTTTACTCTGCAAATATTCAACTGTATACATGACTCCTGTATCTTCAGACTCCAATCCTGCAGCAATGTAGTCCTGCCTCAAAGTCAGGAAGGATGAAAACAAGTCATGGGATGTGAGAATAAAGAAATCACATTTCCCTTCCCATTTTCTCTACTCCCAACTATCAAGGGAAACCATAGAGGACTCTTTGAGCCTTCCTTGTAGGACAGAAGGGTAAGGGAGAGATTGCCAGGAGGAAGGAATAGGTGCAATTGCATGGAAGAGACTTGTGAGTCTTAGGGATTAAATAGAGGGAGAACAAGGTACTTCCAAGACTGGGCACATTTCCTGGAAGTGAAAAGTTGACAGAAGTTTTAGGCACAAGGAGAAAAAATCCATAATGAGGTATTTTTTGACACTGCATGAAAGCTATGTGAAGGGGCAGAGAAATCCCCGAGACCCCAGACCAGATGGAGGAGCCCTAGTAGCATCCTCTCACCTCTGAGGGAAGGTGGACTGATCTGACTAGAATATTGAGGATAATAGAAGACAAGGAAAAGTCTTCAAAGAAGACCTAAAATGGAGTTTCAGTGGCTCATAGCTATAAAGGAAAACATCTAGGCACAATCTCTCCTCTCTGAGGAAAGATAAAGATGTGACAATACCTGAGAAACCACAATAATCTGTAGATAGCACATTTGAAGAGACAGAAGCAGTGGGATCTCCACCAATTGTATGTTGTGAGGGACTGGGAAGGGCTGTTTACTGAAGGTTACCATTTTCTCTGTGCCAATTTTTTGTTTCCATATCTATAAATAAACTTGTTCATTTTTTGAACATTGTGAACAATGTGTTTGCAAGGGGAATCAATAATTGTGGTAGGCAGAAGCAGACAAAAAATTCTCTGACAAAAAATTGAGGCAATGAACCTGAGAAGTGAGAAATCACCCAAAGGATAAGCACAAACTTCCTTAAGAATTTCTTTTTGTTCTTCCATGGACCATAAATATCACTGCTTTCTTCATTAATATTGGACCTGGGAGACAGTTATCGCATTAAGGAATTTTGAGCAAACCTCTGATGCAACCATTATCCAGGAAGAGAAAACTAGAGAATGAGAGAGACTATTGGAGAAAGGTAGGCAGGGCAGGGTGGAGTCAAGATGGTGGAGAAGTCAGCAACTTCAGTTCAGCTCTCCTCAAAACCTCTTCTACAACCACATTAAAAATATATATATATATATATCTGGGGCAGCTAGGTGGAGTAGTGGATAAAGCACCAGCCCTGGAATCAGGAGTACCTGGGTTCAGATCCGGTCTCAGACACTTAATAATTACCTAGCTGTGTGGTCTTGAGCAAGCCTCTTAACCCTGTTTGCCTTGCAAAAAAAAATTATATATATATATATGTATATATATATATATATATATATATATATATATATATCAAACCAAATTCTAGGAAGGAATATCAAGAAAAATTCACAGTGAGTAATTTTTCCACCCCAAAGCAACTTAGGAAGACAGAAAGAGAGGTCTGCAGATAAGTGGGAGAGGGTTGACCAGGAATGCTGTAACATCCAGGTTGTGGGAGTGGCAGCAGTAACAGAGAGCAGCCCAGTACCCAGGGTCATTAAAAGGAATCCAAACCTGGGCATAAATAAATCTCAGGAGACTCCTGTACTAGCTTGGGGAACAGGAAAAGGTGCCATCTGGCAGCTTTTTTGCCTGTTAGTTCATAACCCAATTCCAGAAAATAGTTTAAGAATGAAAAGGAAGAGGGGCAGCTAGGTGGTGTAGTGGATAAAGCACCAGCCTTGGAGTCAGGAGTACCTGGGTTCAAATCCGGTCTCTGACACTTAAAATTACCTAGCTTTGTAGCCTTGGGTAAGCTACTTAACCCTATTTGCCTTGCAAAAACCTAAAAAAAAAAAAAAAAAAAAAAGAATGAAAAGGAGGGGTGGCTAGGTGGTGCAGTGGATAGAGCACCAGCCCTGAGTTCAAATGTGACCTCAGACACTTAATAATTACCTAGCTGTGTGGTCTTGGGCAAACCACTTTGCCTTGCCTTAACCCCATTTGCCTTGCAAAAAAAAAAAAAAAAAAGAATCAAAAGGAATAGTGATAGGTCACAAGGGAACAGGAGCCCTACATATATAAATGGAAGAATATGGGATAGAAGGGCAGTGACCAGACCTCTGCCAAGAGCAGGCTACTTTGAAAGCACGAAAAATGTATGGGCTCCCAGACTAAGCTGTGAAAGTAGCAGAAGGATGACATAAAAGACAAGCTTGGGCCAGTAGCTCACAGTCCCCAATCACCCAGAAGTGAACAGAGCCTAACTTTAACATAAAATCCAAAGTTAAGAAATAGGCTGGGAAAATTGAACAAAAACAAAGAGCCTGACTACAAAAGTTACTATGATGACAAGGGAAGCCATAAGACACAAAAACAGGAAAAGACAAGGATTTGAAAATATCTGCAAAGTCTATGGGACACAAACCCAATAAGAATTCTTAGAAGATTTTATGGAAAAGTGTTTTTAAAGAACAGAAAAAATAACAAAATTAAATCCAAATAAGAGGAGTAGATTGAGAAAGACTGAGAAAAAAGAATTAATTATATCACAAGGAAATTAGAACATGGAATATATTGTGTATCAATCTTAAGAATAGGAGAACAATTCATTTTTTGTTTTAGATTTTTGCAAGGCAAATGGGGTTAAGTGGCTTGCCCAAGACCACACAGCTAAGTAATTATTAACTGTCTGAGGATGGATTTGAATTCAGGTCCTCCTGACTCCAGGGCCGGTACTCTATCCACTGCGCCCCCTAGCCGCCCCAGGAGAACAATTCATAAAGTAACGAGAGAGAACTTTGTGAGGTATAAGATAAGTAATTTCAATTCTATTAAATTAAAAAGATTTTTCTACAAATAAAACCAATGTAGCCAAGATTAGGAAGAAAACAGGAAACTGAAGGAAAAATGTTTATAGACAGTCTCTCAGATAAAAGTTTTAAGTCACAAATATAAAAATAACATTGTCATATTTACAAGAATACAAGTCATTCCCCAATTGATAATTAGTCAAAGATATGAACAGGTGGTTTTTTGTTCTAGAAATCAAACTGTATATAGTCATATAAAAATGCTCTAACTCATTACTGATTAGAGGAAAGCAAATTAAAACAACTTTGAGATATCATTTTACCCCTATAACATTGACTAAACTGACAGAAGTCCTTCAATTAGGTTGTGGTATGTGATTGTGATGGAATACAAGTGCTATAAGAAATAGCTGGTTGATTTTAGAAAAACATGGAAAAACATCTGAGATAATGAAAAGTGAAATGAGAAGTATATTTTAGTAATAAGTACATAGCAATTTAGTAATAAGTCCTAATAATTTTAAGTAATGTGGTACATAGTAATAAAAAATAAAAAACAACTTTGAATGACTAATTAATCTTGAGTACCATAAATATTCAAACCAATTACAATGAACCTATGAGGAAAGATGCTATCCACATTCAGAGAAAAAACTGATAACGAGAAGTATTTCTAGTATGATCTTGCATATTGTGATATGTACATAAGTTATATTTATGTACATGTGAGAATGTGTTTAATTTTAACCTTCTTTAGGGTAGGGTGGATAAGGAGAGAGAAAAAAGTGTCCAACAAAGAAAAGAAAGCTCAGAAGGAATTACAGAAAAGCAGGGCAATTTTGAAAAGAATGTGTAGTATTTATTGCATAGTTTTTCCAAAAATGGTAAGCAGTTTGAAATGATAATCCATGATTTTATATTAAATCTTCTCTATGCTATGAATGGGAATAGCTTTCTCTCTCTCTCTCTCTCTCTCTCTCTCTCTCTCTCTCTCTCTATCTATCTATCTATCTCTCAGGTTTTTGCAAGGCAAATGGGGTTAAGTGGCTTGCCCAAGGCCACACAGCTAGGTAATTATTAAGTGTCTGAGACCAGATTTGAACCCAGGTACTCCTGACTCCAAGGCTGATGCTTTTATCCATTGCATCACCTAGCTGCCACTTTTTCTCTCTTTTGTATTTAAAATAATTTTTAAAATTATGAAAAAAAGAAAAAAAGTTAATAGTTTAGTAAAAGAGACACAAAAATACTGAATGAAATAGTTTCATAAAAAGTAAAACTGGTTAAATGTAAACTAATGATTCCATGAGACATCAAGAAACAATGAAACAAAGACATAAGTATGAAAAATAAAAAGAAAATGTAAAACATCTTAAAAGAAAAACAACTGATCTGGAAAATAGATTAAAAAGAGATCATTTTAAAATTATTGGACTACCTGAAAACTATCAACAACAGAAACAACAGAAAGTCTGGAAATCTTATTTCAAGAAATTGTAAAAAGCTAAGTTACTTAAAGAGAAGGATCAAGAAAGCCATAGCCCCATTTCCAGGTCCCCTTTGCAGAGTATTGTCTTTAGTTCTGGGAGTATTTGGGAGTAATATTGACCATATAGATGACATCATAACACAAAGAGTACTGGACTTGGAATCAGGAAGACTCATTTTCATGACTTCAAATCCAGCCTCAGACACTTAGTAGCTGTATGACCCTGGACAAGTCACTTCACTTCACAGTTTGCCTCAATTTCCTCAACTATTAAATGAGTTGTAGAAGGAAAAAACAAACTACTCCAGAATCTTTGCCAAAAAAACCCCAAAACCTCGAATATTACCACAAAGAATCAGACATGACTAAAATAATACAACTACAACAAAGCTTGCCCAGACCAGATTGTGGAATCCTTATTAAAAAGAGGAAGTTTTAAAGCATTTTAATGCTTATATCTATTAAATCAGTGTGACTTTAAACAAATCCAGTTGAGTGGTTAGACTGGACCTACTGCCAACCCTAAATTCTATGATCCTGTGAACTAAAAATGTTTAGCCTGAAAAAGAAGGCTTAGAATGGTCATCGATGTCTTCAAGGATTTAACAGTCTTTTAGGGAGATGAACGCTTCTGAATGATGGGTAGGAAAAAAAATGACACTGGAGGTGACCTCCTCCAATTCAGGCCTCCCAGATCCCAGCCAGAGATCAAATATGAATTCTTCTTCCCCAATCTTCCTGCAATTGACTTTTCCCTCTTCCCCACTTGTGGCTGGACACTGAGATTCACCTCAAGTTCACTCTCCACTTCCACAGTGAGGGTAGACTTGACCCTTTCTGGCTCTCTACCCCGAGCAGCAGATGTGGCTATTCATAGCACTTGAATAATCTGGAAGTTAATATTTTTTGGTAAGATGGAGGACCACCACCATATTTTCCCAAATGACATAGCAATACAACCTAAAGTCTTTTAGACCTGTTTGCTACTCCATTCAGACCACACACACACACACACACACACACACACACACACACATCCCAGATACTAGCATCTGGACTGCAGATGTACCCTATAGACATCTGGATCTTGCCTTCTTCCCTGTAGATATGTTCTTAAGATTTCTGGGACCATCATCTTTATTGTAGCTAAACCTTTCTATATATGTTGCCTTCTTCAATTAGGGACTCTCTCCTTTTTTTTTCCTAATTGTACCCCACCCTGTGCATGACATAGAAAGTGCTTAATAAATTGTCTCATTCATTAAAAAATGATTAAAGAAAACTGCCTACATTTCTTGAAACTGGACAGCAAAATTCACTAGATACCTCCTGAAATAAATCCCCAAATACAAATTGCTAGGAATATTATAGCCACAGTGTAGAGCTCCCAGGTCAGGGAAAAATTACTGCAAGCAGCCAGAAAGAAATAATTCAAATAGCATGAAGCCACAGGCAGGATGAGATAAGATTTAGCAGCTACCTCTATAAAGGAGTAGAGGATATAATATATGACTTTTCTAGATAACCAAGAATACTCTATCCAACAAAACTGAGCACAATCCTGCAGAGAGAAAAATGGATATTTAATGAAGAAGAAGAATTTCAAGCATTCCTGATTAGAAGAGTAGAGCAATAGAAAAGTTTACATTAAAATACAAGACTCAAAGAAAGCATAAAAAAGCAAATGAGGCAGAAATTGAGATGATGATACATGTAAGTGCTAAGAATCTTATCATCATGAAGGTTCTTAGAGGGAGCCTACTTAGACAGAGGGCATGGGTATGTTGGAATGATCTCAGAAAAAAAAACATTGAAGAATGAGAATGAGGGATACATTGGGAATAGGGTGATGGGAAGAATATGGTTAATATCTCAACTAAATAAAGAGCATGAAAAAGATTTTATACAATGAAAGGGAAAATGAGGGATTGAAAAGCAAACAATGCTTTTACCTCACTCTCATCTGTATCAGTTCAAGAAAGGAAGAATTTATATACACACATAAATTCAACATACCCAAGAAGGAAGTAGGAAGGAAAGGAAGAATGACCAAGGAAACAGACCCTGTCATGGGGTAGGAAATAAGAGAGAAGATAAATTAAGAGGGAAAGTAGTCAAAAACAAAATAGATTCTTGAGGAAGGGACATGGTAAAATACAGAGGTTAAGTATAAGTGAATAGGATGGAGTGAAATACATAGTTAGCAATCATAACTGTGAATATGAATGGAATGAATTAACCCATAAAATGAAAGATAGTAGAATGGATTAGAAAGCAAAATCCAATATGTTATTTACAAGAAACACCCTTGAAACAGAAAGATACACAAAAAAATTAAAGTCAGCAGTTGGGGCAAAATCTATTATGTCTCAGATGAAGTAAAAAAAAGGCAAAAGTAGCAATCATGAGCTCAGACAAAGCAAAAACAAAAACAGGTCAAATTAAAAGAGATAATTAGAAAAACTATATTTTGTTAGAAGAGACTGTGGATGATGAATTAATATCAGTACAGAATATATATTCACAAAATGTATCCAAAATTTGTGAGGGCAGAGTTAAGAAGAAAGTAAATATATAATAGTAAAAGACCTCAATTTACTCTTCTTAGACCTATATAACCATAAAATAAACAAGGAAGGAATTTTGAGAGATGCATAGAATTTAGATATGATAAACTTTTGAAAAATATTAAATGGAAATAGAAAAGAGTATAACTCTTTCTAAGCTATGCATGACATCCTTACCAAAAAAAATGACCATATATTAGGATATAAAACCCTCACAAACAAATGAAGAAACACAGAAATATTAAATGCACCTTTCTCCTAATACAATAAAAATTTACATTCAATAAAATGCCTTTGAAGCATCGGATTAGAATTAATTGAAAAATAAATAACCTAATCTTAAAGAATGAGGAGATCCTAGAAACAATCAATAATTTCATTAAAGATAATGACAGCAATGAGACAACATATTAAAATTTGTGGGATACAACCAAAACAGTACGTAGGGAGAAATCTTTATCTCTAAATGGTTACATCAATAAAAGAGAGAAAGAAGAGATCAATGAATTGGATCTGCAACTAAGAAAGGAGAAAACCAACAAATTAAAACTGCCAGCTAAACACCAAAATAAAAATCCTGAAAATCAAGGGAGAGATTAATAAATTTGAAAGGAAAAAACTGAACTAATAAATTAAATTAGGAGCTGACTTTAGAAAGCAAAAAAAAAAAAACAGACAAACTATTGGTTAATTTCATTTTTTAAAAAAGAAAAAGAAAAAATAAGTTATTTATAAAAAATCAAAAAGGTTAATATACAACCAATGAAGATGAAATAAATACAGTTATTTGTATTTATTTTACCCAACTACATAACAATAAAACTACAATCTAAATGAAATTGGTGAATATGTTTAAAAATATGTTGCTCAGCTTAATAGAGAAGGAAATAGAATATTTAAAAAAACCCTATCTTGGAAAAATATTGAACAATCCATAAATGAGTATTCTAAGAAAAATGTTCCAGGATCAGAGAGATTTAAAATTAAATATTAACAAGTATTTAAAAAACAATTAATTCCAATGCTACATAAACTATTTGAAAAAAAGTAAAGGAGTCTACCAAATTCCTTCTATGAACTCAAATATGATTTTGATTCTTTTTCTTTTTTTTTAAAAATTTTTTTCCAGGCAATGGGATTAAGTGACTTGCACAAGGCCACACAGCTAGATAATTATTAAGTGTCTGAGGCTGGATTTGAACTCAGGTACTCCTGACTCCAGGGCCAGTGCTCTATCCATTGTGCCACCTAGCCACCCCCCTGATTTTGATTTCTAAAGCAGAGAAAGCAAAAACAGAAAAAGAAAACCATAGACCAAATAGTAAATATTGATACAAAAATTTAAATAAAACATCAGCAAGGAAATTACAACATTATAATATAAAGATCCTATACTATGACCAGGTGGGATTTTTATCTAAGAAATGTAAGAAAGGGGCAGCTAGGTGGCGCAGTGGATAGAGCACAGGCCCTGGAGTCAAGAGTACCTGGGTTCAAATCCATTCTCAGACACTTAATAATTACCTAGCTGTGTGGCCTTGGGCAAGCCACTTAACTCCATTTGCCTTGCAAAAACCTAAAAAAAAATAGAAATGTAAGAAAACTGTAAGCATAGTCACCCATATTAATAACAAACCCACAAAAATAATTGTTTTATTGCACATGAAAATTACTTTTGATAAAATACAGGACTGATCCCTATTAAAAACAGGCTAAAGATAATAGGTGAGGGGTGGCAGCAAAGATGACAGAAAAAAAGGTGGGATTCACCTGAGTTCTCCCAAATTTTTCTCCAAGAACTTTATAATAAAGCCTCAAAATGAATTCTGGAGCAGCAAAATTCACAAGAGGATGGGGTGAAACAATTGTTCAGCCTAAGACAATCTAAAAGGTTGGCAGGAAAGATCTGTAACACCAAGTTAGGAGTGAAGTGCAGTCTGTATAAACAACACAACAGAAGGCCTTGGGAACAAATGGATTGCAGCAGTGACTGCCAAAGCTCTCAGCCCATAGACAGAAAAGAAGTTAGACAACTGATAAGAAAAAAGATTACATGGGTCCCTTTGCTGGCACTGGGTGTAGGACTGTTTGCATTACCCACACATGAATATTGGTCATAGGCCTGGATCTGAAAACAGGTGCACATAATAAAAACAACTCTGCTATACCACTTCATATCTATCAGATTGGTTTATATGACAGAAAATTGAGTCACTAGTGCATCACAGGTGAAGTTGTGAACTGGTCTAAACATTCTAGAGAGAAATTTGGAACTATGCTCAAAGGGCAGTCAAAATATGCACATTCTTTGTTCCAGCAACCACCACTCAGTCTGTATCCCAAAGAAATCATAATAAATGAGAAAAGGAACCTCATATACAAAAATATTTATTATAGCTCTTTTGTGGTAGCAAAGAATTGGAAATTGACAGGATGCCCATCAACTGGAGAATGCCTGTAAAGTTGTGGTTTATGAATGTAATGGAATGCTATTGTACAATAAGAAATGATGAGGGGGCAGCTAGGTGGTACAGTGAATAGAGTACCATGCTGGGAGTTAGGAGGACCTGAGTTCAAATTTGATCTCAGATACTTAATAATTACCTAGCTGTGTGACTTTGGGCATGTCACTTAATCCCATTGCCTTGCAAAAAAAAGAAGAAAAAAAGAAATGATGAGCAAGTAGATTTCAGAAAAACTTGGAAAGATTTATATGAACTGATATTGAGTTAAAGAGCAGAAATACAAAATAATAAAATAACAGCAACAATTAATGATGATCAACTATGATAGACTTAGGTCTTCTCAGCATTAGAATGATTCAAGGCATGTTATCCATATTCAGAGAAAGAATCATGGAGTCTGAATGCAGATTGAAGCATACTATTTTCACTTTTTTTATTGTGGGTTTTTTCATGGTTTTTCTCTTTTGTTCTGTTTCTTCTTTCACAACATGACAAATAAGGAAATATGTTTAACATGATTGCCTATGTATAACCTATATCAGATTGCTTGCCATCTTGGAGAAGGGGAAGGGAAGGAAGGAGAAAATATTGAAACTCCTAAATCTTACAAATAATGAATGTAGAACACCAGCCCCAGAGTCAGGAGGACCTGAGTTCAAAACCGGCCTCAGACACTTAATAAATACCAAGCTATGTGACCTTGGGCAAAGTCATTTACCCCCATTGCCTTGACAAAAAAAAAGAACCATAAATAATGAATGTTGATATCTTTATGTATAATTGGAAAAAATCAAAATGCCATTTAAGAAAAACTAAAATCAATAAAAAAATAGATGCACAAAAAATCTGAAGTTTGAGACAGTGCTCCCTATAATCCAGGAGGAGAACCCAACTTTAACTTTAATAGTCAAGATATAGGCTGGAAAATGAGCAAACAACATCAAAGACCCTGACTATAGAAAGTTGCTCTGGTATCAGGGATGATCAATATAAAAAAATCAAAAGAAAAAAAGTCATAACTACTACATTCGAAGCCTCAAAGAAAAATTGCTTGCAGCCCAAAGAGAAGAACAATGCAAGAAAATCATGAAAAATGAGTCAATAGCTTGGTTCAAAAAAGGCATACAAAAAACCTAAAGAAAATAGAACCTTAAAAAACAAAATAGGTCAAATGGTTAAAGAGTACAAAAATCCAATGAAGAGAATAATGTCTTTAAAAGCAGAATTGGCCAAATGGAAAACTAAGCACAAAAGGTCACTGAAGAAAATAATTCCTTAAAAAATTAAAAGTGAGCAAATGCAAACTAATGACTCAATGAGATGTCAAGAAACAATCCAAATCAAAAGAATGAAAAAAATAGAAGAGAACATCTCACTGAAAAACAACTGACATCAAAAATAGAGCAAGGAGAAAATACTGGACAAACTAAAAGGCATGATCAAAAGAAGAGCCTACACATCATATTTCAAGAAATTTCCAAGGAAAACTGCTCTGATGGTCTTGAATTAGAGGGTAAAATAGAAATTGAAAAAAAAATTATCATTCACCTCCTAAAAAAGATCTCAAAATGAAAACTTCCCAGTAAATTATATCCAATTTTCAAGGAGAAAAAATTTTTTAGGTTTTTTTGCAAGGCAAATGGGTTAAGTGACTTGCCCAAGGTCACACAGCTAGGTAATTATTAAGTGTCTGAGGTCAAATTTGAATTCAGGTACACCTGACTGCAGGGCCGGTGCTCTATCCACTGCGCCACCTAGCTGCCCCTCAAGGAGAAAATATTGAAAGCAACCAGAAAAAATAATTCAAATGTTATAAAGTCATAATCAAAACACACAAGATTTAGCAGCTTCTAATTTAAAGAACTGCAGGGTTTGGACAGAAAAGGGTTTCCCTTTCTTGGAAGTCTAGCTTCTAAATAAAAGCTTGTCAGATATGGAAGAGAGGGGAAGTATTTTAGTACATAGGTTGAATAAGATGGCCCCTAGGTTTCCTTCAGGTTCTCCAATCTGTGATTCCATGGGAAGGTTTATTGAAATTTCGAATATCTGAACTGAATTCCCTTTGTTGTTGTTGTTGTTGTTGTTTACTTGTATACAACTCTTCATGGCCCCATCTGGGGTTTTCTTGGCAAAGATACTAAGATTTCCTTCTCCAGCTCATTTTATAGATGAGGAAACTAAAACGACAACAACAAAAAAAGAACAAGGTTAAGTGACTTTTTCAGGTCACACAATTAGTAAGTGTCTGAGACCAGATCTGATTTTGAATTTGCAAAGACGATTCTTCTTGACTCCAGACCTGGCTCTATCCCCTAGTTGCCCTTCAACAGGGACTTATCCTTTTAAGAAAAGTTCCAAGGGGCGGCTAGGTGGTGTAGTGGATAAAGCACTGGCCCTGGAGTCAGGAGTACCTGGGTTCAAATCCAGTCTCAGACACATAATAATTACCTAGCTGTGTGGCCTTAGGCAAGTCACTTAACCCCGTTTGCCTTGCAAAAAAAAAAACAACCTAAAGAAAAGTTCCATTTATTCCTGTACTTTCTAATATTTTAAATCTTTTTCATTTTAATATAATATTTCCCAATTGTAATTATAATTACAAAAGCAAATTTTAATATTAATATTTTAAAATATTATGCGTTACAAATTATCTCTTTCCCTCTTGCCCTTCCTACTTCATTGAAAAGACAAGTAAATTAATATAGATCTGTACTATCATGTACAGTCATATATAGTCATACAAAATATATTTCCATATTAGTCCAATTGTGAAAAAAACAAGAAAGATAAAGTTTAAAAAAGTATTCTTTGGTCTTTATTCAAATTCCATCTGTTCTTTCTCTAGAGGTGGATTGCATTTTTTATCATAAGTCCTTCAGAATTGTCTTAGGGATCAAGGTATTGCTGAAATAACTGACATTCATAACTGATCATTGCAAAATATTGTTATTATTATGTACAATGTTCTCTTGGTTCTGCTCATTTCACTTTCATGTAAGTCTTTCAAGCTGTTCTGAAATTAGCCTGCTTATCATTTCTTATAGCATAATAGTATTAAGGATATTCCATCTCAATCATATATAATAACTTGTTCAGCTATTCCCTAGTTCATAAACATACCCTTAATTTGCAATTCTTTGCCACCACTAAAAGAAATGTTATAAATATTTTTGTACATATAGGTGCTTTTTCCCTTTTTAAAAAAAATCTCTTTGGGAATCAGACCCAGTAGTGGTATTATTGGGTCAAAGGGTATGCATGATTTTATAGCCCTTTGAGCATAATTACTAATTGCTCTCCAGAATTGTTGAATCTGTTCACAACTTCAACAGCAATGTATAATTATATCAATTTTCCCACATCCCCTCCAACATTTATCATTTTCCTTTTCTGTTATATTAGCCAATCTGCGAGGTGTGGAGTTGTTTTGATTTGTATTTCTCTAAGCAAGAATGATTTAGTACATTTTTCATATGACTATAAATAGCTTTGTTTACCTCATCTTAAAACTACCTGTCCATACACATTAATCATTTATCAACTTGGGAATGACCTATATTTATTTTTTTTAGTGCTTACAAGGCACTGGGGTTAAGTGACTTGACCAAGGTCACACAGCTAAGTAACTATTAACTGTCTGAGGCTAGTTTTAAACTCAGGTCCTCTTGACTCCAGAGCCAGTGCTCTATCCACGGCACCACCTAGCTGACCCAACTTATAGTCTTATTTGACTTTATATAGTTGAGAATTGAGGGGGGGATTTTATGAGAGAAAATTGCTGTAACTATTTTTTCAAAGTTATGATTACTATGTATTTCTCTCCATCTTATTTTACCCCATGTTCATCCTATTCTCTCTTTCCTTTCATCCTATCCATTCTTAAAAATGTTTTGCTCAACTGTGGTATATTTATGTCATGGAACACTACTGTGCTATTAGAAACCAGGAGGGATGGGATTTCAGGGAAGCCTGGAGGGATTTGCATGAACTGATGCTGAGTGAGATGAGCAGAACCAGAAAAACACTGTACACCCTAACAGCAACATGGGGGTGATGTTCAACCTTGATGGACTTGCTCGTTCTATCAGTGCAACACAATTTGGGGCTGTCTGCAATGGAGAATACCATCTGTATCCAGATAAAGAGCCGTGGAGTTTGAACAAAGTTTAAGGACTATTTACTTTAATTTAGAAAAAAATAAAACAGATATCTTATTGTCTGATCTTGTTATCTCTTATACTTTTTGTTTCTTCCTTAAGGATGTGATTTCTCTCATTGTACTCAATTTGGATCAATGTACAACATGGAAACAAAGTAAAGACTGACAGATTGCTTTTCGTGGGGGGTGGGGGTGGGGAGAGGGAAGTAAGATTGGGGGAAAAATGTAAAACTCAAATAAAATCTTTAATTAAAAAAAAGAAAAAAATGTTTTGCTACTGATTATTGCCTCCCTCCATTCACCTTCTCTTCTATCCCTTCCTTTTCTTTATCTCTTTCCCCCTCTTACTTTCCTGTAGGGTAACGCAAATTTCTATATTCAACTGAAGGTGTATGTTTTTCCCTCTTTGAATCAATTCCAATGAGAGCTAGGTTCATGCACTCCCCACTTCTGCATCTCCCCCATCTATTTTGTGCTTTTTTCATGTGAATCAATTTACCCCATTCTATCTTTTCCTTCTGTCTTCTCCCAATTCCTCTTTCTTACCTCTTAATTTTATTATTTTGATATATGATCCTATCAAATTCAACTTACACCCATGCCCTCTGTCTTTGTATATACTTCTTCTAATTGACTTAGTAATAAGAAAGTTTTTAGCAATTACAAGTATTTTCCCATGTAAGAATATAAACAGTTTAATCTTATTGAATCCCATATGGTTTCTCTTTCCTGTTTACCTTTTAATGCTCCTCTTAAGTCTTGTATTGAAAATTAAATTTTCTATTCAGTCTGTTTTTTGTTGTTGTTTTTTATCAAGAAAGCTCGAAAGTCTTCTATTTCATTAAATATCCATTTTTCCTGAAAGATTATATTCAGTTTTACTGGGAGGTTATTCTTGGTTGTAATACAATTCCTTTGTCCTCCTCTGGACATCTAAACCAGTCCACTGCTGGACAATTGCAAGAATTGCTTTCTGACATCAGTTTGAATTTACTTCTTTGCAACTTCTATCCATTGCTACTCATTTTGCCCTATAGAACCAAACAAAACAAATGCAGTCCATTCTCCCTCTGACAGTCCTTCAAATATCTGAAGACAGATATCAGGTCCTCTCAAGCCTCCTCTTATCCAAGGAAAACAGCCAGTCCTCATAGGTCATGGACTCAAGGTCCTTCATCATGCTGGTGGTCCTCCTCTGGATGGAAGGTTATCTGGACAATTTGTCAATGTCCTTCTTATATTATAGGACCCAGAACCCAACAAGAAACTCCAAAGGAGACCCTGACTCTATTACTCAATGCATTAGATACTCCTCCCAACATGTCATCACCTACAAATTTGATATAGATGTTGAACTGCACAGATTCAAGCAGAGCTCCCTGGAGTCCTCCACTAACCTTTCATCACGTCTACAGTGAACTGTCAGCATCACTCAGCCAGTCAACTAGTTCTAGATCCATCTGATTATATTGCTATCTCTCCATCTTCTCCCCAAGAACTGTATGAGATGCTGTTGCTATCTTGGTAAATGATATCCATAGTATTCCCTTCATCTGTTGAATGAGGTTAGTCAGGGGTGACCTGTTCTTTATGAAATCCTGCTGTCTCTTTGGAATCACTGCTTGCTTTTCTAAATGTTGAGTAGCCATCTCTTTAATAATCTGATCTAACATTTTCACAGGAACCAAAATCCAGTTCTGAGCTCTATAGTTTGCAGATTCATTTTCTTCTTTTTTAAAAAACTTTTTTTAAACTTCATTTGCTCTTCTCCAATATTTCCTATTTCTGTGATCTTCCACATATAAGTCTCAGTGGCTCAACCATTCTATCTACCTTTTTTCTGGATTTTAGAAGATAATTCATCTGAGACAGGTGACTTGAATTTATCAAGGACACAGAGATCTACTTATACTATTTCCTTATTTATCTTGAATATCCATTCTCTATTGTGTTTTTTCAGAAAGAATTAATTTGTTCTTTTATTTCCAGTGAAAAAGATATTATTCTTTTTTAATTAAAGATTTTATTTATTTTGAGTTTTGCAATTTTTCCCCAATCTTACTTCTCTCCCCCCACCCCCCCCATAGAAAGCAATTTGTCAGTCTTTACATTGTTTCCATGTTGAACATTGATCCAAATTGAGTGTGATGAGAGAAGTAATATTATTCTTGATAGAGAAAAATCAACCAAATTAAAGTTGAGGAACTCTGCTATCTCTCTGATGTGAATTATCAGCATGCTATCTATCCCAAACAAGCCTTTTCCCTTTCTTTGATCTTCCTTTCTCTATCAGTACAGATTTTTTTTAAAAATTCCATTAGTTGTCCTTGTCCATAGCTTACCTTGACAGTCTTGGTTCATTCTGAACTTTAGCATTCTTGATAACATTTTGACAGAACAATGCCATTCCCTTACACTCATTCATCTCCCGTCATATAGCCTTAAATCCCTTTTCTGTATATTTCTTTTTTCTAAACCTAAGTCAGCTGATGAGTTTCCATATGCCTCCTCTTCATCAGTCTCTTCAATAACATTAAAGACAGTGATAATTCATTCCTATATGAACAACCTGCTTCACTTTCTTAACATCTCTGTTAAGTCGATTGAAAACTGGACTTTGATACAGAAAGACCTGGGTTCTAGTCCCTCTTCTGACACATATTAGCTGTGTGACCCTGGGCTTAACCTCCCAAGGTTCTATGTAACTCTTTACTTCTATAAGTTTTAAAAAGGGTATTGGCTTTAGTAGAAAGAGTTTCTTCATTGAGAAGTTCTTCAGACCAGTGAAACCCCAGTTCTAGTCCCTAATCTCTAGTCTAACCAGCACTTAGCATAATTCCTGCTACATAGGAGATGTTTAATAAATACTAGTTGACCGATTTTTGGATTATCAGGCAATCCTTCCACAGGAAGAGTCCAAGTGTTCCTCTCTGTCCTTTCCCATCAAGGGTCTTAGCTCTGCCCTCTATCCCAAGTCCTTTGTGTTGGGAGGAGTATCTAAAAGTTGCTTTTTTTCCATACAGATTGCTTCCACCTTCTAGGTTTCTACCCTATCACTTAGGATCTGTGCCCTCCTTAGCCACCCATGAGGGTTCAAGCAGCCTAGGCCTGACCACTATCCATAGGCTTTTATCCCAGAGTAGGTGGTTGCAGTGGATGAGGCAGAAGGGAGCAGAAAAGACTTTGTCCAGACCTGAAGACAGCAATATTGTTACTCTTTAATTTCCCAATTTTGGGAACAGTAGCTGCACAGGCAAAGGGCAAATAATGAACCTGACAGCCCCCTCCCCTTTCCTGACAAGCTGGGTCTTCCAACGGAAATGAAAACCACAGGAAACACTGAGGCCACATATGAAGCTCTGCTACTAACGTGTCAACTGCAAGAACTTTTGTTTTGTTTTTGTTTTTTTCCCAGAACAGATCCAGCACCTCCACCAATGGCAGAGTCAATATCCCCTTCTGTTCCACTGTGACCCAGAGCCTGCCACCTCTCCCAGACCCAATGACTAAACTGGGAAGTTTGGGAAGCAAGCCTAGGGTGATATCCTCAGGGCACCAGACTACTACTCAGTTATTCCCCACCCCCTGATAAAGTCAAGCAAAAGGGAGACTGTTTAGGGGTAGTGCCATCTTAGGCATCTTAGGATCAGAAGAGGATTGTCAAGATTTTGTCCTCTAGCCTCCTGACCAAAGTTGGATTCCCCTCTGCAGCTTCCCCAAGAGGACTGAGAGTGCATTGAGGCATCAGTGTAGACTCCCCTAGGGACAGTATTGACATATTTTCATACATACAAGAACAAACTTCAGAGAAAACCTTAAAAACAGACACACACACATATATACATGCATACACACTCAGGTCTGAATGTATGTACTTGCTCTCGTGTATGAACAGGTACACAAGTATGCCCAAAACACACAATCATCTATGTGCACATATATCCCCACATATGTACCTAGAGTAGCTTTTCTCTTATCATAGTAAGGGAAGGGGTTTAAAAATTACCCCAACACCTCTGACCTTTGCAAACCATTTTCTGGCTGGGGAACTGCTTGGGGTGGCTTAGAGTTATACAAGCAGCTACCTCAGATTTCCTGATGAGGTAAGGGAGGTGAGACTAACAAATTAAAGGGGTTAAGAGTCTCCTGAAACAAAGACTTGGAACTGGGGGGAGGAGATAAAGGGTCTGGGCAGTTTGTTCTTGGGCTCATGGCCAAAGAGCACAAAGGACCCTAGTGCTCAGAGGCAAAAAAAGAGAAGTAGCTTATTTGGGTTGAGAGGCATTTTAACTCTTAGCGGGGCCCTGTGAGGATTCATTCTCCCTCCACATACAACTCCTATGTATCTGAGAGGTCAGATTGCCAAGCCTAAATATGTGGACCCAGTAAGAGAAGATGCCTAGTAAACTGAGTCAACCATTCTGAAAAGCAATTTGAAACCATAACTAAAAAAATTAACTATGCTCTTTGAACTAGTGATACCACCACTAGGTTTATACTGTCAAAAAACCTTAAAAATATAGGGTTAAATCACTTGTACAAAAATATTCATAGCAGTCCTGTTTGTGGTTCAAAGAACTGGAAATTAAGTGAATGTCCTTCAATTGGGGAATGGCTTAACAAACTGTGGTAAATGTATGTGATGGAACACTATTGTTCTATTAGAAGTTCTGAGGGATGGGAATTCAGGGAAGCCTGGAAGGACTTGCATAAACTGATGCTGAGTGACATGAGCAGAACCAGAACATTGTACACCCTAACAGCAACATGGAGGTAATGGTCAACCTTAATGGACTTGCTCATTCTATCAGTGCAACAATCAGGCACAATCTTGTGGAGATGGAGAATACCATCTGTATCCAGAGAAAGAATTGTAGAGTTTGAACAAAGACCAAAGACTTTTATCTCTAATTTAAAAAAAAAACAACATTATCTTATTATGTAATTTTGCTATCTCTTATGTTTTATGTTTGTTCCTTAAGGATATGTTTTCTCTCTCATCACATTCAACTTAGATCAGTGTGTACCATGGAAACAATATAAAGAGAAGTAAGATTGGGGGGGGATGTAAAATTCAAAATAAATAAAATATTTCTTAAAAAATATAGGGTTAAAATATAGGTTAAACATTTTTAGTAATATTCTCTAAGTTCTTAATGCTTAGCCTTAAGGTAGAGGACATTTCAGAAAATGACATCCTGATCTGGAAAAGAATTGAACTTTTATACAAAAACAGAGAATAGGGAAAATCATTAGCATCCTATTGTGACCTTACCATGAAATTTGCATGATTTCTCTGCCCAAAACTACTCCTCAAAGACTATCATCTTTGTACATAATACTATCTGATCTCTTGATAACTCTTCCTGGCAGGGCAAGTCTCCCAGCACCCTGATCATTGTCCTCCTGAGTTTGTAATTAACTTGGGGTAAGATACCTAGGAGTCTTAATTTGTTACTAAGTGAAGACTGAGTATTCTCTAAAGAAATCAATCTTTTTATCAGGATTATAAATTTGATAATCTTATACTCTGACAATCCTCAAAAAGATCAGAGAAAGATGATGCTCATCAGTTAGAAATTAGTTGAAGAAATTATGATTTATGAGTGAAATAGAATATTATTACTTCATAAAACTAGGGATATTTGTATGAACTGATTCAGAATTAAGAGAGAACAAAGAGAATAACTAATACAATAACAGCAACTTTGTAAAAGAAAATAACTATGAACTCTGATCAATTTAATGAAAAATTATGACTCCAGAAAATTATGTAAATAATCCTTCCCACATCTAGTCTACTTCATTGACATTTTTCTTTCTTTTCTTTTCTTTTCTTTGGGGGGGGGGGGAGAAGAGGGGACTATTGCTATCACTACCATACCCTACCCTTTATTCCTCTCTACAACGCTTCCCCAGCCTTCTCATCTCTGCAGGTTTGTTTTTATGCAGAGATATGATTTTCTGGAGGTGAAAAATGAGATATGTGGTCAATATGATTTTTTTTTATTTGTTCTGCTATAATCATTACAAGAGAAGACTTTGGGGGTGGAGAGAAATTGTAGAGGTGAATACAGGATAGGGTAGTGATAGTGAAACCAAAAAAGAAAGAAATGTGTCAATGAATCAATAAACATTTATGAAATGCCAAACACTGTGCCTTTAAGTTCTGAGAATATAAAAAGAGGCAAAACAGTCTCTGAAAGAGGAAGAAGGTAGAAGAGAATAGAGATGAGGAAAGAGGGAAGGCAAGAGAAAAGAAGAGCCTCTTTGGTTAATAAGGTTATACTTTCTATATCAATCAATCAAAGGATTTATTTAGAGTTGACTCTATGGCAACAAAGGTGGGCAAGACAAATAAGCCTTCCCTGGAGTTGTATATTTGTCCAGGGGGACTCATTCCTCATGCAATGACTTCATTTTCAAAAGTTTGTTGATATTCATCAGAAAGGAGAAAGTTGGAGAATTCAGTTCCTTTACCAAATCACTTTATACATGCAAGTTTCCCAAAAAAGCCTTAGTGCCAAGTTAAGTAGCTTAAATTTCATTTAAAATTACCTAATTTAAGCTAAATTTAACATACTTTAATCGGCACTAAGATTTTCAGGACATCTTGTATTATTTCATTTGATTCTTTCAACAACTCAAGGAAGTGGAATACTATAGGTATTTGTATCTTCTGTTTTTTTAGGTAAGGAAATTGAAACTCAGAGAAACTTGGTCATAATCATATTTCTGGGAAGTATTGGAGATGAGATTCATATTCAAGTCTATCATTTTGAATCTAGCACTATTTCAGTAGGTCCCTCCCCCTGCCCCTCTTCAATTCTGGCCTGGAGAAGCCTCCATTTAAAGAGTCAACCTTTGAAACCTCTAGGTCAGGGGAGGACAGGACTTGAAATTCAATAAATCTAGGAGCTTTTTAGGGGTGAATTAATGAAATGTTCGACCTAGTTGGCTAATTTTTAAGTTGATAATTTTGTAATCATGGTCCATGAATGATGTAATAAATATACAAATGGTCTTTGGTAGAAAAGGGTTACCTGCCCCACGCTAGGTAGAGAAGCATAAAAATGAAAGCTGTTGGGAACATAGGGGGATAATCCATATAGAGCCTCCTGAAATCATGAGGTAAGAACCAAGCCTCTTTCTGAAACTTAAGAGGGAAATTCTTGCACAGTTATTTTGTCTAATGCTACAGTAAGTTTCTCATATATGATTTCATTTAGACACTCAATAAAAATTGATAAAAAACCTACTTGAGAGTCATGGATTGAGTTAATACTGGGAAGACAAAGAAAAAAAGAAATAATTCTTGGCTTCAAGAACTCTATAGAGTAAGATAGAACCTAAACTTTCCTTTTATAAATTTTTTTTTGGAGAGCCAATTGGGGTTTAAGTGACTTACCCAAGGTCACACATCTAGTGAGTTTAAGAATTCTAATCACATCATTGATCTAGCTGCCCCTAAGTCATAAACTTTTAAGGGAATGTTTTTGTTGTTTGGCTTTGAGGTGGGAGAAGATAATGTTGCAACTGTATCTCCCAATTTTACCCAGGCTGGAAGTTTAGCAGCTACTCACAGGCCCAGTCCCAACACTGATCATCACAGAAGCTTGTTCCATTTTTCTGACCTGGGTCAGTTTACCTCTCCTCTGGGCAGCCCAGAGGCTCACCATTTTGGTAATGAACTTGGTGTAAACACTTGATTATCTTTAGCTTTTTTGCAGCTCAGAACTCCCTAGATCACTTGGAACAGCTTATATTAGCCTTTTAAGAGCAGGGACTAAAAACATCAATAAGAATATAACACCAGTAGCTAAGACCTAGAATCCTATAGACTTTGGAAAACCTCCATTCAGGACCACTGTATAACATTTTGAGATTTCAGTAGCCTTAAGGAAGGGTCCAGGTTTTAGGACACTGGATGGAGGAGTTGGAGAGACAAAGGAAGGAGAAGGGGATAAACATGGAGTCCAGAGAGCAAGAGAAGGAAGACAGAGTCATAGTAGGAGTAGCACAGAACTGAGGCTAGGAAAAAAGGCAATTATAACAATTGTGGCAGTTGGTGAAAGCAAAAATCAATAACTTTTTTCCCCTCTGTTTTTTCAAACCTAGAGCATTACCCAAGGGAAAGACTTGCATCTATTTTTAGATTACTTGATATTGCTAATAAAATACATTAATAGATATTTTAACTAAGCCAATAAATTTGAGACTCAAGAGGAAACTATTCCATGGGAGAAGAGATTTCCCCAGAATTGTTCCAAGGTGAGGGCCATGCTGCTTAGAAAACTTCTGCATTTTTGTTCATTTCTGAGTCTATTCCAAAACGATGCCCACTAGACTGCCTTTGAACCTGGAGAGAGGAGATAAGGAAATATCCCAGCACTGCAGAAGGGTGGGAGTGAGTATAATATTCCCTGATTTCATCCAAGAACTACTCACAGCCTTCATCACACCCACATAATATAAAGAGTTCTGCAACAAAATATATGCAAAGTAAATACAAGGCAATTGGGTAGGAGGACTTACTCTTAGGAGGGGGTGGGAATCATGGAGAAGATAATGTTTGAGTTGAACTTTGAAGGAAGAAAGTGTTTCTAAGAGGTAGAGTTGACACATTTCCAGGCTTGGAAGTTAGCCTGTTCAAAAAGTACAAAGATGGAAGATGAAATGTTATATGTGAGAAAGAGTAAAGAAGTCCAGTGTGAACTGGACCTCCAAGTGTAGAAATGGAAAATAACATGTAAGAAATCTGAAAAATAGGACGGAATCATATTATAAAGGGCCTTAACTGCCCATAGAGAAGTTTCTAATTTAGCATAGAAGTAATAAGCAGCCAGCAAGGGCAGTGGCTCAGTGGATAGAGCTTTGAGTTGGGAGTCAGGCAGACTCATCTTCCTGAGTTCAAATCTACCTCAGATGCTTATTAGCTTGGGCTGGTCACTTAACTGTTTGCCTCAGTTTCCTTATCTGCAAAATGGACTGGAGAAAGAAATGGCAAACCACTGAAGTATCTTTGCTAAGAAAGCCTAAAATGGGGTCACAAAAAGGTGGGCATGACTGAAGAACTGCAACACTAAGGAACTAAGTTGTTTGATCTGGGGAATGAAATGGCCAGACTTAATTTTTTGGAAAATCATTTTAGAAAACGTATGAAAGAGGGAGAAGGGAAAGACTTGAAACAAGGGGACAATTAATAAGCTATTGAAAAAGTTCAATCAGCTCCAGAATATCTGGAAAGACTTGCATGAATTGATGCTGGGTGAAGTGAACACAACCGGGAAAGCATTGTCCATATTAACAGCAACTTAGTATGATGATCAACTTTGATGGACTTAGCTCCTCTCAGCCATTCAATGATCAAGGACAATTCTAAAAGAACATCATTCACATCCAAAGAAAAACTATGGAATCTTAATGCAGATCAAAGCATACTATTTTCACTTGTTTTTTAAATTTATTTTTCTTTCTCATGGTTTTTCCCCTCTTTAGTTCTGATTCTTCTTTCACATGATTAATATAGAAATGTTAACCATGATTGTACATATACAACTTACATCAGATTACTTTCTGTCATGGGGTAGTGGGAAAGGGAGGGAGGAAGAAAAATAGTGAAACTCAAAAGTTTGCAAAATGATGAATGTTGAAAACTATCTTTGCATGTAATTGGAAAAAAATGAAATAAAATAACATTTGAAAAAAAAGTCCTGTCACGAAGTGATGAGGGACTGAAGTAGAATGATTGCCTTAAGTAGAAACAAGAGATGACAGTGATTTTTAACCTGAAAAGAGAATACCCCTTCTACTATACCCTGCTCCCTCCCACAATGGCCTCCTATCAATGGTCCCTTACTTCCAGGGCATTTGACTCTCTCCTACAAGGAGGGATCTATCCCTGCCATTCAAAGATCCACTTTGCACCATTTATTCAGCTGCATAAGGCAGTGCTTGCCCTCAGCACACAAATCCTAGCAATAGTTTGCCCCAATCACAACTTTGGAATGAGAAAGCTATAATACAAACCTAGGCTTCCCAATTCTTCTGTCCATTAGTTCCTGAAGAGTGACAGAATAAAAAAGTATTTGCCCAAATGGAAGGTGAACCTTTCTCAAGCCCTCAGTTAAATCTGGTGCACAGAAACTCAGAATTCCAGACCCCTCTTCTAGGTCAGAGACTGGTTATTGTGAAGGAAGGACCAACAAACAGTTTAAGAGCTGCTGCAAATCCAATTCCCTCAACTTACATTCCCTCCCTCCCCAAATGACTACTAGCTAACATGATGACACCAAGTTCCCAAGAAGCCCCACCATTGTTGCTCCTAGAGCAATACTGGAAGTTAGGTCAGAATTGGTCCAGCAGAGGAATTTTTTGCTTCCTTGAGTAGATGTATCTAGGTTGGTGACTTGTAGGGGATTTACTGTGCTTCAGAACAGCATCAGGGGCATCTCCTCCCCAAGACACAGTCACCTAGGTAGAGTCTGGATTATTGCCGATTTCTGTCCTTCGAATTTTCAAACAAATAATTTGTAAAGCAATTAGCCTAGTGTTTAGGACAGAATAGGTAATTAGTAAATGTTTATGCCCATTGCAACAGTCCCCCCAAATCACCCAACAAAATGAAGAATGAGAGTTGAGGGGACAGAACATCAGTATAGACACCCTAAGTCATTTTTCATTATTACTTCCTGTTTCTTATATATGACCCCTTGGTTCCCAGCTCTACTCTTTTGCATGGGCTGTCTCCCAGATCTGGAACACTCTGTTTACTTACCTTTACCACTCAGAATCCCTGCCTTCCTTCAAGATAATTCAAATGCTACCTTTGGGAAGAAAGTTTTCTGTTATCTCCAGTTATTGGGCCCCAGCTCCCTTCTAAAGCTATTTTATCTTTATTCTTACTCTATTTTCTATGCACTATAGAGATAACTAGATAGATATGTACATATATATATATATCTTCTCCTCTAGAATATAAGGTTCTAGAGGACGGGAAATGTTTCACTTTTGTCTTTACATCCCTGGAATCTAACACAGTCCCTGGCAAATGAAATGTACTTGTTAAATTAAATTATGAAACTCATCATCACTTATTTTAATTGGGGGATTAGGCACATACAAGCACACACATAAGAAGTAGTAAGAAAAGATCATAGATTTAGAGATGGAAGAGAGCCTGGTAATCATCTAGACCAGCTCTCTCATTTTAGTTGAGAAAACTGAGGCCTAGAGAAATTGAGCTTCTGTACAAGAGGCAGGATTTGAACCCAAGTCCTCTGACTCCAGAAATCAGTATTCTTTCTCCTGTTCCATGTGCCTTCTTAGGTCATATGACTTGGTCTGAGACTTGCTGGTCTAGAGAAAGCTTCCAAAAAACATTAGAAGGTACTCAATCTGATTGACTTGGGTAAGTCATTCAGTGTTCCTGGGGCTCAGTTTCATCATATGTTGAATGAGGAGGTTGGATAAGATCACATCTAAGGGTCCTTTTGGTTCTAAATCCATGATCCTGAGATCATGTTACTCTCTTAGATATTTCTTTGAGAAAAATTGAAAGTTTAGAGAGCCAGTGGCTTGTCAAATCTCCCCCCAAAAAGGGGTAAATCCAGTGCTCTTTCCATTTTAATCGTGCCCCTAGTCCATGTTCTGGAAGGATGTTGGGGAGAAGGATGATCAGGGAAGGCTTCCTCAAGGAGATGAGGTCAAGAAGAGTCTCTAAGAATGGATTGGAATTCATTAAGCATTCTAAGAGGAGAGAAGAACAGAAGCAGAGAGCCCAGAGAAACAAAGAAGAGACTCTTGTGGAATACACATGTCAAGAACTTGCTAATGGCTAAGAACAGCCAAATATGTCACTTCTCCCTATCTGCCATTTCAAAAAGGGAACTTAAAAGAGAATAGTATTTAAATTAGAGAATTAATTAGTGGGGTTGAGGGTCCAACCATACCAGCCCACACTGTGAAGATGTCCCTGTGCTTCACCTATAGGTTAAGGTTAGCCCTGTGACCTATAAATATTCTGAGAGTTGAGAGTGAATAGTGTCTGAAGATTTCCCAACCTGTCCCCAAACCTAGAATTCCATGATTAGTAATTCATTCCTTTGTATTAAACTATCAGCTAGGTGGTGGATAAAACAGTGGACCTGAAATTAGGATTGTGTAAATTTAAATGTGGCCTCAGACACTCATTAACTGTATGACTCCGGGTAAATCACTTAATCACTTTTTGCCTCATTTTATTCATCTGTAAAATAGAGATAATAATAATAGCACTTACCTCCTAGGGTTGTTGTAGCATTCGGTGAGATCATTGTAAAGCATAATTGTTAGTTGACATTGTTGTTGCTGCTGCTGCTGCTACTGCTGCTGGTGGTGGTAGTGGTAGTGATATTGTTGACCCTATCAATGTTTCTTATGAAAATTTCTCAGAATCTAGTGACACACTAACTGGAGTCACACTAAGAGCCTAATATAATCCTGCTCCCCAACAGGAAAGATCTGGGCCTTTAGCATGAGGTTCTTGGACCTGTCTCAAACCAGAGGAACAAAAAGATTGACTAGGAGAGTGAAGAAGGGAAAGGGAATAAGCAGGGGCTGAAGACAAACTGGTGGCTGAGGAAGCAATGGGAGAATGGGATGCATCCTACCAATGCGGGGTACACATGGTTGAAGTAAAGCTTTCAGGTAGATCTTGGCCTTTTCAAGTCACAAGGTTATAGATGAGGGCTGTTAGATGGCACAGTAGATAGAGTTCCAGGCCCTGGAGTCAGGAGGACCTGAGTTCAAATCAGACTTCAGACCCTTGATTCTTACTAGCTGGGTGACCTTGGGCAACTCACCTAATCTTATTGTCCCACAAAACAAGTTTAAGGCTAAGAGAAGACCTTCCCCAGGCTTTGAGTCAGGGTATTAATTCTTAGTCCAAGTTATTAGTGTACCATCTTTGAGGATCTTTACTTTGGGGGGGTAATCTCAGAGAAGCAATCTCAGAGAGACCTGATTGAAGAGACTAAGACACAGAGCTCAGAACTCACAGGGATCTCAGAATCCAAGGCAGAAACCATTATCATCCCAGTTTGAAGATCAGAGTGGATAAGGGACTTGGGGAAAGTCATACAATCTAGAAGTAGATGATCATCTATACTCTTAACCTGGAGACTATGAATTGGTTGCTTTGGGTTGTTTTTTTAATTGATCATTGCTATATTTTTAAAAAATGTGATTTTTTTTGGAATCTTATGAATTTTATAAACATTTAAAACATTATTCTGAGATGGGATCCATAGGTTTCACCAGACTGTCCAAGCTGTCCATGGCAAAAAGAGGTAAAGAACTCCTGTTATAGGCTGGTCCTAGTTCACTATTTATTTTGTCATTTGTAAACATTAATGCTAAAAGCAGCCTGTGGGTAACAAGTGTGATCTTTCTACTGTGGCTATACATAGAATATGGCTGTGTGATCCTGGGCATACCAATCTCTTTGATTCCCAATTTGCCCATCTGCTAGATTAAAAATGCCCACAATTCCTGCATCACAAGTTGTAGTAATGATCAGATGGACTAATGTAAATAAAGTTTGGCTTTGTAAATCTTATAACCATAATAGATATACCTTCTGTTATTATTATTAGATATCCACCTAACATGAACTGTTCAAGGCTCCTGGGCATCACCTCTAAAACAGTTTCAAAAATGAACACTTTGGGAACAAAAATTAAGAATATAAGGGGAAGTAGCCTGGGAGGAGGGTCAGAGAATCCTGGATCAGAAGGATTGGATTAGGCCTCTGTCTGCTCCTGGAATCTAAACACATGTCCTCCTCTTTCTGGACCTCAGTTTTCCTACTTATAAAAAAAATGGGTCATGGATGACATCTAGTCCATGCTCATATTTCTATGGAACTTTTATGATTACAACAAGCCTGTGAGGTCAGAAATAAGATAAATGATAAGTTTTTATCCTGATTCAGTGTTTGCAAAGCACTTTAATACAATATGTCATTGGAGTCTCATAGTAGCCCTTTAACATAAGTGCTGCAGGTGCTGTCCCATTTTGCAGACAAAAAGACTGAGGCTCCTCCACAATCAGCACAAACTTCCAAGTGTTGCTGGCAGGATTCAAAGTCAGGTCTCACCAAATCCAGTTTTTTCCTACTATTCCTTGTTGTCCCCCAGAGAAAAGACGAGAGATGAAAATGGAGAATTGGTGGGAGAGGAAGTCAAGGAGGGAGGAGAGAAACATTGAAAGAATAAAATAGAAGCCATATTATATATACATCTGTCAATTAGAAACATTACCATTGGCGCATGAATCTTCTGCCATCTGGTGGCAAAAATCAGAATAATAGACAAATGTTACTAAACTGCATTTTTTCCCCATTTCATTTTTCCCTCAGTTACATGCAAAGATAGCTCTCAACATTCATCATTTTGAAAACTTTTGAATTCCACACTTTTCTACTACCCTCCATTCCCTCTCCTATCTCTCTCTCCATGGCAACCGACATTCTGATATAGATTGTACACATACAATCATGTTTAGCATATTTCCATATTAGTCATGTTGCGAAAGAGGAATTAGAACTAAAAGGGGAGAAATTATGAGAAAGAAAAAATAAAAATTTTAGAAAATGAACATAGTATGCTTTGTTCTGCATTCAGACCCCATAGTTTTTCCCTCTGGATATGTATGATATTTTCCATAACAGATCATTTAAAATTGTCTTTGATCATATTGCTGAGAGGAGTCATGTCCATCACAACTGATCATCCCACAGTGTTGCTGTTATGTATACAATGTTCTCCTGGTTCTACTCATTTTATTCAGTATCATAAACCACACTTTTCTAAATCAAATTTGTGAAGGAGGAAAAAAAAGCACTAATCCAGCTAGTACCAATTAAGTTGACTTAATGGGTCTTTGAGCCAGTTTTTATCAGGAAATTTGGGTAAACAGTCCAAACTAATCTCCTACTTGTGGTGGATAGAGCACCGGCCCTGGAGTCAGGAGTACCTGAGTTCAAATTCTGCCTCAGACACTTAATAATTAGCTAGCTGTGTGGCCTTGGGCAAGCCACTTAACCCCATTGCCTTGCAAAAACCTAAAAAGAAAAGTACTTCCATTCAAAATAAAACAAAGCACCTTCTTAGTACCAATGGTGGGTTTTGACTTGGCTTTTGACCAAGAGTTCAAGAAGAGTTGCCATAATAACTTCCTTTTCACCAACACTATTAATTAAATTTCCACACAATGTCTTGCCATCCCTGTCCTCCCTCCTTGCCTTCCTGAAGTCATCACCCCAAATCACCTTTTTCCCAAATTATTGCCAATAGGAAGGAAGAGATCAAGGTATTAAAAGAGAAGAAATTCC
This sequence comes from Macrotis lagotis, assembly GCF_037893015.1. Classification (NCBI taxonomy): domain Eukaryota; kingdom Metazoa; phylum Chordata; class Mammalia; order Peramelemorphia; family Peramelidae; genus Macrotis; species Macrotis lagotis. The sequence continues at coordinate 358,760,114 of NC_133658.1, read as the reverse complement.
CAATTCAGGTGCTACATTTTTTTCTTAGATTTTATTTATTTTGAGTTTTACCATTCCCCCCCCCCCAATCTTGCTTCCCTCCCCTCACCCCCCACAGAAGGCAGGCTGTTGGTCTTTACATTGTTTCCATGGTATACAATGATCTAAGTTGAATGGGATGAGAGAAAAACCATATACTTAAAGAAAAAAAAGTATAAGAGATAGCAAAATTACATAATAAGATATCAGGTTCTTTTTAAATTTAAGGTAATAGTCTTTGGTCTTTGTTCAAACTCCACAATTCTTTCTCTGGATGCAGATGGTATTCTCCATCACAGATATCCCCAAATTGTCCCTGATTGTTGCACTGATGAGATGAGCAAGTCCATCAAGGTTGATCATCACCTCTATGTTGCTGTTAGGGTGTATAATGTTTTTCTGGTTCTGCTCATCTCAGCAGCAGTTCATGCAAATCCCTCCAGGCTTCCCTGAATTCCCATCCCTCCTGGTTTCTAATAGAACAATAGTGTTCCATGACATACATATACCACAGTTTGTTAAGCCATTGCCCAATTGAAGGACATTTACTCAATTTCCAATTCTTTGCCACCACAGACAAGGCTGCTATGAATATTTTTGTACAAGTGATGTTTTTACCCTTTTTCATAATCTCTTCAGGGTATATTCCCAGTAGTGGTATTGCTGGATCAAAGGGTTTGAGCATTTTTGTTGCCTTTTGGGACTAATTCCAAATTGCTCTCCAGAAAGGCTGGATGAGTTCACAGCTCCACCAGCAATGCATTAGTGTCCCAGATTTCCCACATCCCTTCCAACTTTCATCATTGTCCTTTCTGGTCATATTGGCCAGTTTGAGAGGTGTGAGGTGGTACCTCAGAGATGCTTTAATTTGCATTTCTCTAATAAGTAATGATTTAGAGCAATTTTTCTTATGACTATAGATCACTTTAATTTCCACATCTGTAAATTGTCTTTGCTTTGACCATTTGTCAATTGGGGAATGGCTTGTTTTTTTGAAAATTTGACTCAGTTCTCTATATTTTAGAAATGAGTCCTTTGTCAGAAATACTAGATGTAAAAATTGTTTTCCAGTCTACTCCATTTCTTTTAATCTTGGTTACAGTGGTTTTGTCTGTGCAAAAGCTTTTTTAATTTAATGTAATCAAAATCAACTAGTTTTTAATGATGTTCTCCATCTCTTCCTTGGTCATAAACTGCTTCCCTTTCCATATATCTGACAGGTAAACTAGTCCTTGATCTTCTAGTTTGCTTATAATATTTTTTATATCTAAAACTTGTATCCATTTTGATCTTATCTTGGTATAGGGTGTGAGGTGTTGGTCTAATCTAAGTTTCTTCCATACTAACTTCCAATTTTCCCAACAGTTTTTATGGAAGAGAGAGTTTTTATCCCAATAGCTGGACTTTTTGTGTTTATCAAACAGCTATTTCTCATCCTTGGTCTTTTCAAGTCAGGGTTTTCTTCCTTGAGGTTTCTTTCACCTTTCAAATTGTTGTGATTCCTCAGGTTTCTCAAAGCACTTTTCCCGGATCTCCCTTTTGCCTTTATTTTACCCTACCTGAAATCTTAGGAATTTATGATACATATCCTTCCCCCATGAAACTCAAAGTTTCTTGAGGATTAGGGTCTATCTTTGTGCTTTGTACTCCCATTATCCAGCACAGAAGGATTTAATCAATGTTCATTAAAATATGATGAACTGACACTTAAAGAGAGACCCTCTGAACAATCTTAAAGTTAGCAGAATAATGCTAATGCATCAGTCTAATCATTTCCCTCTCTCCTTCAAGTCTTCGATGGCTCCCCTTTGCCATATGTGTCTATTTTTTGGGGGGGGAGTGTATAGGGAGTTCCTGATGAGTACACTTCTATCAATGTGTATCATTGCATTTTTCTACAATTTAACTGTCTTAGACAGCTGCCTAGGCACTGATAAGTCATGTTATTTTGACAAGGGTCAAACTAGTATGTATCAGATGAATTTGATGACCTCAGGGTCTTCTTGTCTTCAAGATGAGCCTTCAGTCTAAGTATTTCTGCCTCTCCAACTTATACACAATACTTTTTATCCTAATATTTTTTCTGGTTACATGTAGATATAATTTTTGTGACATTTTCTCCCTTCATCCTTTTTCTCCCTCCTCCCTAAGATAGTAAGTAATATGTTATAGGTTTTACTTGCACAATCATGTTAAACATATTTTCACATTAGTCATGTTGGAAAATCACAAGGGAAAAATCACAAGAAAAAAACAAAAAAAATTAAAAAGTGCAACAGTATACTTTGATCTGCATTCGGAAACCATAGTTCTTTCTCTGGATGTGGATGGCATTTTCCAACATAAGTCTTTTAGAATTGTCTTTGAACGGGGGAAGCTAGATAGCACAGTGGATAGAGCACTGGCCCTGGAATCACTGGCCTAGCTGTGTGACCTTGGGCAAGTCACTTAATCCCTTTGTCTTAAATTAAAAATAAATTTAATTGTCTTTGATCTCTGTATTGCTCAAAATAGCTGTCTACCATGGGTGATCATCACACAATGTTGCTGTTACTGTGTATGGTAACCTGGTTCTGCTTTCTCCTTTCAGCATCAGTTCATATAAGTAGTTCCAGATTTTTCTGAAATCCACTTACCTGTCATTTCTTTTTTTCATTTTTTTTTTGCAAGGCAATGGGGTTAAATGACTTGCCTATGGTCACACAGTTAAGTAAGAAGTATCTGAGGATACATTTGAATTCAGGTCCTCCTGACTCCATGACCAGTGCTCTATCTGCTCCACCTAGCTGCTACTTAGCTCATTATTTCTTAGAGAACAATAGTACTTCATCACTCATATATCACACTTTGTTCAACTTCACCCCAATTAATGGGCATTCCCTCAATTTCTAATTCTTTGTCATCATAAAAAGAGATGCTATAAATATGTACATGTGAGTAATTTTTCACTTATTATCTCTTTGAGATCCAGACCCAGTAGCCTAATGCTAGATCAGAGAGTATGCAACTTTATAACCCTTTGGGCATAGTTTCTAATTGCTCTCCAGAATGTTTCACAACTCCACTAACAATGTATTAGCATCCTAGTTTTCCCAATTCCTTCCTACATTTCTCATTTCCCTTTTCTATTAGCCAATCTAATAGGTGTGATATAGTATATCAAGTTGTTTTGATTTACATTTCTCTAAGTGCTTTGAAACATTTTTCATATTTTTACATACTTTAAAATTGAAGCCTACAACGAGCTTTTCACACATTATTTCATGTAAGCCTTAAATCACTGAAGTAGGTAATACAGATAAAACCTTATCCCCTTTTCAGCAGGCTCAGATTGTGATTTGTCTGAGGTCACATGGTGTCAGAGACAAAATTTGAACAGTCTCTCTCACTCCAAATCCAGCATTCACTGTCCTGTCCCAAAACCCTTGATCCTAAGTCTGGCATTCAGAACCCTTGGCTGTCTGGCTCTGCCACTCCCCCCTTCCCAACTCTCACAAATGTTCCATGCTCAAGGGATGTAATAACTATCCACTGTAACCAAGCTGTGTTGAGGAATTGTCCAATTGTCCAAATGTCTGGAATGTTTATCTCCACTTGTCCAAATCTTACCTATCCTCCAGGAGCCAGATCAAGCAGTGTATCTCCTCCAGGAAGTCTTTTGTGATTGCCCCCAGTCAGAGATTACCTATCCCCTAACCTTGTTTTTATTTGTTTTTTTAGGGTTTTTTTTTTAAGGGAAACAGGGTTAAGTGGCTTGCCCAAGGCCACACAGCTAGGTAATTAGTAAGTGTCTAAGTCCGAATTTGAACCCAGGTACTCCTGACTCTGGTGCTTCATCCACTGTGCCACCTAGCCACCCCTTTTATTTGGTTTTAAACCTCTCATGACTCCTCTTTATCGTATTTTTCTTATGTTGTAGCTGTTTCTAGATTTACCTCATCACTGCTATTAGCCAGTGAGCTCATTGATGGCAAGAACTACCCTTTACAATTTGGCTGCCCCCTCTGCTTTTCCAGCCTTCCCTCCTTATACTCCAGCTTCCCCAAAGTCAACATGCCATTTTCTGTCTTTCTGTATTCATATAGAAAGGTAATATAGAAAGGTTCCTCCACAGAATGATCCCCAATACCAGTCCAACTCCCCCTCCATTGCTTTTCTTTCTTTTTTTGGTTTTTGCAGTGGGGTTAAGTGACTTGCCTAAGGTCTCACAGCTAGATAATTATTGTCTGAGATTATATTTGAATTCAGGTCCTCCTTATCTCAGGAACGAAGCTCTATTCACTGTGCCACTTAGCTGCCCCCCCATTGCTTTTCAAAATTTTTCCAGGTTCACCTCCTCCCTGAAGCCATCCCTGATTTTAATACTATCCCCAATTTTTCCTAAAGCCCTTCATCTCCTTTGCCTAAGTACCCTCTTCTATGGACTGTATTTTTTTGTGTACATGCCATCTATATTGTATTATGTGTGTATATGCCATATTCTTCAAGTTTCATATAGACTCCTTGTGGGCAAGCACACTGTCACTTTTTCATCTTCGTAGTCTCAGAGCCTAACACAGAGATTTCTATGAAATTAACCTCTGGTGAATGGTTTGAATTAAATAAAATTGAATCCCAGCACAAGGCTACCCAACCTTCAGTAAATGTCAGTCAAACTGAAAAAGAGAAATGTTTTGAAGATTTAACACTGAGTATATTAAGACAGAAAATCCACCTCACCTCCCAAAGGACAAAAGAAACAGTAATAAACTCATGCACACATAAAGCAATAGTAATCAATGATTTTGTAACCTCGACAAGACCATGAAGATCAATCCATTCAGAAATGAAATACTCCTCACTTCCCTCCCCCATGTTACCTCCCCTACCTGGACCAGTGCAGTTTATGGACAGCCTGGTATTAAAGAGATATGGGATTTGGTTTTGTTGAACATCAAGATTTATTGACCTGAGAAGTGTTTGGCAGGACATAGTCTGTTGATGGGCATTGAAACATGAAGTTGTTATGAATGTTTTCTCATCAGAAATGTCTGGAGACTGATCCAAGAATGGCCATGAATGCCTAACCAGGTCTCAGTCGGATCTTCCCTTCTGGATGCTCAGAAGTCCTGTCAAGGGCAGGGAGTCTGATACAAAAAAAAAAAAGGTGATCTTTATTTGCCAATAATACCAAACATATTAACCCAAGAAATCTGAATTCATGAAATGTGATGGTCCAAAGTCCTGAGCTGAGATAGTCTAAATCCTTGCTCAAGAAGACTCCAGTCTTTAGGTGACTCAAGATTCTTAGTCAAAATAAGTCTAAAGTCAATCTATGTGGCATCCCAAAGACCTTAAGACCAAAGAGATCCAAAGCATTAGCTTCTTGGCCTAAAATCCTTAACCAGAAAAAGTTCAATGTCATTGGCTGATACTGTACAAAGTCCTTAGCTAAATCAAGGTCCTTAGACAAAGAGTTCCAATATCATTAGATGAGGTGAACCAATACTCTTAGCCAGAGGCTCTAGGTTCTTAATCAAAGAGGTTCAAAATATTATTAGACAGGCTGGCAAAAAATCCTTAGTCAAGGGCAGCTAGGTGGCATAGTAGATAAAGCACAGGCCAGTCAGGAGTACCTGGGTTCAAATCCGGTCTCAGACACTTAATAATTACCTAGCTGTGCGGCCTTGGGCAAGCCACTTAACTGAATTTGCCTTGCAAAAACCTAAAAAAAAAAATCCTTAGTCATTAATCCAAGGCTATTATCTGAGGTTATTCAAAGTCTTTAGTCAAAGAGGCCGTTAGTTGAGAAGTTTCAAAGTTCTTAATCAAGTGAAAACCATTAACAAAAGTGACCAAGATCTTCAGCCAAAGGATTCTAACATTAGCTAGGTGATCCAAGGTCCTTAATCAAAGTTGTTCAAGGTCCAAGTGGATGTAATCCAAAATCCTTAGTTTAAAAAAATCTTTGTTGGCCAAGATCCTTAGTCAAATAGGTCAAAGTTTCATTAGCTGAGAAAAACCAATGTCGTGAGCCAAATATGTACCAAGGGAACTAAATGAAATAGCCCAGAATCTTGTCAAAGAGATCCAAAGTCATTAACTAGAACAACCCAAAATTTTCAACCAAAAAGATCCAAGATGAAGTACATCTCTTGGATTCTTGCTCTAACTATCCCCTAATGAGAAAGTTGGTCCCAGCATCACCAGCACTTTGCCCACTTCAACTCATAGGTCACAAACTCACCAGTCAGAGCCACCCGATGCCTCTCCCACTCCAGATACACTTGAACTGTTAAGGATATTCAAAAAGATCCAACCACAGCCAGGAAGCAGGCATACATAGTTAAGGCTAGACCAGGAGCCTTAACCATGAGAGAGAACTGATCAGATTCAGCTCCTTGCCTTCTCAAGAACATAGCCACTCTCTTTAGTCTAAGGGAAGACATGCATTAGTTTCTGGTATAGCATGTGACAGAGTAGGAAGAGTCCATATTGCTTATGGGGAAATCTGTCCTGCCCAGATTGAAGACCTGACTAAGACTTGAGAGACAAAGAAGGAAACTTCTTCCCAAATATGGAAAGTATTAAGGGTTCAAAATAAAAGGAAAAGACCATAAATTAAAAAACCAAGATCACCAAAAAGCAGAGATAGAGGAAATCCATCTTTTGAGCACTTGGCTGAGCAGTTCTGAACTAGGTAGGGTACTGAGCACCTAAAAGGGGAAAGGATCCATTCAGGTGCCTAAGTTAAACAGTATACCAGGAACCTGAAATAATAGAGGAGTCAGCTAGAGTCCTCAGAAAGTACTAGAGATGAGGGTGGCTAGGTGGCGCAGTGGATAGAGCACCAGCCCAGGAGTCAGGAGTACCTGAGTTCAAATGCGGTCTCAGACACTTAATAATTACCTAGCGGTGTGGCCTTGGGCAAGCCACTTAACCCCACTGACTTTCAAAAACTAAAAGTACTAGAGGGCAGAGCCTGAGGTAGCTCAAGGACTTAGAGACCAGAGGCCAGGGAAGGGAGTCAGATCTGTGGTGAGGGGAGGAAGGTCAAAGGCTCAAGGCAAGTAAAAGATATATGAGGTCAGGATTCAAGGCAGCCTGAAGGGAATAAAGGGCCTAAGGCAAAATCAGATTGAGCAAAAGCGGAAGAAGGGGCATGGAAATGGAGGATGAAACTCAGAGACCTGCAACAAGTGAAGGAGGTTATATCGTAGATTAATGTCTGGTCCTACAAATAACAATGGAAAAGCAGGGCACTCCCACAGGAATTTGAGTACATTTGGGGGTCTATTTACCCTCAAGCCTGAATTGCATTTACCCTCAAGCCTGAATTGCATTAGGAGGAATCCCATTCCCCACACTGATGGACTCCTCCTTCCTCTTCAGTTCCTCAGCATCTTCTCCAGGGTCAAACTGACTATGTCACTCCTTGTTGTGGTCCAAGGAGAGGAGGAGGGGGTCATATGCTCCTCCTCACTGTCATTGAAAGATCTCCTAGAGGACACCTACTGGAAGCCTTCCCCAACCTGACTTTCAAAGGACTTATGTATTCCAGGGCATTATGATGTCACAGTCTCCAGAGGGAGAAATTCTAGCCCCGTTTCCCAAACCCTAAAATGAATGAGGCAACAAATAATGTTACATAAACAGCAGACAAAGGACAAGTCCAGAGTTGGTCCTCAGGGAGCTCACAATTTCAAGAAGGGATGGAGAAGAATCAGCCTGACCTTATTCTTCTGGAGAAGGCAACAAGAAGATGAGAGCCAAGTGGCAGAAAGCAAAGGATGATGAATACCATCTGCTAGAGGAAAACTCAACTGCCCAATTAGAGAGGGCAATAATCAGAACAGAGGAAACTAACAGAGCAGTAGCACATTTAACCTCTTTATAGAACTCCCCCAAGACTTATATTACATTATAGACCTGTATTATTGAGAGGCAGTTCCATTCTATGAGTGACTCCATTGTAAAATTACAGACTTTTGGGGCAGTCAGATGGCACAGTGGATAAAGCACAAACCCTGGATTCAGAGGAGAACCTGAGTTAAAATCCAGCATGAGACACTACGAGATCTTGGGCAAATCGTTTAACCCTATTGCCTTACAAAAAAAAAAAAGAAAGAAAGAAAGAAATTATAGACTTTCCCTGTATTTTTTTTTAGGTTTTTGCAAGGCAAATGGGGTTAAGTGGCTTGCCCAAGGCCACACAACTGGGTGATTATTATGTGTCTGAGGACAGATTTGAACTCAGGTACTCCTGACTCCAGGGCTGGTGCTCTATCCACTGCACCAAATAGCTGCCCTGACTTTCCCCATATTAAATAAATTTCATCTTTTTATATTTGGTTCATTGCTCCAGCCTAGCATCAATATTGCCCACTGCCCTATATCATTTAGGCCTACCTTTCCCCCCAAAAAAATTTTCCTTCCTTTCCTTACATCAAAAGTCCATGATTCAGTGGTGGCTAGGTGGCACAGTAGATAGAGCACTGTCCTTAGAGTCAGGAGTACCTGAGTTCAAATTTGACCTCAGACACTTAAAATTACCCAGCTGTGTGGCCTTGGGCAAGCCACTTAACCCCATTGTCTTGCAAAAAAAAAAGTCCATGATTCAAATACAATCTGTTGAACAGAACTTGCTCTTATAGATTGTCCTCAAAACTATCTCTGTAATGGCACTTATGTGTATGTTGGGAGGTGGGGGAGGGACTAAAGCAGAGCAATAAGAAGAGGGACTACAATTAGACTGTGACTTTTCCCTGTGGAACAATATATTTCATCTTCACACTCAAGTCTTCCCACATTTTTCTCACCAAGTTCCAAATACATTTGTCCCAACTCAATTTCCTACATTTTTCATTGGCTAGTATCAAAACTTTCCAATCTCACTTACTCATTGTGGGGTGTCTATTGGTGAAAGCCATATTGTGAACCCCTAAGGCAGTGAAAGCCATAAGGTGGATTACTTAAGCAGTAAAAGCCAAGAATAATGTGGGTTTCCTAGCAAAAGTTTCTATCAGTGAAAGCCATAAATAATGTAAACTAAAACTAAAGAAAGCCAAAAGAAAGTATATCAGATGCACAATGAGACATGACTATATATGTCCAGTCTATAACTTTGCAAATCCAGGACTCTAGCCCAAATAGCACTGATACATCATCCAAGTGTCTGGGACCTGAGGCCAGAGCAGAGCAGAGGAAATCCAAAAATATCAACCAATCTGCACTAACATACTCTACAGCTCCTCCTTTCTCTGTCTGTTTTCTATAATTAAAAGAGGGATTTGGGGGGGGGGGAGTCTTTGCTGACCAATTCAATATGTGGCCTGGCTGTTGCTTCAGACTGCCCTGATGTGAGTATCTCACTTTGATTATTAAACTACTTATATAATTAATCTGGACTCTTTCTTTGGGATCACTTTGGAGCCCTTTGTGGGGGGGGACTTTAAATATTTCATTACAGAGTATTTTTCAGCAAGAACCTCAATTCTTAGAAAAGTTTTCCCACATTATCTTCTTCATAGCTCTCAGGCTATTTATTTAAAACACCAGCTAACATGGGAGTCAGGGGAGGGATGATGAAGGAACCAGTGTCAGGCACTATGCTAAGTTCTTTACAAATATTATGTCATTTGATCCTTTTAACAGTCCTGGGAGGTAGGTGCTTTTATTATTGCCATCACTGAGGAACGTGAACAGAATGACTTATCCAGGATCACTGCTAGTAAATGTCTGAATCTAGATTTGAACTCAAGTCTTCCTGACTTCAGGCCTAAGACTCTATCCATGTCAGCCATGATGCTTGCTAGAGAGACCTGCTGAAGTCCTTTTGAATATTGTTGTTGTATGCTCTATATCACTAGAAACTTATATTGTCTGTATATTTGCTCTTCAAGTTGTGGACCCAAGGACAACTCCTGGGAAGTCTACTTAAAGACATTTCTGAAGCAAGCTCACATTGCTGTTATTCTAGAATCTAGAGTTGGAAGGCATCTTAGAAATAATCAATTACAATCCCCCCATTTTGCAGATAAGGTAACTGAGGTCCAAAGAAGTACAATAACATCCCCCCTTAACCATGTGAGAAGTACAACAATAAGATTCAAACTCAATTCTGTCTCGATATCTATTCTTTCTACTATACTATTTTGTCTCTTAAATGATTCCGATTCCTGTTAATTACCACTTCCTTTTTGAAATGCTTATGAACCATCCCTTTGTAGCAAAAACAATAAATTTCTCCTTCCTTTCCAGATGGGTACCTCTCTCTCTAACTTTTTTATATTCCAAGGAGAACTGGTAATTTGAATAACTCCCTAGGCATCTAGGGGAAGATGGGAAAGGGTTATTATCAAGAGAAAACAAGGGTAATCTCTCATCTACTGAGATTTAACAGGTGGTTCTGACAAGAGCAAGAAATGCATCTCCCAGATGCCTAGGGAGAGAGGAGAGGGCAACAGTAATGCATCATATCTCCAACTCTGCATGGGACTGTCAATAAAAACTTGTTTGTATGGTACACGGCAGACCTCCCATAGCCCTCTTAAAAAAGCAGGAGCTTTGTGTCTGTGAAGTATCATGTACCCCCAAAAAGCAGTTTAAGAATAACAGAGATGTATATATGTATATGAAAGGAACAGGGTAAGAGTGAGATTTGGAAAACACTCTGAGATTTTTTTCCATTCAGGCCCTATTAGAGGGGTGGTCCCCTGAGTAAGGTAACAGTGCCATCTGCTAAAACAGAGCCAAACTATGGAAAAGGCAATGAGCAGATGAGAGCCGAGTGGCAGAAAGCAAAGGGTGATGAACGCCATCTGTTAAAGGAAAACTCAACTGCCCAATTAGGGAGGGCAATAATCAGAACAGAGGAAACCACATAACCGACTGGGAGCTGAGCAGCAGGAAATCAGGGATGTAAAGGATAGCATTAGTAACAGAACTGCCCCCTGCTGGTAGTAGAGCAGGGAGGGCTGCAATGTAGGTAGAGGTGGGAGGCAGATGGAGTAAGTGATAGCTACAGGTAATAAAGAGGCAATTGCGGCTACCAAGCACCCAACACTTTGCATGGGCAAAAAAGGATCAACTAGAGAGCATGCTCCCCAAAAGTCCATGTCTGGAGCCTTACCCAGAGCAGTACTGTAAGTCACAGACTGTAGAGATATGGAGGATAAAAAAGGATCATTATTTTCTATGTCAGTCCTGTTTCCATTGACATAAATAAAATTGTTTCTGTTTTGACTCTTTAGAAACTATGTGTTTGTAAGAACTGGTGATCGGGGGCAGCTAGGTGGTGCAGTGGATAGAGCACCAGCCCTGGAGTCAGGAGGACCTGAGTTCAAATGTACCCTCTGACACTTAATAATTGCCTAGTTGTGTGACCTTGGGCAAGTCACTTAACCCTATTGACTTAAATAAAGGGAAAACATCTAAAGCAATTAAAAAATAACTGGTGATCATCTTTGGGAAATGCCATATACTAAAGATCCCAGGTCATCTAGATTATAGGCAACCAGATCCTCAGATTGTATCTAGTCTTTCTCCCACAATCCACTTACCTCAGCTCTTCCCATATTCCCAAACAGGTGAACAAAATGAATTAAAGTCATCAAACTTTGATGCTTGACCCTACTATAAATGTATGTTTCTCAATCCTAACTGGACTCAGCACAGCAAGCAAAATCTTTTTAAATCTCTCTAATCAATTCACCTGGAGGGGCCACTAGGTGGCACCATAGTGCAGAGTGGCTGGTCTGAATCAGGAAAAACTCTTCTTCCCAATTCAAATCTGAAGATAGCAAGTCACTTAATCCTAGTTTTCTCAGTTCCTCATCTATAAAATTAACTGGAGAAGGAAATGGAATACCATCTCAATATCTTTGCCAAGAAAATCCCAAAAGGAGTTAAGCAGAGTTGGACATGAAACAACTAAATAACAATAATCCCACTCACCACAGCAACTTTTTCAAATTTTTTCATTCCTCCTCAAACCTTCCATGGAGCCTCTTTTGCCACATGGTTTCAACTAAGAACCTTGCCTCATATTTTTCTGAAAAATAGGCCATTTTGCCAAGAGCTTCCTTTTTCTTCCCTTCTCTTCATCTTACATCACTCAGATCTTTGCCTACTGTCTTCTCCACTCCATGTTTCATAAGAAGAGGGGGCCTTTCTTGTGCCAAGGTAAACTCAACTTGCATATATCATTTCATTTCAACTTCTCTTGTAGATTCCCCCCACATCCATTATCTCTGCTCTCTCACTAATGTATATCTCTCCCTATCCCAATATACCGGGTCTCCCTCACCCTCAACCTTCACTTGATCCCTCTGTGCCTGCTAGCTATCATCCTATATATGTCCTCCCTTTCCACTATAAGAAAAATCACCTAAATCAGGTTTCTCTACTTCCTCCCCTCTTCCTCTCTTCTAAATCCTTGTAATTTGGCTTTCAACTTCATTATTTAGTTGAAACTGCTCTCTCCAAACTGCTCTCTCCAAAGTTACCAAATATATATAATATGAGCTCCTTGAGAGGAGGGACCAAGGTTTTTCTTTGTAGGTACCTTTAGCATGGTACCTCAAACAGTAAGTGTATACGAAATGCTTGTTGACTGGCTGATTTTGTGTCAGAAGGGAGCCCCTTATACGTGTGTTATACCTCTAATAACATGTTCTAGAATGTTGCCAAGAATTGAGCTTTCAGGGCAGAGCCAAGATGGTGGCCTGGAAAGAATTCCAGGAAACTCATTCCCCCCAAAATTTCAAAAACCATCAAATTATGACTCTAGTCAAAATTTAGAGGGTCAGAACCAACAGAAAGACTAAGTGATACAATTTCCCAGTCCAAGATAACTTAGAAATTCTGCAGGAAAGGTCCGTTTCACTGGGACCAGGGGTTTCACTGGGACCAGCAGCGCAGCACAGCCAGGCTGGGTGCTTAGATCCCTGGGTATGCCTGGGTCTAGGGCAGGGGGGATGGTTTCCAGACCTCCTGGTCCCCAAATCACTGGGAACAGTTTGAAGGGATGGTAAGAGAACTCTGCCCCATCAGAGTGAGTACACAGTGAGCACTAACCTCAGAGCAGCCCTGTAGTGAAAACCTGCTGCAGGAATCAGGGAAACCAGCCTGCACCTCCAGAGAGCAGCCCATAAATGGTAAGGGGGTTGGGAGAGACTGTAGAGGTCTCTCTGCTCTCCCTAGGGCAGGTCTTAGCTGCTTGCCCACATTCAAATCCAGGTTGCACTTTGGGGTCAGAGTCTTTCATAAGACCTTGGAGGAATTAAGGTCCCTGTGGGTTGTCCCAAAAAAAAAAAACCCAAAGCCTTGGAAGTCAAGCACATCAGTCATGGGCTGAGGAAAAGAGCAAACAAAAGAAAAAGAAGAATCTGACCATAACAAATTACTTTGGTCCCATGGAAGATTCAGAAGATGATAAAATAGAAGCTTCTGTACCCAAAACCTCCAAGAGAAAAGAATTCTCCTCTTTTTTGAACATCAGAAAACATTTTGGGGGGAAAATGAAATTCAGTCCTTATGATACCTCTTTGGTTCTCAACAATCTTACAAAGACTACTGACTATACTCTTTTTTTGTGGTGACAAAAAATTGGAAATGGGGTTCTCATCAATTGGAGAATGCCTGAATAAGTTAAAGAATGTTAATATGATGGGATACTATTGTGCTATAAGAAATGATAAAAGTATGAATTCAGAGAAACTGGAGAATACTTATGACAGAACCAGTAAAACAATATTGCTTGAATATACAAGTTTTAACTGAGAGTTTGTTTTTCTTGATTTCTCAATAAGGAGAAGGAAGAGAAAAAATGGTTCCTGAAAATAAAATAAAATTGAATTTATTGAATAATGAAAATAAAAGAAATACTATTGACAGCAACTCATCAATCCTATCTTCCAACTCTTTCTATTAAATGTAGTTTATCCAAGTCTGGCAGCCTAACTCATTGAGGGTGCTGAGGTGCCGATTGCTCTCCTTAGCCAATAAGCATTATGTTTCTACCACATACTAGGAGTGTAGCTAACAAATTTTAGGCCCTCTGGCCTTAAGGAACTTATTTCTTTCCTATACAGAGAACTATCTTATTTTCCTTTTAAGGAATATGGTCTCATACAAGAAGTCCACCTTTTTTTACAAATTACAAATAACAAAATAATTTAAACCACAAATATACAATTCCCACTAATTTGGTGGAGTTCAAGGCTTATTGGAGACCAGTTCCATTCCCAGGTATCCATCCCTGACACACAGGGCAAGACCCTTCCCTACGATGAGACTTGAGTTTCCTCAGTAGTAAAATGAATTGGTTGGACTAGCTGATCTCTTATGTCCCTTCTATTTGTACAATTGTGCACTAAAAGTAAGGGAAGAGCCTTCTCATCACAAACACAGCACCTTCCCCTTTCTCCCCCCATTCCTATTTCAAAAGCTAAAAAAATGCTTGTGGTCCCTAAGTTTGAGGACTGGCTCCTGTCTAAAACGTGGAACTTGGACTAGATCACTCTAAGGTCCTTTTCAGTTCTGCATCTACAATCCTATGGGCCAAAACAAAATTATGAACCGGGAAGTGAAACCACTCTCCACTTTAAACTATAATTCTATGAAAATACATGAAAGGGGAGAGAATGTCTTTTCCTCCAAAGGCCACCAGAGGGAGCCAGGGTCCATAACATAGACTGCAGTCTCTGCCCTACTTCCAGTAATGCTTCATGGTTAAACACTCCTCCCCATGGGTTAGAAGGTCTGTCTGTCCTTAATCTTGAGCGCTCTTATCCTTCCCAAGGTAATCCATTAAAGTCAATTCCGTCTTGATCCTCCTATTTGTTCATCAGTATCCCTCCTAAAGCAATCTTCAAGGATTCAACAAACACCTTTTCAAGCACCTACTAAGTAAAAGTCACTGTACTAAATGCTGAGGTGACAAAGACAGAACTAGGACTAGAGCCTGCTCTGGATTTCCCATTCTACGAAAAGACAGATAATCTGAAAGTTTAAAAACAAAGTGATTTCATGAGGAAGAGAGTGCTAAAGATGTAGAGGGGAACCTAGAACATTTCATTAGCTCTACTAGGATCTGAAGATACAAAGACAAAAAAACAATTGCTGATCTGCAAATGATAAAAGTTTACATCTGAGAAGTTTATATTCCATCGGAGGAGGCTGACTTAGTTCAAGTGATGATTCCTGAGCTGATCAAGATTAAAAGAAAACCAGGAATTCTAAGAGGCAGAAGTAAGAAGAACACAGGTTTGAGGAACAGCCCAAAGAAGATGATCCCATTGAGTTTGGAGAATAGCAAATAAACTAGTTTTGCTGGAAGGTGGAGAATTTGAAGCTGATAGGAAATAAGTACAGTAAGGTAGCTAGCTGAAAAATCAAATTGTGAAAAGTTTTAAATGTCAGACCAAGGAGTCTTAGCTAATCCTAGGCAGCCAGGGAAGGTTAGATTATTTTTTTTTAAGCAACAGAGTGATTTGAGCAAATCTGTGTGTTAATTAAGGAGATGATTTTGACAACCACATGAAGGATGAATCATAGAAGGGAGAGCCTGGAAACAAGGAAACCTATCTGGAGAATTCAGTGACTAGGGTTATAGATTTGGAAGTCATCTGCATAGAGGTAATATTTGAACCTATAACCTGAGTCCTAAAGCTCATTGGTATGGTGTACTCTCATTAGTGATCAATGCCCTGCACCTGCAGAAGAGGAAGGGTGGAGCTGGAGAGAGTCAGGGAGAGGAGAGCTCTGCTCCCTTCAGACCTTCTTCCTTCAGAGTCTCCAGTTTGAATCTCTTTGATCTTCTTCAGGTCTTGTAGTCACTTCAGGCATTTCTGGCTATCGTTGACAATGATGTCAGCTCCACTTTAGAGTTAACTTCATTTGCTGAAATTGGAAAAGACTGCAAAAGAGCCAAGGTGAGAGGAGCTGAACATTTCTATTCATCATATACCCATCTTGCTAATCTAGAGGCTTTAGGAAACTTTGCCTTGGGTGAGAACTAGGACTCCCCCACTGGCAGAGCTCCATCACTCTGCACTGTGTGTATATAGTCTCCTATCTATACTTCCTTGGATATCTATTTTGCTATCAACTTGGATAAATGGCCTTCTTTGTTCCTTAATAAATACATACATATATACATACTACATATATATATATATGTATATATATATATATATATTAGAATCACATTTGGTGGAAAAGAGGTCAAGCCTTGGATATAAAGCTTGGGTCCTCCTTTCTTTGATAAAGAACTAGTCATCAAAATTTTAGCTTGAACTCAGATCTCTTAGATTAATAATTTTTAAGAGAACAGAGAGATATAATTCTAACCTAGAAATATCTCTCTCTGAAGAGAGTAGAGTGACTAAGTTTCTGGTCCCAACCTCTTGCTTCTTCTCTAAAAAAATTAAAGTCTTGCTTGGAGAAGACCAGACTAGAAAAGTCTATTTCGTTTCCTTTTGAGTCATACCATAACACATCCATGCTACATGCTACACCCAAGGCTACAACCTAACTACACATGGGAGCTCTGTTCACAGAAATATAATTTCTAGCTGCTTATTTTTACAAGAAATTATGACTTTTTGGCTAGTTTTCCTTGGACATTTTTTTACAAGTTACAAATCCGTGGAAATGGATATGGTCTGTAAGAAAAAGAGAACATAGAGAGGGAAGAAGAGGTCACAATTTTTTTCAGTAAGAATTTTAAAATATTTTCATAATCAGTTCAATACAAAAAATATTTATTAAGTTTACATTAGACATAGTCCCTACCCTCATGGAACTGACAATCTAGGAAGCATGGCATATACACAGACAATTATAATAAGAGAATTGCTCATTGGAGAGAGGGAGAAGAAACCAGGAAAGTCTTCCTAAAAGAGATGGCATTAGAGCTGGATCATGAAGAATGTGAAAGATGAAATTGGAGGAGGGCAATCTGAACAAGAGGACAGAGTGCTCAAATAATTAGAGGAAAGAAAGAATAGGGGTAAATTGCAGAAGTAAGGTGTCCAGTTTGGTCTAAATATCAAGATTAAGGAAGGGAGTGGCATGAAATAAGACTGTTGAGGAAGAATAGTGCCAATTGTGAATGACCTTGAATGTCAAGCTTGGTAGTTTAAACTTTACTTGGTGGGTAAAACAGAACTATATAAGGGTTATGAGCAGAGGGATGTTGTGATCAGATATATAGAAAGTCCCCAGAATTTCAGTGCTGGAAGAGATCATCATGACCTTCTAATCCAAACCTCTCATTTTACAAATGGAACAAGTGAAGTCTATAGAGGAGAAAAGAAGGTACAGCAAAGGTTACACAGCTAGTTCTTTAGGAAAGGACTAAAGTGCAAAAATGAACTTGAGGGGAAAAGACTAGCACCAGGGAGACCAGTTAGATTGTTAAAAGCATCCAGAAGAGGTGATGAAAGCCTGCAGAACTTGGTGAAAGAGGGAATAGAAAAAGGGAGGTACAAAAAATAGTATAGACACAGTATTTGGTGACCAGTTGTGAGAAGGGTAGGTAACAAGAAGCCACCCCTTCATATTCTCTTTTTTTGACTAAGGAATCTCATATTTCAGAAATGTTTTTCTTTTCTTTTCTACAAGAAACCTTCCTTGGGATTTGCATGAACTAATACTGAATGAGATGAGCAGAACCAGAACATTGTACACCCTAACAGCAATATGGGTTGATGATCAATCTTGATGGACTTGCTCATTTTATCAGTGCATCAATCAGGGACAATTTTGGGCTATCTTCGATGGAGAATACCTTCTGTATCCAAAGAGGAAATTGTGGAGTTTGAACAAAGACCAAAGACTATGACCTTCAATTTGGGAAAAAAAACTATTATCTTTTGTAATTTTGCTATCTCTTATATTTTATTTTTTCCTTAAGGATATGATTTCTCTCTCAACATATTCAGTTTTGATCAATGTATACCATGGAAACAATGTAAAGACTATTAGACTGCCTTTTGTGGGGGTGGGGAAGGGGAAGCAAGATTGGGAGAAAAATTGTAAAATTCAAAAAAAAAGAAATATCAAAGAAAACTTCCCTGCACATTTCAGTTACTAGTGCCATCTCCTCCTTTAGATTATTATGTTCTTGGGGTTTACCATTGTCTCCAATAAAATGTAAGCTCTTTGAGGGTAGGAATTATTTATCATGTCTCTTTTTTTTAAATTAATGAAAATTTTCTGGGTTCTATTTGTTTCATTTTAATTTTCAGGGAGTTTGTTGCTTAGGCAATTTTTTTTTATTTTTTATGTCAAGTAGTTAATTCCCTTTTCATTTCTTTCTTCTATAGATTTCTCTTTTTTATAATTTTTCCTATGTTATAGGAAATGAGAATGTTATTTTCATTTCTTTAACAAAAACAAATTTTAAATCTTTTTTTTTTTATTCTTGTTTCATCTCTTTTAGGAATTTTAGTTGAATTTGTGCCCACGTTCTGTTTTTCTTTAAGGCTTTGCTTAATAAATGTTTTAGTACTTTTTTCTTCTTCTGGGTTTATATCTTGAGAATCCTTGTTACCATGATAGCTTTTTTAAATATATAATTCTTTTCTTTTGTTTGTTCATTCTTCCAACCTACTTCAGACTTCAGACAATTTTTGGGCCAGGCTCTATGCACTTCTGGGTTGGATTTGTTGCTGTTTATTTTGGGTATTGTGTGTTGTTACAGGATCTCAGGGATAGCTTAGAATGGAGACAATGTTCTTCTTTGGTCTCATAATGCTGCCCTTTTTATTCTTTTGCAAACTTCCAACTGGGCTAGAAATTAGAACTGAGATTCTGTTCCTGGGATCTGAGTTGCACCCCTGCTACTTCATTTTTTTTTATGAAATAAAACAAACACTTCCATAACATAATAAAAAAGATGATTGCATGTGAAATTGAAAATCTATTATGTACAACTTGCTATCCTTTTTAAATATGTAATAAAGTTGTTAAAAAATTTTCTTCTTTTTTTCTTCTCTTCCCTTCTTCCACCCTAAATGTGTGTATATATGTGTGTAAAATTATATGTAAAATTACTATTTATCATTTCCTTTGGATGCAGATACCATCTTTCTTTTTATGTCCTTTATAGTTAATTTGGGTATTTATAATAGTAAAAATGACATTCAATTATTGCTGTTACTATATACAATATATTTTCAAGCTCTTATCAAGTTTTTTCTAGGATTCCCTGGTCTCATCAGTTCTTATAGCACAGTAGCATTCTATCACAATAACATAACACCCCAACTTGTTCAGTCATTCTCCAATTGATGGGTATCCCTGCAATTTCCAGTTCTTTGCCATTACCTGCCCCTCTTAGTCCAATGCCCAGACTTATGCTGGGGAGAAGTGGGGAAAAGATTCCCTTTTCAATCCACCATGGATCTATGACCTGGAACTGGGTAGTAAGCCACAAAGTTGTAGTCTGAGTCCTCCATTTACTCTAGTGTACATTCTCTTCCTAGACAATAGAAGGCTCCATGTGACTATGATTGATATCCATCTGTCCCCACTGCCTTCAGACCTCTTAGTCTGTCTCCAGATGCCAACTTGAGCTAGAAAAAAGACTCACTGTGACTATGCTTTGAATTTTTCAATCAAGATTTTAACTGGTGCTTTTCTAGATACATTTGGAAGAGTGGTTTTGTTTGTTTGTTCTGGGTGCTAGCGTTGCTGTACTGCTCCCTGAAACTATGCCATCTGGACTCTCCTTTTGACTTCATATCCTTAGCCCCAAACCCAGTTTTTTGCATATATTAAGAGCTTAATAAATTGGCTTGAATTGGAATAGAGAGATCAATGCTGAGGTTGGAGAAAGAAGTTTTAATAATATAAGAGCATATGCAGATAGGGAGCTTGAGCTGGATTTGCCATTCCCCCAACAAGTCCTTGGTTGGTCTTCCCTAGCTACTTTTTCCTATAAAGAAATAGGTAAACAGTATTTGGGGAATAGTTGAGCATATTATAGATTATGTGGTGACTCTACTGTGTTGTATGAAATGTTGAAGGGCATCTATCAGATTGACTAATATAACAGAAAAGAGAAATGATAAATGTTGGAAAGAATGTAGGAAATTTGGGAAACTAATACATTGTTGCTGGGGTTGTGAACTAATTACAACCATTCTGGAAAACAATTTGAAACTATGCCCAAAGGACAATAAAAATGTGCATACCCTTTGATCTAGCAATATGACTACTAGGTTTGTATCCCAAAGAGATCACCAAAAAGTGGGAAAGACCCATGTGTACAAGAATATTCATAGCAACTCTTTTGTGGTGACAAAGACTTAGAAATTGAGGTGATTCCCATCAATTGAGGAACAGCTGAACAAGTTGTGATATATAAATATAATGGAATATTAGTACTCTTTGAAGAACAATGAAAAGATGGCAGTGTAAGAGTAGGAATTCCCAGAAACTCATTCACAAAAAGCTTCAAGAGCCATAAAATTATGACTCCACCCACAATTTAGAGGGGCAGAACGCACAGAAAGATTGAATGATACAATTTCCCAACCCAAGACAACTTAGAAGATCCATGGGAAAGGTCTGTTTCACTGGAACCAAGGGTTGGAAAGAGCTGCAGTGCAACCAGGCCACAGCCAAGCAGACCAGGAGCAAACTAGCTGCAGTCTTCCAGGATCAGCCACAAGATGCCTGAGTCCCTTGGGGCTCTTGTATCTGTGACAATGGGAGCAGTTTCCAGACCTCTTGGCCAGAGATCCCTGGGACTGCTTGAAGGGCTGGTGAGAAAAATCTGTGGCACCACAGTGAATGCGCAGCCTGAGCCAGAACTAGCCTTGGAGCACCTCTTCGACATCAACCTGCAGAGCCACCCTGCACTTCCAGGGTGTTCAACCCACAGATGGTAAGGGGGGTGGAGAGATACTGCAGAGGTCTCCCTGCTATGCCTGGAGCAATACTCAGCTGCTTTGCCCACACTCAGATCCAGGTCACAGTCTGAGCCCCCATACCACCATAGAGAAGCAGGGATACTCCTCACAGTTAATTCCATGGCAGAGGAGAGGGTTTGTGGTCATTCACAGACCAGAGCACAGGCCAGGAGAGCAGACAGAGACTCTCATAAGACCTAGGAGGAATTAAGGTCCCTGTGGGGTATCCCAAAAAGCCTCAAAGCTTTGAAAGTGTGGTAAATCAGTCATGGGCTGAGGAAATGAGCAAGCAACAGAAAAAGAAAAACCTGAACTTAGAAAATTACTTTGGAGGTGGCTAGATGGCGCAGTAGATAGAGTGCCAACCCTGAAGTCAGGAGTGCCTGAGTTCAGATCCAGCCTGAGACACTTAATGATTACCTAGCTGTATGGCCTTCAGCAAGCCACTTAAAACCATTTGCCTTACAAAAAACTAAAAAAAAAATTACTTTGGACCCATGGAAAATGAAAATACACACTCAGAAGATGACATAGTTGAAGTTCTATATCCAAAGCCTCCAAGAGAAATAGGAAATGGGTTCAGGTTATAGAAGAGCTCAAAAAAAAAAAAAAAACTTTGAAAAGCAAGTAAGGGAGGTAGAAGAAAAATTGGAAGGAGAACTGAGAGCAATGCAGGTAAATCATGAAAATCAAGTCAGTAGCTTGGTGAAAGACATACAAAAAATGCTGAAGAAAATAACATATTAAGCATTATATGCAGTGGGGATAAACTTGAGGCATTCCCAATAAGATCATGGATGAAACAAAGATGCCTATTATCACTACTACTATTCAATATTGTATTAGAAATGGTAGCTTGGGGCGGCTAGGTATCAGTGGATAGAGCACCAGCCCTGGAGTCAGGACTACCTGAGTTCAAATCCGACCTCAGACACTTAATAATTACTTAGCTATGTGGCCTTGGGCAAGCCACTTAACCCCATTACCTTAGAAAAAAACTAAAAAAAAATGTTAGCTTCATTAGTATGGAAGAAACTTAGATTAGACCAACACCTCACACCCTTTACCAAGATAAGATCTAAATGGATACAGGATTTAGACATAAAAAAACAATACTATAAGCAAATTAGAAGATCAAGGAGTAGTTTACCTGTCAGATCTATGGAAAAGGAAGCCGCTTATGACTAAGAAAGAGATGGAGAACATCACTAAAAACAAACTAGATGATTTTGATTGCATTAAATTAAAAAGCTTTTGCACAGACAAAACCACTGTAACCAAGATCAAAAGAAATGTAGTAAACTGGGAAACAATCTTTACAGCTAATGTTTCTGACAAAGAACTCATTTCTAAGATATACAAAGAACTGAGTCATATATAAAAAAAAAAGGCATTCCCCAATTGACAAATGGTCAAAGGATATGCAAAGGCAATCTACAAATGAGGAGATCAAAGCAATCCATAGTCTTATGAAAAATTGCTCCAAAGCATTACTTATTACAGTAATGCAAATTAAAGCTTCTCTGAGGTACCACCTCACACCTCTCAGATTGGCCAATATGACCAGAAAGGATAATGATCATTGTTGGAAGTGTTGTGAGAAATCTGGGACACTATTACACTGTTGGTGGAGCTGTGAACTCATCCAACCTTTCTGGAGAGAAATTTGAAACTACACCCAAAGGGCAACAAAAAATATGTTTACCCTTTGATTCAGTAATACCACTACTGGGACTATACCCTGAAGAGATGATGAAAAAGGGTAAAAACATCACTTGTACAAAAAATATTCATAGCAGCCCTGTTTGTGGTCGCAAAGAATTGGAAATTAAGTAAATATCCTTCAGTTGGGGAATGGCTTAGCAAACTGTGGTATATGTATGTCATAGAACACTATTGTTCTATTAGAAACCAGGAGGGATGGGGATTCAGGGAAGCCTGGAGGGATTTGCATGAACTGATGCTGAGAGAGATGAGCAGAACCAGGAAAAAAAACTGTACACCCTAACAGCAACATGGGGGTGATGATCAACCTTAATGGACTCACTCATTCCATCAGTGCAACAATCAGGGACAATTTGGGGCTGTCTGCAGAGGAGAATACCATCTGTATCCAGAGAAACAACTGTGGAGTTTGAACAAAGACCAAGGACTTTTTCCTTAAATTTAGGGAAAAAAAAAACTGATATCTTTTTGTCTGATCTTGCTATCTCTTATATTTTATGTTTCGTCCTTAAGGATATGATTTCTCTCTCGTCATACTCAATATAGATCAATGTATATCATGGAAACAATGTAAGGACTGACAAATTATGGGCTGTAGGGGTGGGAGGAGGGAAGTAAGATTAAGGGAAAAATTGTAAAACTCAATAAATAAAATCTTTTTTAAAAATATAGGGGCAGCTAGGTGGCACAGTGGATAAAGCACCGGCCCTGAAGTCAGGAGTACCTGGGTTCAAATCCGGTCTCAGACATTTCATAATTACCTAGCTGTGTGGCCTTGGGCAAGCCACTTAACCACATTTGCCTTGTAAAGCCCTAAAAAAAAAAAAACAGAATAAGACTTAAAAAAAGAAATGTTAGCTTCAGCAATAAGAGAAGAAAAAGAAATTGAGAGAATTAGAATTAGGAAGGAAGAAACAGAACTCTCTGTCTTTGCAGATGACATGATGGTATACTTAGAGAATCCATCTCAAAAACTACTAGAAACAATTAGTAACTTTAGCAAAGTCACAGGATGTAAAATAAACCCACATAAATGCTCAGTATTTCTTTTTTCACTTTTTATTTTTTAATTCTTTTTTCATTTACATTTTTATTTATTTACCCATTACTAAAAAAGTCTTGTTGTAAGAGTAAACATAATCTCCCCTCCCCCCTACAAAAATAAAAAAGATCACAAGAATTAAAGTGAAAGAGAAAAAATAAATGTGCTTCACTCTGTGTTCCAGTATCACCAGTTTTGTCTCTGGGATAGATTGCATTTTTTATCATAAATCCATCAGAGAAGTTAGTTCCATATTTTTCCACAGTTGATGTTGCTGATTGTAACTCCCTCCATCCATTTCTCCCCACTACCAATTATTATATTTTTGTTCTCCTTTCACTCTATCCCTCATCAAAAGTGTACAGCCGAGGATAGCCGAGTGGCACAGCAGACAGAGCACTGGCCCTGGGGCCAAGAGGCCCCAAGCCTACATCCCACCCCAGAGACCCAGAAACCCACCCATCCCCATGGTCCCAGATATGCCATCCAATCCCACTACCCTGCAAAAAGTAAAAAAGAAAATGTATTATATCTGACTATCTTCTACCATGATCTACCCTCTCCTCCATCCCCTACCCCCTCTGTTCCCTCCTCCCCTTTCTCCATTCACTTTCTCTCCTTTTTCTTCTAGGTTTCTATGCCCTATTAAGTATATATGTTGTTTCCTTTCTGAACCATTTCTGATGAGAATGAAAACTCCTGCAATCCCCCTCAATTTCCCCCCTTCAATATCATTGCAAAAGCTATTTCTTGGCTCTTTTTACATGAAATATCTTAATTTAGTCTACCTCTCCTTTCCTTTCTCCCAGTACATTTCCTTTTCATCCATTGACTCCATTTTTAAAATATATTATACCTTCAAATTCAGCTCTCTCCTCTTTCTCAACTATAAAAGCTCCTTCTAACTGCTCTAATAAATTAAATGTTCATAAGAGTATTATCTGTATCATCTTCCCATGCAGGAATACATACAATTCATCATCATTAAATCCGTCATAATTTACCCTTTTCATCCATCCTTTCTGTGCTTCACCTGAGTCCTGTCCTTGAAGATCAAACTTTTTGTTCAGCTCTGATCATTTTTTTTAGGTTTTTGCAAGGCAAATGGGGGGGGGGGGGTTAAGTGGCTTGTCCAAGGCCACACAGCTAGGTAATTATTAAGTGTCTGGGATCGGATTTGAACCCAGGTACTCCTGATTCCAGGGCTGGTGATTTATCCACTACACCACCTAGCTGCCCCAGCTCTGGTCATTTCAACAAGAACATTTGAAATTTCCCTGTTTCATTGAAAGTCCATTTTTTCCCCCTGGAAAAGGATGTTCAGTTTTGCTGGGTAGTTAATTCTCAGTTGCATTCCAAGCTCTTTTGACTTCCAGAATATTATATTCCAAGCCCTATGAGCCTTTAATGAAGATGCTGCTAAGTCCTATGTGATCCTGGCTGTAGTCACATGATAATTGAATTGTTTCCTTCTGGCTGCTTGTAATATTTTCTCTTTGACTTAGAAGTTCTAGAACTTGGCTATAATATTCCTGGGAGTTATTTTTTGGATCTCTTTCAGAATCTTTTGGATTCTTTCAATTTCAATTTTACTCTCTGCTTCTAGGATATCAGGACAATTTTCCCGTAGAAATTCTTTTAAAATGAAGTCAAGTTTCTTTTCCTGATCATGACTTTCAGGTAGTCCAATAATTTTTAAATTTTCTCTTCTGGATCTGTTTTCCAGATCCATTGCTTTTTCAATGAGATATTTCATGTTTTCTTCTAGTTTTTCCAATCTTTTGATATTGTTTTATTGTGTCGTGGTTACTCACAAAGTCATCAGCTTCCTATAGCTCCATTCTACATTTGAAGGATTGTTTTCTTCAGAGAGCTTTCTTATCTCCTTTTCCATCTGACAATTCTGCTTTTTAAGGTATTTTTCTCCTCACTAACTTTTTGAACTGTTTTTATCCATTTGACCTAAATTGTTTTTGAACATATTATCTTCAACATTTTTGGGGTCTCCTTGAATAAGCTATTGACTTGATTTTCATGTTTTTTCCTGCATCTCCTTCATTTCTCTTCCCAATTTTCCCTTTACCTCCCTTACTTTATTTTCAAAATCTTTTTTGAGCTCTGAAATAGCTTGAGACCAATTTCTATATTTCTTGGAGGATTTAGAAGCAGAAGGTGGAACTTGCTCATCTTTTGGGTGTGTGTTTTCATCCTCCATGGGACCAAAGTAATTGTCTATGGTCAGGTTCCTTTTTTTTCCTGTTTACTCATTTCCCTAGCCTGTGCCTGTTTTGGGGTACTTCCTGAGTTTTTTAGTATTATTGGGACACGTCCCAGGGATCTCAATTCATTCAAGGTCTTATGAGAGGCTTTGACTGCTCTCCTGCCTGTGCTCTGGTCTGTTGCAAAAGCAATCCCCTCTGCCCTGGAGGAGGGTACCTGCTTTGTGGCAATAGGGCCCCCCTAGATTGCGAGCAGGGTCTGAATATGGACAAAAGCACAAGAGTCTTGACCCAGGGCCAGAGGAGAGACCTCAACAGTCTCCCCTCACTCCCTTACCTTCTTTGGGTTTAGAACTCTATCCTCAGAATTTCTGGTATTACTAGCAAGATACAGCAGCAAGAGCTAGAAAGAGAAAGTCCATCTAAAGTAACTTCAGACAATATAAAATATTTGGGAGTCTACCTGCAAAGGCAGACTCAGAAACTCTATGAAAAGAACTATAAAATGCGTTTCACACAAATAAAATCAGATTTGAATAATTGGACAAAGCTAATATAATAAAAATGACAATTTTATCTAAAGCAAACTACTTTTTTAGGACCTTACCAATCAAAATTCCAAAAAATTACTTTAATGAGCTAGAAAAAACTCCAACTAAATTCATATGAAGAAACAAAAAGTCAAGAATGTCTAGGAATTTAATAAAAAAGTGCAAAAGAAGATAGCTTAGCCTTACCAGATCTAAAATTATATTATAAAGCATCAGTTATCAAAACTGTCTGGTATTGGCTAAGAAATAGAATGATGGGGGCGGCTAGGTGGCGTAGTGGATAAAGCACTGGCCTTGGAGTCAGGAGTACCTGGGTTCAAATCCGGTCTCAGACACTTAATAATTACCTAGCTGTGTGGCCTTGGTCAAGCCACTTAACCCCATTTGCCTTGCAAAAACTAAAAAAAAAAGAAAGAAAGAAATAGAATGATGGATCAGTGGAATAGAATAGTTGCAAAAGAGACAGCAGGAAATGATTATAGTAATATGCTATTTGATAAAACCCCAAAAGTTCAGCTTCTGGGATAAGAACTCTTTCTTCAATAAAAACAGTTGGGAAAATTGGAAGTTAATATGGCAGAAACTTGAATTAGACCAGCATTTCACAACCTATACCAAGAAACGTTCAAAATGGGTACAGGATTTAGACATAAAAGACAATATTATAAGCAAACTAGAAGATCAAGGAATAGTAGACTTACCAGATCTATGGAAAGGGAAGCAGTTTACGTCCAAGGAAAAGATGGAGAATATCATTAAAAACAAATTAGATAGTTTTGATTACATTAAATTAAAAAGCTTTTACACAAATAAAACCACTGTAACCAAGATCAAAAGAAATGTAGTAAATTGGGAAACAATTTTTAAAACTAGTATTTCTAACAAAGGACACGTTTGTAAAGTATACAGAGAACTGAGTCAAATTTATTTTTAAAAAAAACAGTCATTCCCCGATTGACAAATGGTCAAAGGATGTGCAAAGGCAATTTACAGATGAGGAAATCAAAACTATCCATAGCAATATGAAAAATTGCTCTAAATCATAACTGATTACAGTAATGCAAATAAAAGCACTTCTGAGGTACCATCTCACACCTATCAGATTGGTCAATATGACCAGAAAGGACAACATTCAATATTGGAAGGGATGTGGGAAATCTGGGACATTAATACATTGTTGGTGGAGCTGTGAACTCATGCAGTCTTTCTGGAGAGCAATCTGGAATTATGTCCAAAGGGTAATAAAAATGTGCATATTCTTTGATCCAGTAATACCAATACTGAGTCTATACCCTGAAGAGATCATGCAAAAGGGTAAAAACATAACTGTACAAAAATATTCATAGCAGCCCTGTTTGTGGTAGCAAAGAATTGGAAATTGAGGAGATGTCCATAAATTAGGGAATGGCTGAACAAACTGTAATGTATGTATGTTATGGAACACTATTGTTCTATTAGAAACCAAGAGGCACAGGATTTCACAAAAGCCTGGAAAGACTTGCATGAACTGATGTTGAGTGAGATGAACAGAACCAGAAAACATTCAGGGAAAATTTTAGAATACCTGTGATGAAGAATACCATTTGTATCCAGAGAAAGAATTGTGGAGTTTAAACAAAAACCAAAGTCTCTTCCGTTCAATTTTTTTAAAAGTGTCTTATATAATGCATAATTTTCCTATCTCTAATATTTTATTTTCTCCTCAAGGATATGATTTCTCTCTCAACACATTCAATTTTGATCAATGTATAGCATGGAAATAATGTAAAGATTATCAGACTGCCTTTTGTGGGGGAGGGGGAGGGGGAGGGAAGGGAGGGTAGTGAAAAATTGTAAAATTTAAAACCTTACCAAAAACTACTATTGTATATAATTGGAAAACAAATAAAATATTAATTAAAAGTAATATGTTAAAAATTTAAAAAGTTTAAATTAAAAAATTAATTAAATTAAATTAATAAATTAAAAAATAATTTAAAATTAAGAAAATAACATGTTAAAAACCAGTTTAGGTCAAATGGAAAAAAGCAACCCAAAAGGCAAATGAGGAGACTGAAAAAGTTTCCTGAAGAAAATAACTCTTTCAGATGAAGAATGGAGGTAAAGGAAGCTGATGACTTTGCAAGAAATCAAGAAACAATAAAACAAACCCCAAAGAACAAAAAACTAGAAGAAAATATGAAAAATCTCACTGGAAAAACAACTGACCTGGAAAACAGATCCAGAAAAGATATTCTAAAAATTATTGGGCTACCTGAAAGTCATAACCAAGAAGAGAATCTGGACTTCATTTTTCAAGAAATAATCCAGCAAAATTACCCTGAGATACTAGGAGCAAAGTGAAATGGAGGGAGTCTACTGATCACCTCCTGAAAGATACCCCCCCAAATAAAACTCCCAGAAATATCATAGCCAAATTCTAAAACTCCCAAATCAAAAAAAAAAAAATACTACAGGCTGCCAGAAAGAAAGAATTTGACTACCATGGTACTATAGTCTGGATTACATAGGATTTGGCAGCACCTACATTAAGGGCTTGGAGGGCTTGGAATATAATATCCTGGAAGGCAAAAGAGCTTTACAACCAAGAATCAGTAACTACCCAGCAAAATTTAACATCCTCTTTAAGGGGAAAAGAAGGACTTTCAAAGAAACAAGGGACTTTCAAACTTTCCTTTTGAAACAACCAAAGCTGAACAGAAAGTTTGATCTCCTAGTACAGGATTCAGGTGAAGCAAAGAAAGGGTGGACAGGAAGGACTAATTATGAGGAATTTAATGATGTTGAGCTGCGTGGGAAGAAGATACTGATAACTCATATGAACTTTCTCATATATAGGAACAGTTAGAAGGAGCACATATAGACAAGGCACAGAAGGGAGTTGAATATAATGATATAATGTAGTATGAAGATGAAGTCAATGGGTGGTAAAAGAATGTACTGGGATGGGGCAGCTATGTGGCACAGTGGATAAAGCACTGGCCCTAGAGTCAGGAGTACCTGGGTTCAAATCCGGTCTCAGACACTTAATAATTACCTAGTTGTGTGGCCTTGGGCAAGCCACTTAACCCTGTTTGCCTTGCAAAACCTAAAAAAAAAAGAGGGAGAAAGGGAAAGGAGAGGTAGAATGGGCCAAGATATTTTACATGAAAGTGTCAAGAAAAATCTTTTGCAAAGGAGTGGGAGGGGGGCCTCAGGGAAATGAGTGAGCCTTCATTCTCATCAGAAATAGCTCAGTGAAGAAATAACATACACACTAAATAGGGTATAGAAATCTACTTTACCCTAGGGAAAAAATTGAGAGGAAAGGGATGGGATAAGGGGAATGGGAAAGGGAAGGGGTGGAGTAGAGATAGAAGAGAAGAAAAAGAGAAGAAAAAATCATGGGAAAAGGTAGTCAGATACAACACACTTTTGAGGAGGCACAGAGTGAAAGGAGAGAGAGGGGGAGAGAGAATAGAATAAAAGGCAGTGGAGAGGAATGGAATGGATGGAAATATAGCTTCTAATAGCAACCATGAGAAAAGTTATTGAAGCAACTTCTCTGATGGACTTACAATAAAGAAGACAACTCATCCAGAGACAGACCCAAAGGAATCCGAACACAGACTGGAGTGCACTTTTTTTCTTTCACTTCATTTCTCTTGAGGCTTCTCTATCTTTTGGAGGGAGGGTTGTTTACATTTACTTTCACAAAATTATTGTAATAATTTGACAATAAACCATAAAAAAGAACAATGAGCAGAAAGACTTCAGAAGAAGCTGGAAAGACTTATATGAACTGATAAGTGAAGTGAGCAGAACCAGGAGAATATTGTACAGCTTTTTTATTAAAGATTTTATTTATTTTGAGTTTTACAATTTTCCCCCCAATCTTACTTCCCTCCCCCCACCCCTCACAGAAGGCAATTTGTCAGTCTTTACATTGTTTCCATGGTATACATTGATCCAAATTGAGTGTGATGAGAGAGAAATCATATCCTTAAGGAAGAAACATAAAGTATAAGAGATAACAAGATCAGATAAAAAGATATTTTTTTTCTAAATTAAAGGAAATAGTCCTTGGACTTTGTTCAAACTCCACAGATCTTTCTCTGGATACAGATGGTATTCTCCACTGCCTACAGCCCCAAATTGTCCCTGATTGTTGCACTGATGGAGTGAGCAAGTCCATCAAGGTTGATCATCGCCCCCATGTTGCTGTTAGGGTATACAGTGTTTTTCTGGTTCTGCTCATCTCACTCAGCATCAGTTCATGCAAATCCTTCCAGGCTTCCCTGAATCCCCATCCCTCCTGGTTTCTAATAGATCAATAGTGTTCCATGACATACATATACCACAGTTTGCTAAGCCATTCCCAAATTGAAGGACATTCACTTAATTTCCAATTCTTTGCCACCACAAAAAGGGCTGCTAGGAATATTTTTGTACAAGTGATGTTTTTTACCCTTTTTCATCATCTCTTCAGGGTATAGACCCAGTAGTGGTATTGCTGTATCAAAGGGTATGTACATTTTTGTTGCCCTTTGGGCATAGTTTTAAATTTCTCTCCAGAAAAGTTGGATGAGTTCACAGTTCCACCAAAACATTGTACATATTAACAGCAATATTATATGATGATCAGCTATGATCATGATACAGTGATGAAAGACCTAAGATGGAAAATGTCATCCATTTCTAGAAAAAGAACTATGAAGTCTGAATGTAGATCAAGACATACTATTTTCACCTTTTTAAATTTGTTTTTTGTTTTTTCTCATGGTTTCCCCTTTTTGTTCTAATTCTTCTTTCTCAGTGTAACCTTGTTGTACATGTGTAACCTATATCAGATTAATTGCTCTCCTAAAATAAGAGGAAGAAAAATGAGAGAAAGAAATCTTTACAAAAATGAATGCTGAATTACTTGTACAAAAATATTTATAGCAGCCCTGTTTGTGGTGGCAAAGAATTAGAAATCAAGTAAATTCAGGGAAGCCTGGAGGGATTTGCATGAACTGATGCTGAGCGAGATGAGCAGAACCAGAAGAACACTGTACACCCTAACAGCAACATGGGAGTGATGATCAACCTTGAAGGACTTGCTCATTCCATCAGTGCAACAATTGGGAACAATTTTGGGCTGTCTGCAAAGGAGAGTGCCAGCTGTATCCAGATAAGGAGCTGTGGAGTTTGAACAAAGTTCAAGGACTATTCCCTTTAATTTAGGAAAAAAACAGATATCTTATTGTCTGATCTTGTTACCTCTTAGACTTCTCTTCTTTAAGGATATGATTTCTCTCTCATCACACCCAATTTGGATCAAGGTACAACATAGAAACAAAGTAAAGACTGACAGATTGCTTTCCGAGGGGGGTGGGGGGAGGGAAGTAAGATTGGGGGGGGAAATTGTAAAACTCAAATAATATCTTTAATAAAAAATAAATTTAAAAAAAATGAATGTTGAGGCATGGATAGAGCACCAGCCTTGGAGTCAGGAGTACCTGAGTTCAAAAATGAATGTTGAAAAGTATCTTTACAGGGGTAGCTAGGTGACAGTGGATAGAGCACCAATCCTGGAGTCAAGAAGACCTGAGTTCAAATCCAACCTCAGACACTTAATAATTAACTAGTTGTGTGAACTTGGGCAAGTCATCTAACCCCATTGCATTGCAAAAATCAAAAAAAAAAAAAAGAAAAGTATCTTTAAATATAATTCCAAAATAAATAATAATAATTTTTTTTAAAAAGAATTGATAAAGAGGATTGTCGAGTCCGGAGGAGGGAACCCAGGCCGACATCAATATGATGCATAAGCTGGTTCATTTATTGATCACAGGATACATACTTTTATACTCTACATTTACGTAACCAATTACATAAGTGTTTTAGCAAGCATTTTTTTCACATGCATACCTTGTGTATGTCTTAGGTGATTGTTTTGAGAACCAAACAGTGTTTTGATAAACAGAGTGAATATTGTTTTGAGAACCAAACAGTGATTTGATAAACAGAGTGCAGAAGGTAATTATCTCAGAATGAGCTATCTATCTGAGCCTGGGAATACACCTCCTTAGCTCAGACATGCAGCTACTCCCTTATCTAAGCTCTGAAGTACATCTTGCTCATTAAAGCACATAACTATTTCTGTGTTAACCCTTCATAGCTCTCAGCCTGGAACACATATGACACAACAGAGGATGATTTCAGAGAATCCTGGAAAGATCTCTATAAATCAATGCAAAGTGAAATGAACAGATCCAGGAGAACAATTTATTAAATAAAAGCAACACTGTAAAGACAAACAATTTTGAAATACTTACAAATTACAAAGAACCAAGGATTAAGTATCCTACCCATCTTATGACAGAAAGGTAGTGAACTCAGGGTACAGATTGAGATACATTTTTTTTATTAAGAAACATTTATTTTCTCTCTGTTCCACCATCCCTCAGAGAGATAGACAGAGACAGAGACAAAGGGAGCAAATTTTCATAACAAATATACATAGTTCAGCAAAGCAAATTACCCACACTGGCCCCAAATGTAGATGGTTCTTTAGATTGTAAACTCTGAGATCAGAGACTGTCTTTTACCTTTCTTAGCATCCTTAGTGCTTTGAATAATATTTGGCACCGAGAAGGCACTTATTAAATGTTTATTGACTAGCTAAGCTATGACAAAGGGTTTGGGATAGGAAGACAAATGATTGAATGTAAAACCAAAACCATCAATAAAATACTGTTTTGATGTGGTTTCATTTCCTCCTCCTTATTCCTCCTGGGAGGAAAGTTTTCTTATTTCAGCCAAATTTGGATATAAAGAGATTACTTTTCCTCCTCATCCCTAGACTGCTTCTCTGAATGTATGCTAGATGGTGCTCCAGCCTCAACTAGGAGGGGGTACTGTCCCCCAGGCCCCAGGGGATTCAGATTGACCAGGCAGTCATTGAC
The DNA here is from genome assembly GCF_037893015.1 of Macrotis lagotis. Classification (NCBI taxonomy): domain Eukaryota; kingdom Metazoa; phylum Chordata; class Mammalia; order Peramelemorphia; family Peramelidae; genus Macrotis; species Macrotis lagotis. The sequence goes on along the minus strand of NC_133658.1, from coordinate 358,726,727 downwards.
TAGGAAAGTTCCTAATCAGAAAACAAGGATAAGTCTTTTAGGTCTAAGGACAAACTGGGGCTTGTAGTGAGTAGTAGAGACTCCCTACCTTCATCTTCATCCTTAACCTTGACTTTCTTAGGGGAAAGAAAGGGAGTAACTTTCTCCTTTTATGGTGGGAGCACTATCCTAACTTCTCCCTTCTCTTTCCCCTAACAAGTGAAAAATGGTGGAGGGTTTTTTCCTTTTAAAAGTAAGGAAATCATCTTTAAGTTTGATTGGCTAAAGGTACTAATGAAGAGTCAAGCTATTGATATTACTTCCTAGCATCTGAATCCAAAAGAATCACCAGAACTTCAGGTGTAGTCTGATGTTTGACTGGTGGACTATGATGGACAGTTCCGGGGAAGTGGGGGAGCCTCTCTTAAATGAACCAAATTAGGATGAATGTCCTTAATGCTATGACTAAGTAAATCTTTTTCTAACTGCCAAATGATTTAGAAGTTTCTCATTTTGTTCCAATATTGAACATAATCTCCCAGAGCAGAACCAGCCTAGAGCACAACTCCTTGAGCTGTGAAGATAGGTCTCTTCTACCACCATGAAGGCCAGGAGAAGGTGAAGTTCCTGGATTTTTGGTCTGATGGGATTCTTATTCCCCTACTTCTAAATCATAGGATTTAAAGTTGACAAGGACCTTAGATGTCATCTACTTGAATTTACTCACTTTACAGATGAAGATATGGTTCCAGAGAAAATTCTTTTCTCCCTCCCATTCCATCCCCAAAGTTACCAGTTGGCTCCAGGCTTCTGTAGACCTGGATCAGGAGTATTGATCACATGGACAAGAAGAAGGGAAGCTATTGCAGGGCCCAGATCTAGCTCTGCTTCACCCACTTCACACCCCAACCCAGATGGACTGAGAGCTGTAAGGAAGGTCTCTCAGTCAGTGTAGCAGAATTAAGGACAGACTCCCAAGTGTCCCCTGATAGTCTAAGGACAGAGAAAGGAGAAAAGACTGTGACAGAAACAACAAAAAGCTGGACCACAGTGAAGTTGAAGTTGGGCTGTTTATTTCACCAAAAGAATGCAAAAAAAGAGAACACAAAAGAGAATGAAAATATTCCACAGTGGAATTTGAGCTGAGAAAATAGGAAGTGTTTCCCTCCTTCTCCTTGCCTCAGGAAGACACACATATGGAAGAAGCCCAAGGGCCTCAACTGGACATGGGAGCTTCTTTGCATCTGTTAAAAAGAGCCATGACTCCCAAGGATGAATTGAGTCAGACTGAGGCATGGCTCACTGCTTGTGTTGATGTGACCTGGTTATTCTTAATGCCAACCTGTTCCCAGGGGCTCTCTCTTCCCTGAAGCTGGAAGCAGACCTCCTTGTCTTCCCATTCTTCTGGCTCAACCTTGGCCCTGGCCACAAAAGTATCAAATAGGGAACGGCATATTTGTACACAAAATATCACTCTACAAGGCACTGGTATGGGAACAGCTTCGGGGTGAGCTGCTCCTTCACAGGGTCACTGTGTCTCAGGAGGTCACCCCCTGTAAGCCCTCATCAGAGAGTGGTTTCTGGTAACCCCGCCCAGCACCACTTGATAGCCTGGCTCTGTTCTCTTGTCACTCTGCTCTCCTCTTCCTGCTTTCTGTTGGTCATTGAGTTGTGTGGGCCTCTTTTCCCGGACTTTGTGGCCCCTAAGCTCCTACCCTGGGGCCCTTAGGCCAGCAGCCCCAGGCGGGTGACTTTGGCAGAAAGGAAGGAGTGGATGATGAAAACGATGGTTTTGGGACAGGAATGAAGGTCCAGTTGCTGTAGGGACCAAAGAAACCTGAATCAGAGCAAAGCTGCCATCACCTCCCTGAGGTCTTCCAGTCCTGCATCAAGGAGCCCCCCACACATACACACACCCTTACCCCTACCAGTCCCCAATAGCAGTGATGGCACAAAAGATATGGTCAATAGACAATTTCTAAGATAATACATTCTACAAGAGCAGAGATATCCCACAGAGGGAGAAAGTCAAATCTAAAAAAGCATTCAAAGGGATCTTCCCACCTTCACAGCCTCCCTAAATGGGAGAATATCCAGTTTCTACTCAAACATTTCCTATGCTAAGGAGTTCACTACTAGCCCCCAATCAGTCCTGTTGTTAAATAATTATGAGTGGTAGAAATGCACATCCCTCCCTTTCTTGGCATAAATAGAAGATTAGAATGGAGTGGAAAAGGTAGAGAGATAGGAATGGAATACTCCATCTGCCATCAGACGCATGATGTGTTGAATGACTTTTTCTTTCCTTTTTTTATTCTTTGCTACAAGGAATGGTTTCTTGGGTAAAGGAAAGAGGAAAGATATATTCAGAAATTAATGTCATATAAAAATAAAACATCTTTTTTTAAAAGTTGCAACACAGTTAATATGGAAACATATTTTGCCTGACTTCACATGGAAAATGGGTACTATATCACTTGCCTTCTCAATGGGTGGGAGAGGGACTGAAGGGAAAGAATTTGGAACTCAAAATTTTTTTAAATGTTTAAAATTTTTTTTAAAATTTTCATTTTTTTAAAGAAATTTAATTCTTCCCCATATTGAACTGAAATTTGTCTTCTTATAACTTCTATCCAATGCTACTAATTCTACCCCCTGGAGCTAAGCAAAACAAATTCTTCTTAAGAATCCAAAATCAACCCTTCTGATGTCTCTGAAGAACCTATCCTATTTCCTCTAAGTTTTTCCTCCCCTAGGAGAAACATTATTTGTTCAATGATCCTCATGATATTGTCTCAGTTACTTTCTCCTTGGAATGTGTCCCAGCTTATCAATGCCATTTCTAAAATTTGGAGCTCAGAATTGGATGTAAAACCTTGGGTCAGAGCAGAGGAGGAGCATCTCCAACTCAACATGCCTAAAAACTGAGTTTGTTGGCGCCCAGGGGAAAGCCCTGAGAACCAAACCTGCTCCTCTCTTCTCAACTACCCCAGTTGTCACTCACTGCCTTTCCAGTCACACAGACTCAAAATCGTTTCATCCTTCCTCATCACCCATAATCTAAGTTCCACCAATTTTGCCTCCTCACTACCTTTCTCCTGTATTCCTCTCTCTTTCACAGTTGCCATCTATCTCATCAACATCATCTTGCTGGGTCTGCTGGTCTTACCAATCTCCCAAATGGTCTCACTGCCTCCATTCTCGTCTTTTTTTAGGTTGTTTTTTTTTTTTTTGCAAGGCAAATGGGGTTAAGTGGCTTGGCCAAGGCCACACAGCTAGGTAATTATTAAGTGTCTGAGACCGGATTTGAACCCAGGTACTCCTGACTCCAGGACCAGTGCTTTATCCACTATGCCACCTAGCCGCCCCCTCCATTCTCTTCTAATTCATCCTTCATACAACTTACAAAGTCATCTTCCTAAAGCTTAGTTCTGACCTGAAGCATTCTAACACAACCTCTCTGTTCAAGCTAGATGTCTCCTCATAGATTCCCTGAAACCAGAAAGACTTATCCCTATTTCCCAGGTTTTTGATCATTAATATTTTGATTATTTGATCATTTGTTACCCTTGCTGCTCCCCATCTAAGACCTACTGCTTTTCAAGGTCTACATAATTCCCACCTCTTTCAGGGAGCATTGTCTGACCAAACCAGTTCATATGAGGTTCTAAGACCCTGACTTTCTGAGTCTTCCTTGCATTCTTATATAGTCTTAACTTTGCAGTTTTCTCTATATTCCTTGTTTTTCTCCTACCCTAAGAGCTTAGAGAGGGATCACATAATAATAGATTTGAAGTTGGACTGGACCTTAGAGGCCAGTAAATTCAAACCTCCCCCACTTACCAGCACCATTTTTGCAGATGAGGAAGTTAAAACAGAGAGTACAAATATATGTGTTCCTTTCCCAGGGAAGTGATATAAGCACTCTTTCCACTGTCATTTCCCTTCAGATGTATATACTTTATTTAAGTGCTTTGCCCAAGGTCACACAGTGAGTGAAGCAGCTAGATGACACACGTAAGTGAATAGAGTATTGAGCCCTGAAGTCAAGAAGACTGATTTTCCTGAGTTTAAATCTATCCTCAGAAACTTACTAGCTATGTGATCCTAGGCAAGTCATTTAACACTGTTTACCTCAGTTTCCTCATTTGTAAAATGAGCTGGAAAAGGAAATGGCAAACCTACAGATTCTTTTCCAAGAAAATCCTCAAAAAAAAATTAGGGTCACCAAAGAATTGAACAAAACTGAAACAACTAAACAACAACAACAAAAAAAGTCAGATTTTAACTCAGGTCCTCCTGAGCCTTATTTGATTTATTTCTGTTCCCAAACTCACCACACAGTAGGTGCCTCTTTGATGCTGCTAATAAGGCTGTCAATGCTTCAGGGCTCCCCTGTCAGAGTTAGAATTTTACTAGTCCTCTAAGTAGGATACAGGAACTGAAGAGGGAAAAGGGGAGCTCCAAGTAAGATGATGCAGGAACCTCTTGGGCCTTGGAGAAGTCACCTCAAGTATTCATACACCAACCCCTTTTGGTCTCAGTATCTTCACCCCTTAATCCCTTGGTCCACCAGCTCTTCAGTGTCCTCCCCCTCCCTGAAAACCCCAGGAAGAAAAGGCCACTCACAATCTCGCCCTCAGTGCCCCCAAAGTCCAGGAAAAGCAGACTGGAGCCATCATCAGACGACATCTGCAACTTCTCAAAGGGCTCCTGCAACAGGAGGGCCTTCGCCACACCGGGCTCCACTGCCCAGAGGGTGAACCCCTTGTCAATGTGCACAGAGAGGTTACAAGCCCGTCCATTCCACGTACAGGCTAAAGGGAGGAGATGAAACTTAGACAGACTCCAGAGCCCAATTCAAACACAACTCCCAAACTTGCAGCCCAGGACAAAAGCCAGGACACAGTCCTTGGGGTTCTCTATCCCAGAGGTTGCCTACCCAATGACTCACCAGAATACACAGCCCTCTCCCTGGGCACCCTCTTAGGTTCTGACCTGTAGACACCTCTTGAACAGCCTCCGCAGAATTGTGGCACCCATCTACCAGCAGGCGTGTCCAGGTCGCCAACTCCCGAGGTGACTCTACACTGAACAGGTGTGTCTCCACACCCTGATGGGTCCCCGAGCGTAATGCGAAGGATAGCTCTGAGTCATAGAGAACAGAGCCCTTAGAAGGGCCGGAATGGACCAGCCTAAGAGGGATGAAGATAAGCAACTTAATATATACTCCTTTCCCTACTATTCTGCCTGCTCTGCAGAGTCCTTCTATGTCCATTACACCTACCAAAGGATCAGAGATCCAGAGTTGGAAAAGCCCTCATAATCTAGTCAATCCCTTCATTTTACAGGTAAGGAAACTGAGGCCTAAGGAAGTAAAGAGATTTGTCCAAGGTCATACTGGAAATAGAAGGATCAAAAGCAGGACTTGAAACCAGATCTTTCTGGCTTTGAGGTAAGCTCTTTCCACTACTCCATGCTGTCTCTTTTGAGAGGCCCTTGAATAGACTCATTCAACCCTGCTTTCATCTGCTCTGTTTGCATAACCACTGCCTATGTTCCTTCTTAGATGCCCATTTGTCAGGGACTTGCTATCTCTGCTGCTCCCCGTGTTTTCTACCCCTCCTACAATCCTGGATGACCTTACTCGGGTCCCTATTCTCTGGTCTGTAGCAACAGTATCACAAACAACAAATCTTTGTGACAATGGCCAGCTCCCCATTTCCATTCTGTCCCTAAATTAAATGTCTCTCTCTGTCCCTCTGCTCTGGCTATCATCCATCCTAGGAAGGTATTCCTGTCTCTCACCTGTGGTTCATTTTTTTCAAAACTGATTAAATAACAACCCTTTCCTAGTCCCTAAAGTTGATTATGCCTGTCTCCCTCTGCCCAAAATTAACTTTATATCTCACATGTACTTATTTTGTATATGCTTATCAGTATTTTTGTTGTCTACCCCAGCAGAATCTAAGTTGCTTGAGGGCAAGAACTGGTTCATCTTTGCCTTGTATACACAGTGCCTGGCATTGTGATTGGCACGTGACTGGCATTGTCATTGACCTACTAGTGATTGACTGATTGGAGCTCCAAGCTTAGCTGGGCAGAGCAGGAGACAGGACAGGGATAGGGCCCCAGCCTGGATACATGAGGTACCTTGTGGCTATAAGCGGAGAGCTGCGGACTGGTGTGTTGAGGGCATCTCGGTTCTGCGGGAGATTGGTATAGAACAAAAGATCCTTCTCTGTCAGCACAGCCACAACAGGCTCTGTCCCCCCACCTGGGAGCTAAAGGAAAGAGGGAAGAGCAGAGGGTGACTTGGGAGTTAGGATTCAAAAGGAAAAGAACAGGGATGTTGGGGAAGGGGAGAGGAAACAGGATGAAGGATATGGGGAGCAGAAATGTCCTTTCCGAGACAGGAGGAAACAGCCCCCAGCCCCAACCCCCCCCCCCCAGCCTCATACAGACTACCTGCTCAGTCAGCCAGCCTATCTGCTTGATTTCCTTGCTCCCAGCAACACCTCCAGCACCTGTGAGTAGTGCCCGCAATTCATCAGTGACCCAGGGTACAAGGACACTGATGTTTGCCTGGATGGCAGCCAACCATGCCTGGGCACCGGCCTCATCCTTGGCCCTCAGCAAGAGAATGTCACGACCATCTGCGGAACGTAGTTCCAAATACCTATGGGACAGAGGTTTATTCAGGACAGCCAGGTCACTGATCAGCAGCCCAGGCACTTATCATCCTCTACAAGACTGAAGAAAGTTGAACATTATCACATGGCCGAACACACTCCATGACCCCCACAAACACATGGACAACATGCAGAATAAACTATGACAAACCAGTCACACATATAGACTATCTCTCATATACCTGAGATCATATATATCAACTATGTGTGGCACACTTTGGGAACCACACCTACCTTCACAGGTGTACAGACATAATAGCTCATTTTTATAAATATAGATTGGCCTATCTAGCCCAATCCCTTCATTTTGCAATTTACATTTTACATTTCATTTACATAAATTTGATCTCATTTTATCTTCACAAGGGGAGGGAGGTATAATTAACCCTATTTTACAGAGGAGAAACTAAGACAAATTGAAATTAAATAATTTACTCAAGGTCACATAGCTAGTAAGTGTCTAGGATTGAATTTGAACTCAGGTCTTCCTGACTCCAGGCCCAGAGTTTTATCCATAGTACCACCTAGCTGCCCCTTGTCTCTAACATGCTCTAGTACCTATGTGGGCTGGCACAGGTTTCTCTAAAATTGCCTGTGTCTCCCTAGAAGAATTCAAAGAAGCCTCCTCTTTCCTTCCCACAGCCAAAAGACCATCCTGGGGACAGACCCCTTCACATAAGGAGGACTGAACCCTCACTTCACAGTCCTGGATCCTGCTTGTTTTCTAGTCTGTGAAATTAGGCTGGACCTGGCTCTGGGTAGGGCAGAGTAGAGAATGAGCAAAGACTGTGCTTCTAATGGGACTAGGAGTCTCTGGGTTCAGACAGGAAAGATCACATGCACAATATGTCAATTCTTGAAGAAGCCCATGAATCCTGACACAGGCTTGTTTAGACAGACTAAAGTCAAATGGGCAATGGTACTGCAAAAGATGAGCCCCACAGGTGCCAATCAGAGGGTTATGATTTCTTTCTGGGCCACTGGAGGACCCTGGCTAAGGTTAAAGTCTTCTCTCTTATCCTCAGAACCCTCTTTCTTATGAAGACACTTCATCCTAAGGCTATAGAGAAGATTCAGACACCAGACAGAAAAGCTCTTAGATCTCCACAGAGACCACAAAGTCACTGCCACTGTCCCAGAGTTCTTGGGCTGTATGCCCCCCCAACAAGGAAATCTATTTCTTGGCTCTGGAATTTACTCTAGCAGTCCCCAGATTTGGAATGTGCTCCCTCTTCATCACCATATTTTCTTCAAGAACAGCTAATAATATCCAGTCTTCTACAGAAACCCTTTCCCAAACTCTCTAGTACATTCCCTTATTTATTTCCAGTTTATCCTGTATATACCTTGTTTTTATGTAGTTGTTTACATGTTGTCTGCTCCATTAGATTGTGAGCTTCTCAAGGGCAGAATCAGTTTTTTGTCTTTCTTTCTGTTTTTTTTTAAGGTTTTTCAAGGCAATGGGGTTAAGTGGCTTGCCTAAGGCCACATGGCTAGGTAATTATTAAGTGTCTCAGACCGGATTTGAACCCAGGTACTCCTGACTCCAGGGCCAGTGCTTTATCCACTGCACCACCTAACCACCCCTTGTCTTTCTTAACACAATGCCAAACACAATGTTTATTGACCTACTGATTTACTGACATCCTTCTAGGCTAACACAGCAGCTTAGGACCAAGGCCTAGAGTCACAGAACATAGGGGCTAGAAGGAATTTAAAGATGATCTAACTAGGAAATTGAAGCCTGAGAGGGAACTAAACTTGTTCAAGTTCACATCACTAGTTATTTGATAGAGTTTAGACTGGAATCCATATCAAAGTATTTTCTGCTGCATTGGGCTAAAATTTCTCAGGACCAGGGAAATGTCAGATCTTCTGGTCCCATCACCCTTTGAACCTCCCTAGCCATCTAATAATCCTGAAGTCCAGACCCAGTGATGGTTCTTTTCTCTAACTTCAGTCCCCAGTGTAATCCATACTGTCATCGATGTCAGCCTCAGGTTCTGTGCTCCAAGTCTCCTGGAGCCTCTCTTTACCTGCACTCAGCATCCACTCCCCACCACAACCATCCAATCTTTCCTGGGGCCCATCCTCACCTACACTCAGCATTCACACCCCATTGGAGCCCACCCTTTCCTGAGCTCAGGGTTTGATTCCATCATGGGGTCAATCCTCACCTGCGCTCAGCATCAGGGGGGATACACCTTCTCGAGACATATGCCATCTTCAAGGAAACGTTTTTCCCCTCCTTGAGGTCCCGGGGACAGAGGGTCGGGGAAGAGGCAGCCGGTGACTCCCAGCTTACAGTAGCCCCTGACGAAGAGTTCTTGAAATATGGCGAGATCTCCTTCATGTACTTGACTGTCCGGGGAGATGGTGACAAGGAGTCCCATTCAGCCAGTGCACCAAAATAGAGCTTCCCCTTCTCTGGGGACTCAGTTTCTGGAGCACCAAGTTTTACTACAGCAGAATCACTCTCAGCTTGACCCAGCCCAGCCTCAAGCACCACCCATGGGCGTAAAAACTCTACTGGGATGCAATCTTACACAAAGAGCCAGGGACAGAGCTCTGGGCTGGAGGCCAGGAGACCTGAGTTCTATTCCTAACTCTAATGCTTACTAGCTGTGTGACCTCAGACAAGTCACTTCCCTTTTCTGGAACTACTTGTTCTATGTAAAATGAAGGGGTTTGGGTCAAAGATCTTAAAGGGTCACACACTCACAGACACACAGACATAGACAGATATAGAAACATATGCATTCTTACACACATCTGCAAACACTCAGAGAGATGCAGACTCCCTCCCCCATCGTTCCTTCCCTTTATCTGACAGTTAAGACCCAGACCAGGGTTTCTTTTTAAGGCAAAAAGTTATGCTTTAAGAGAAAGAAATGTACTGGTTTTAAGGAGAAAATGTTAACTCCTCAACAGGAGGAAGGAGGAACCCAAAGCTATAGGTGAGCAAACAAATGGTAATCCCAGTTAGACTCTAATGTTGTTGCTCTTTCTATATAACCTTGGGTAAATTATGCTGGACTTCAGTTTTTCCATCTGTAAAATGAAGCAACTGGACATTTTACAATTAAAGAAATCTCTAGATGAGAAATGAGGACAAACAATAATGTTGTCCTGAAGAAGTGGTGCTTCACAACATTTGGACCCTCTCTGTTGGGCTTACAGACCTCCCGGTTCATCCCTGTGGTTGGTGTATAAACATCTTAATAGATCAGACTTCTGGTCACTCATAGGAGAAAGTATCTGGTAGGACCAATGAACAGGAAGGGAAGGTTCCAAAGAGAAGCTATGAGCCCCATTTGCCTATTCTCTGGATATCATCAACAATGGGAAACCCAAAGCCATGGAAAGCTTATGTATATAAATCTGCTAATGGCAAGAAATAGGCCTAAATCTTATCGACATTTTCTCAAAATACTTAGTTCATATTATGCCCTTAGGAGGTACCCCAACGTTATTATGTTGACTGGGTAAAATTAAAGGAGTAAAGGAAAATAGAAAGCAACCACCCTGAGACAAATCATCCCTTCTCAATAGGAATCCTCTGTGGCCCACACAGCCTTGATAGTATAGGACAAGCAGAACATGCTATAAATGGCTTTCAACCAGCCCAGAGCTGGGGTCTTGGGTTACACACACATAGACCCCATGGACACATGCTCCTGGGTCTGAATGCCTAGCTATAAAAAGACTTGGCTCTGAGCATCCCTCCCCTCTCTCATTTCTGCCTGAGTCATCATTCTTGGCAGTGTGTGAGACCCATGGGCAGCTGATGGGTCCACCCTCAGGAGGGGCTGTAGTTGAGATCTCTGTTGCCACAGCCAAGATGGTGAGATTCCTTGGGAGTGTCCTCACTTAAAGATTCAAGATTCATGGTAGTAAGAGTTTGAAAACATGATGTTAAGAGTTAGTGAACGTGGCTGATGGATAACCCTATCGCTACTTTGACCCTACTGCCAAGCAATACCATTCCTGGTCACTCCCAACAAATGCTTCCTCAGGAACTCAGTAATCTTTGAGGTGAATAGATAAGGTTTCTCCTTTGGTTCACATATGGTACAGCCCAGTGGGCATTGAGACAATCCAATCCTAAATCATCCCATAAAATCGTCATGAGCCCTCACCCAATAAAAAAAACTAACCTCAGAGCCTGTGAAATTCAAATTAAAGAATTTCTGCCTTAGGGGCAGACTTAGAGCCCTAACCAACCTTAGGATGCTAACCCTAGGCTCAACGAAAACACTTACCCTCCCAAAGAGTTCTTGCATGCTCTCAGAGTGAGCCCATAACTCTAGACTTTCTTACCCTCCTGCCAGTCTCAACATCCTTCTGTCTCTGGGGGCACAAGTTTCCAAATCAGGGAGCTGCCATCCTAATCCAAGAGTAATGAGTACCAAATGCCAGAAGGTATAAAGTACCTTACAAACCTGCCCATCTGAGAACCACTTTCATCAAAAGCCTCCCTTACTTTGGTCTATATCAATCTCTCTAATTTTCTTACCTCCTCTAGCACAGCCTACAGCAAATACTGAATGCACACCTCTCCCTGCCTTATGGCTGTATTGTGAGTCTCAGCTACCCATGTAAGACAGAGCCAAGCTAGGGACCATCTCTTGCACTTTGCTTATCTCTCAGGCAGGATCAAAATTGACAGGTTGTGGGTCCAAAGTTGGAATATCTTGAGTTTTGGCCTGGACCCAGCTCTGCCTCTTTATTTCATTTGCTGCTGTCTTCCAACCTGGACTGAGTTTGAGGTCAAGTGTGGAATGAATGCTTTCTGGAGGCTCAGGTCATCACCAGAAGTGTGGACCTCTGCAAATTCACTGTGAGAGTTAAGAGAAGTAGGTACAAAGTCTGTGTCTTTTACTCTCCCACATCTCTGACTCCACAGAATGCCCACAGGTCACACTATGTTAAGTACTAGACAGTTTAAACTTCATAGCAAGTGTCCCCTCCTCCCCTAAGTGACTGAATTAGGGTACTGGCAGAGAGAACCCAAATTTTCTAAAAAAAACTCCAACAATACAAATGAAGAATGTAAAGAATTCAAGACTAGGCAGAACCAGACCAGGCAAGGGTTAGGAGGTACCCTAGGGCAAGGGGGTAGAACAGTTTACAACAGAGGCACCTAGTAATAAGGAAGGTTTGAAGGCAGCCAAATTGGAAAGGTAGGAAAACACCCCCTTTTCTATTTTCCCTATGGTGCCAAGTCATGCTTTCTTGGAAGGGACTTTGCAGCTCTTGGCTCACACTTGCATAACCCAGGCTCAATTCATCTAAGAGGGGACCAAAATGGGGGATTTGCAGTAACAGAATCCTAGAATGTCAAAGCCAAGGGGGACCTTGAAAAGCATCTAATCCAATCACTTTGTTTTCAGATGAGGAAACAGGTTTGGAGAGGTTAAGTGATTTTTTCCAAAGTCTCAAGGGGCAAGAAAATAGCACAGATCCATGCTTGGTGATGTTAGATGCCCAAAGGGTCATAGAAACATCAGTCACAGTGCTCAAAAGGGCTCTGTCTTGCCTAGACTGATTTCAAACCCCATTCACAGGACAAAAGTTCCAATAAGGAATGGGGGGGGGTAGAGTTGGGAGAAAAAAATCTCTATCATTTTTAGGTATGGGGCTTTAGGTATGTTTAGTCTGAGTTAGCATTCAGTGTACTTTTGCACTTGCTGAGAAATACTTTAGATTTCAGGTCAGTGAAGCATCCTGAGGCTCAAGGCTGCTTCTGATGAAAGACTGCTTGAGAGGGGAGAAGATCACTTCCCAAAAGTGTGAACTCCTATAGAGCCAGAGTCCAGAGCCCAGGCTCTATCCACAATGCAACAACCATAACTTAAGACATGCTTTTCCTAGATCTTAGCCTTGCCACTCTTCTCCCAAATGTTCTGTGGGTGTTCAACTAACTACTACCTAAAGGTTAGTGGGACCACAGTGGGGGTGTCTCAGGGCACAGAACATTTACAGCTAATTTACAGCTAAGGAATGTTGGCAGCAATCCAACATGTTGGCTTTAAAACCACCAGCCATGGCCTCATTCACCTAGGCATTTCCTGAATTTGCCATATTTTGGGAACTGACCTCGTACTTCCCTGGTACTCGAAATGGAATGGTATCTTCCTCAAAGTCTGCTACCCTCCACACCCCCAGGGCTCTCTGGACAAAAGCTCTTTCTTTTCTCTTTGGACCCAAGACTGGGTGGTTACCATCCAATTAGGCAGTCACTCGCTGTTCCTTTCATATAGCAGGTCCAGCAGCAGAGTTAACTAAACAAAGGGAACTAGTTTAAGCAGAGGAGACCATGAACTTTGAAACTCCTTCACAGTGGCATGGCCTGACACTACAGTGTAGTAGTGTGGAGATACACACACACACACACACACACACACACACACACAAACACACAAACACACAAACACACCCTCTCACTGTTCATGGGATGTCACATTCACACCACAGACCCATCATCTTGTTGGCCTAAGGATATTAGATTCAGAGATTTATGCATACACTGCAGTCTGAGCATTCCACACCCTCCTAGGCCTGAATAGAGTGCCAAACTGCCCACTCCTCCCATCTGCCCTTGTCTTTTGAGAACAGGCATTGGAAAATTCTGGGAGTCAAAGCTGGGGGCCACAGGACAGGGTGACTCACCTGGCAACCTGCCCTGATGGAAGAGATCAGCAAGAGCCTAGGGAGAGCAGGGAGTATGAGATAGGCGAGGTGGGAGAGTGGGCCTGAAGCCTGTGGTACTGGATCCAAGGTGCACCCTCTCTCCCCATATTAAGCAAGAGTTTCAACATCATGGAACAAGGATGACTAGCCCAAAGCAAGACCAGAGTCAACAGGCTACCAGGCAGTACCCTTTCTTCCCCATATTTCCCCTGGCCCCTTACCCTAGCAGGTCCATCCTAGCTTGCTTTCAATCTAGTACATTCTATGGGAAGGAACCCAAGGAGAGAGGAGCCAAAAGAAACTCATAGGAAGGATTTTCTAAGATTGTTCAGATTAGAAGCTTCCAGATTTGAAACAGAAAGGCCAAGTTATGTCCAAAATTTCAGGTCCAGTCCCAACCAGCCATTTTTTCTATCTGTCAGGGATTTTCAAAGTCTTTTTCTATCTTGGGATTTCTGTTATCATCATCATACCTGAACCCTAAGGATACTTGATCTTCTACCTGTCCAATAAAAAGATAGTACTACTTTCCTTAGGGCTGTAGTTTCTCTAAGGAAAGCCAAGAGAACTGCAATTGGCCTTAGATTAAACCTTAACTCGTTTGGCCAACTGATGGAAAACTAGTTTTCTAAAGTCAGAGGCAACAGAAGTAGGAAGCTGTAGGCTTCCAATGGGGATATTGTCTCAGTTGTCAGCCTTGGGTACTGTTGAACAAACCTGTTCTTAGCTCTACCTGCCCATAAATGACAGGTAAGTACTAGGAGAGAGGAGAGAGAGGTATGTTGAAGCCATACAACATTACTCAGCTCTTACAGAGGTGGGAAGACTAGTGGGCCTAGCTGCCTGCTCCTCCCAGAGGCACTATTTACACTTCACACTGATTCCTAGGATTAAAGAAGCCCTGCTAAGCAATTCCAATCCCCTAAGACTTAGAATAACAGAATGTCCCAGTGGAAGGGTCTTAGGGACCACTGAATTCAATCTCTTTATTTTACAGATAGGGAAAGTGAGGTTCATAGAGAAGAAAGGACTTGTCCAACATCATAGAGAAAGTTGGTTGCAAAGCTGAGATCATAACCCAATCAGGGTCTCCAATCTCTGTTCTAAAAACAAATGGAAAGTAAACATTTAAATATGAAAAATATGTGGTTTTTCAAGAACAAATGCAACCAATTCAAAACTTGAGATTCTAGGATAACTTTTCCAGGTCCTGGATGAGGAGAGAGTAAGGAATATCTAGGAGTGAGCAATAGGTCCCTCTTCTATATAACCTCCCTTTACCAACCCTGTCCTCCCACTGCTTACCCTCTAGAACCACTTCCTTGCCAGTTTTCTTGAGCACCTGCACCGCCTCATCATGAGTGGCTGTAGACAAGTCTCCACCATTCACTGACAGGATGGCATCACCCACAAACAGAGCCTCTGTCTGATCAGCTGCCAGTCCCTTAAAGATTTTGGAGATGAGAATGGGCATCTTGTTTTCTCGACCACCTGAAGATACATACACACATACATGTATATATGTAGGAATACACTGGAGATAAGGAAACAGGTACCAGTCAGGTAATTGGAATGGCAGGCATTAAATAAATACTTCCTAGTAGTATATTAGGAAAAGCACAGGAGAAGGCAGAAGGATCTTAAAATGGAACCAGAGACCATTACAACTGGATGAGACCTCAGAGTCCAAGGTCCTTTACAGAGAGGGAAGTCCAAGGTCTCACAATTAATGATAGAGCTGGAACTAGATCCCAAGTCTCCTAACTCCCCGATCTAATACACGTTGTTTTAATAGCTTCTTTCCTATTTTAAGGATCAACAGGTTGTAGCCTAGAAAGAAAAAGGAATTTATCACAACTTGAGAGAATACATTTCAAAGAATTATTTAGTGGAAAGGGTGTGTGTGGTTTGAGGCGGTGGAGAGTAGCCTTAGTTTTTGGACCATGAGTATCAGTAGAAGGAATCCCTCCCAACAGATGCCAGAGCTGAAGGGAGAGCTCCAAGTTCATGAGCTATTCTCCAAAGCAAAGAGAAGGGAAATAAGTAGTGAGCACAGCATTAGTTGAGGCTATTGTGATCCTTCAACATCCAAATTTCCAAACCAGGTTCAGGAGGAAAGGCTTTCCATGAGGCAAACAGAAGAACTCAACCCCAACATTCAAGAGAGAAGTATAGATTTGGGGTCCTTTCCATTAGAAAGTGCAGGGCTCTGCTCTCAGTTAAGATTTAGTGCCAATTCTGTGGAGGAGGAAGGAGGCCTAAAGGCCTTCCTAGAAAGCTCAAGTGAGCTGGAAAAGATTGTCTCTATGTGGTCTGATCATGATTTTCAAGGGCCTGATCCGCTTCTACAGAAGTCACCCTCCCTCCAATTCTTCACCTACACTGGGGACCCCAACAGTCAAGCAGGGAGTCCTAGGCAATGCCCCAGGGCACCCTCACTCCTCTGTTCTCCTAGGCTTTCCCATCCTTGGCTCCTTCACCTTCAGCCCAGCTTGGCTGCCCTCCCCATATCCTGCCACCTCTGTTCTTCAACCTCGTCCCCCAGTACACAAAGGTACAGGAAGTACAGGAGTATTATGGGGTTCTTACAATGACTTGTGGACTCTTGGTCCTAGTCTCTTTGACATTAATTTCTTATGTCATCTTCCTCTTTTCATTCTCTATTGCTGCATCTGATACTCTTATGATGGCTAGGAGAACATTCTATCTTGCCATTTACATATCACTTTGGAAAGGGGATGCTGCCCCCCCCCAACAGTACTCTCACTCTATCTTCTAATGACTCTTACTGCTGAGGCCTGGAAATATTTTCTCTATTCTCTGCCACAAAACCCATCTGTGACCTGAGATGTCCTTGTATGACACTGGGACCCAGGACAAGGGCCTTCAGACCTTTTGGAATTGTTTCCCCTGTCTAGACCCATGAGCAGTCCCATAGCTCTGGTGGGAGAAAGAAGTCAGGGGAAAGAGAACCTAGAGAAAAGAGAAGTAGGAGAAAGACAAAAAGACAAGAAAGTGGGGATAATATGGGAGGGAGGAGATTAGAGGAGATGAAGTGGGCAGTAATAGAATAAAATTCCCCCCTCCTTATAATGTCCTGAGAAGTCGGCCCAGAGGCCAGACTTTACCTTTATAGAAAGCTGAAGGACAAGACAGGGAGATGGCAGCAGAGCTGATTTTCCAGCTGGGAGCCCTGGTTCCAATCCTACCTCTGATACTTTCTGAAAGTCATTTAACTTCGCAGAGGTTGCTATAAATGCAAAATAGTCCCTATTTCCAGAGTGGCTTTAAGATTCCAGTGAGAGTCTATATGTAAAGGCTTTGTAAGCTTTGAAGACTCACAAAAACTAATATAAGCCGAGCATCACTATGACACAAAGGTGGGGGGGGGGGGGTCAAGGAGGGATTATGTACGGGGGATCAGGCTCAGAGAACCAGCACAGCAGAGGGCACTTCTAGACAGGGCCGACAGGCTGGGCAGGAGAGTTGAGCTCATGGGGGACAGGTAGTGGCTCTGGGGGTGGGGTTCCACGGAGCTCCCAGAAACTCGGACTAGGAAGCCCCGGAGTGACCATCAGAACCAGGCTCCTAGCAGCTGTCCTCGGGAGGGCCCTGCCCCCCGGCCCGGCCTGCCGGCCCCGCGGTCCCCTGAAGTTTGGAGAGGGAGGGAACTGGACACGAACTTGCGGTCAAGGGCCTGAGCCGCTTCCAGAGCCGGCCCCTCCCGCCAGTGCCGCGCCCGCCCCGGGGGCCCCGGCGGTCCGGAGGGGGTCCTGGGCAACGCCCCAGGGCGCCCTCGCCGCAGGGGTCCTGGCCTCCCCGCGCCCCCCGCCCGCGCCCCCGGGGCCGCTACCTTTGATGCTGATGCCCAGCCCGCCCGCCTCCTGCTTCACCACGCGCACCGTCCGCTTCTGGGCCGGCGGCGGCGCTGGGGGCGCCCCGGGGGCTGCGGGCGCCCCGGGATCCGCGCCGTTGAGCCGGGGCAAGGACGCGGGCGCGGGCTCCGAGGCCGGCCCCGGGCCCGGCTCCGGCTGGTCGCCGGCCGGCGCGGCGCTCACCGCCACCACGTCGGCCGCCAGGCTGACCAGGACCCGCAGCCAGGGCCCGGGCCCCGCGCCGCTCGGGGCGCGCAGCTCCAGCAGCCCGCTCTTCGGGGAGCGCCTGCCCGCCGCCATCTTCGGAGCCCGGGAGCCGGAGAGCAGGCAGCGGCCAGCGGGCCCGCTCCGGCCCCCGCCCCGCCCCGCCCCGCCCCGCGGCTCCCCGCCCCCCGCCCCGCTCTCTCCCCGGGACCGATCCCGGGCGCAGACCCCGGGCCTGGACGGGGCGGGTTCTCCCGGCTGCGTGGCGGCGCTGGAGGAAACGCTCGGATGCCCCCGGGGAAGAAGGACACTGCCCGAAGGAGAGCCCACCCGGGGACGGCCTCCCCCCGCCTGCTGCTGGCCCTACACAGCAAGAGACTGAGGGCACAGAGGGAGACGATCTTGACCAAGGTCAAGGAGTTAAGGACAGAACAGGAGGGCGGACGCCAACGACTATCCCGTCTCAAGTCTTGCTGTCTCCCTATGACCTCTAGGATAAAATAGAAATTCCCCTAAAACTCCTCAAGCCCTTCTCTACCTGACTCCAATTTAGCTTTTTTAGATGGATTATTCCATTCTCTCACCTCCAAAATGCAGCCTTTTCAGTCAAACTGACCTACTTGCTACGCCTTAGGGAATCTATCAAGGTTGCTTCCAACTTCACTCTCCCTTCTCCCAGGCTTTACCCCATGCCCAGAATTCTCTGTTCTCTTTTTTTTTAATTTCAAATTCAGGCTCTTTCCATCTTGACCTTCATCAGTCCCATATAGACCGGGCCCTCTGGAGGAAGGTTGGTGGCCTAGATTTTTGACTGACATCGTGAGAGAGTTGGATTCAGCAAAAGAAGGTTGAACCCAAGAGTTAGCAGGTCTGAGAGCCCTTAGACTTGTCAAACTCAGAAATAAGAGGTGCTAATCCAGACATGAGGACTCCCTCAGGGATACATATTGACTAGTTTTTAAATATAAGATATCAAAAAAATAAAATATATCTATATTTTATTGCATTTTAAAGTTTCTATAAAATTTCCCCATTTACATTTTAATCTAGTTCTGGCCACTAAGGAATGTGTTGTCTGCCTCCAAGTGTTTGACATCTCTGCCCTGGACAATAGGGCTTCAAAGAAAGATAGAATCATAGATTTTGAATTGGAAGTTATCTTAAAGAGGTCATCTAATCCAGTTCCTTCATTTTATCAATAAGAAAACTGAGACACACAAATTAAGTGACTTATCCAAGGTTATGAAAGTTGCAGGTGAGATGGATATAACAGGATCACTGAGCAGATGGGCTTTGCTCTCAGGACTGGGTGGGGGTGATCTGATTAAGTCATTGGTCAAAGTTTTATGTGGCATCAACAGGCTTGACAATCCTTATTGGGAGAAAGGGTGGCTGGTCCATTGTTTTAACTGGAGGTCTCCCTGGCATCTTCTATTATTATCACTTCCCACCTAGTCCTTTGAGATGTTAGACTTTCCTTCCTGCCATCAAGGGCAATAGTTTTCCCAGTCAAAGGTTAAACCATCTCTTGCTGGAAAGATTTCAAGACAGGAGCATCATCCTTTCCACCCAGAGCTTCTGCCCTTGTTACAATCTCTTTTCTATACTAATATCCTGTATATGGGCAGATAGCCCCAGGAAATTTAGAATCAAAGATGTTCAACTAACTTTCATTTCAAATAATATCCAGTAGATATCTTATATTCAATATGTCCAAAACAAAACTCCCTCTAAACCTTACCTTCCCCCTATCTTCCCTATACTATAGAGGGCAGTATCAGTTACCTAGTCCCTCAAGTTCACAACCTAACTGCACTACTTACTATGTCTCCCTCCCTCTTCCCATATCCATGCTATTGCCAAGGTCCCTCGAGTTCACTTTGCCACATCTCTTGAGTTAGTCCCCTTTTCTCTACTGTCTCCACTTTAGCGCAGGCCCTCATCATCTCATGTCTGGCCTATTACAATAGCTTTCTGGTGGATCTGCCTGCCTCAAGACTTTCAATCCATCCTCTATTCACTAAAGTGATTTTCCTAAAATGAAGGAAAGACCATCCTATCTCCCTACTCAATAAACTCTACCAGCTCCCTATTCCCTGAAGGATCACAGGGAAAATAATGTGTTTGACATTCAAAGTCCTTTATCACCTAGGTCCCTCCTAATTTTCCAGTCTTAAACCTTAATTCCTGTCTTGTACTCTTTGGTCCAGAGACACTAGTCTCCTAATTGTTCCACAAACAAGGCCCTATATCTCTGATTCGTCCCCCATGCCTGAAATGTTCTCCCTCCTTCACTCTTCTACTTACTTTCCTGATTTCTTTTAAGTCCTGATTAAAATTCCATACTCTACAGGAAGCCTTCATTCTGTTCATTATGTCCTATTTATATATGTATATACCATATATATTTGTTTAGAGGCTGATTCCGCCATTAGATTGTGAATTCCCTGAGAGCCAGGACTGTCTTTTGCCTCTTTTTGAATCCCCAGCATTTCATCCACAGAGTATCTGAGACATAGTAGACATGAACTTGTTTATTGAATGAGTAAATGAAGAGCTAGAAAGATCTTCAGAGATATGATTTAGTCCAATCTCCCTTGTTTAATATGAGGAAACTGAGGCTCAAAGATATTGGGACCTGCCCAAAATCTGCCAGTCAACAAGCACTTTTTGGAGTATTTATATGTTAAGCATAGTGCTAAAGAAATATACAAGGAAAGGCAAAAAGTGTCATTGTCCATAAGAAAAATACAATACTCTAAATTTTTTTTTTTATTTAAGGCAATGGGGTTTAAGTGGCTTGCCCAAGGTCACAGCAGACATTTATTAGGTTTCTGAGACCATATTTGAACTCAGGTCCTCCTGACTCCAGGGCGAGTGCTCTATCCACTGCGCCACCTAGCTGCCCTTATGCAATACTTTCTAATGGAGCATGCATTCTAATGTGCTGTCTCAGATCCATCTATGGATGGATGATGGATGGATTCATGCACCCTCTCCTGAGGCCATCACGTCCACTTTATCTTCACTAGTAACCTGTTAGAACCCATATTTTCCCTCCCCCACAACCCCCAAATCTCTCTGCTTTTGCCTTTATCTTGCTGCTCCATTTCCTAGGCTGTGCCATGTCATGCTCCCAAGCATGTATCCACTTTTTCCCCTGATCCTTTTATATGTGATCTTCTATTAGAATATAAGATCCTTGAGGGCAAGTAGTAAGCAGAGGACAGAGAGCCTGGCCCACATATAACTAAATGAATGCTTTATCTAATTAATGGAATATCACAGTAAGTAGAATAGTGAAGAGCAGGCCTAGGATTGAATCCGGATTTTCCAGAGTCAAGTTCACTCTTCTCCTTTGCTTAGACAGCATGAGATAACAAAAAAGCATGTTGATCCTAGAGACAGAAGATTTGAGTTCAAATCCCATATCCCAAGTGATTAACTTCTCTAATCCTCAGTTACCTTATCTGTGAAATGAGGTTGGACTAAGTGGCCCCTAGTCCAGTCTAACTCTTTTTAATTCTAGCCTTTTTGTCCTTATGCACAGTTGTCATTCACATTGTTTCTCTGGTCAAATCCATTCAGCATGTACCCCATTGCTTACTGAATAAAGTCCAAGCCTCTTATCTTTGCATTCAATCACCCACCCCCATATTTGTCGGTCTCATTTTCCACTGACCTCCATTCATTCTACATTAGAGTCAAACTACATGACTCACTATACTTTGTACATGTCTCATCCTTTCCTCTCTATCTTTGTTCATCCTCCTCCCTCTCCACCTGTTGAATTCCTACCCTTCTCCCTAAAGCATCCTTTGATGCCCCTGGCTGAAAGTCATTTCTACCTCACCTGATCTCATCACATTTTATATTCTTGTTATCACAGGGTTTATTGCTTTGTAATCTGTTTTATAATTATCCCAGTCTATATCTTAATTCTCTTGTGTGTGAGCTCCCTGCCCCTGGAAGGGCCTTTGGCATTCATTTTTTAAAAGCTGGCTCAGCTTAGTAGGAATCCAGAGGCTACTGTGACAGGTGGCCACTGATCTCTGAGGCTGCTCAGACAGGGCTTGTCCAAGCCCAAATGGAGACTTAAACATTTGAGCAGCTGTAATGATATGGAGAAAGCTAGAAGACACCCTTCCTATATATATATTAGAGGGGTATATTCTGGAGACAACAATAGTACCTTTTTAGAGAAGAATCCAAGGTGGGAATCTTCAGGCCTTATAGAAGGGGACCAACATTTAAGGGCAGGCCTGTGGGGATGATACCAGCTCCTCCCATTTCTACAGATAGGCAGACCCCAAATTTAGAGACTGTCCTGATGACCTGGCTTTGATCACCATAAGTCAACAAAGTCTGACCTGAGTTAAGTGAAGGATTAATGTGCTTTTGGTGCCAGCTGTCATGGTCACCTGTACTGGGTCCCTTGGGTACATGTGAGTCACTTTGGTACAATGGAGATTACTCTGAACTGAGAAAGGAGGGATTAGAGCTCAAGGCCTCTCTCACTTGCCTGAACAGTGCCCAAATGGAAATGATTGTTACAGGAGGGGTTGGGGTTGGGGTTGGGGATGAATCAGTGG
Organism: Macrotis lagotis; assembly: GCF_037893015.1. Taxonomy (NCBI): domain Eukaryota; kingdom Metazoa; phylum Chordata; class Mammalia; order Peramelemorphia; family Peramelidae; genus Macrotis; species Macrotis lagotis. Next base: position 358,704,692 of record NC_133658.1, on the reverse strand, counting down.
AATGAGGCCTAAAGGAGGTGGGTCGAGGACCAGGACTTACACTCCCCTCCCCTTTTGCTTTCTGGCCAAAGTCACTGCCTCTCCAGCAGCCAATCCAACCATTTTCCCAGGCCCCAAACTCAAGAACTGGGTTCTTAAAAGTCTCTCCACGTTCCCACAAGGAAAGGACTTAATGAGAGTCTGGACACCAAGTACAACCTTAGAACCCCTTCTTTCCCTGAAGAACCATTGTCTTTCTATTAGCAAAGCAGAGAAGAAAAGTGAGAGGACCTCCTGGAAATAGTAGGCTGAAAGGGGCTATGCCAGAGACACAGAGCAGGGCTGCCAGAGTTAGTAAGCGTGTGTATAAAAGGATATGTGGGAATATGCTTCACTTTGTGTGTGTGTCTGTGTGTGTGTGTGTGTGTCTGTGTGTGTGTGTATGTTTGTGTGTGTGTGTGTGTGTGAATGTGTAAGCAGTGGTGTCTGTGATTGCCTGTAAATTCTAGAATGTGTATGTGGCTATGTGTCTGCTTGTGTCATTGTGTATCTTATTCAAGGAGTCTTGTGGATTAGAAAAAGATTGAAATGGGCAAGCCTAGATTTCTTTTCTATTAAGTAGGACTGCCCAGCCCTAGGACCCCAGCTCCCAGAGGAATAGAACAGCTCTCACTGACATTCAGCCCCTGTCCTTGCCCTAATGGACACTTTGATTCCAATGAATTTTCCAATTTCCAGGATTTCTACTCTTAGCAAGAATGGAGTACTTCAAAAAGACCAGCTTCTCTCTAACCAAGCAAATGTGCCCTTCAAATCCAGCATCTACCCATTTCCATATGAAAACTAAAGGACATCAACAACTCTTTAAATTAGGGAATTTTAAAAATCTTAACTACTAATCAGGGATCCACAACTAAGATTTGAAGGGTTCCATTAACTTGGATGGGGAAAAAAATCACATCTTTATTTTCACTTGCCTCTAATTGAAACATAATTATTTCAAAATATTTTTCTGAAAAGGGGTCTATATGTAAGCTCCATCAGCTTGCCAAAGGGATCTATGATACCAAAAGAAGTTAAGAAGTCTAGCTTAAAATAAATATGGTTTATTGTGTTTTTCTCTCTTTCTCCCTAATTGTCAAAGGTTCAGCAAATGTTCCTTCTCTTGTCCATGAACAGAGAGAAAGAACTCAGCTATAAGACTTAAAACCACAACTAGAAAAGGACCAGTCAGAATCACCAGTACTAGGCCTGCCCCATGCCAGTAATACAAGACAACATATTCTGGTGGAGCAAATGTCTGGACTACAAATATGCACATAGCAAACATGTGTGTAGACTCCACACCAGCCAACATCCAAGAAGACTCTGAAAAATGCCTGGCCCAAAATCACCATGATTCTCTATGATGATGGGGGTTTCTATCTGATTTGTTCACTTGCCTAATGGATCAGGGCAGAGAATCATAATAGATAATGAATGGTCTAAGTTGGTGGTACCTGGAATGGTTTATTGCTTAGCAACAAGGAACAATTCTCAAGTGTGGAGAAGTACGTCAGGACCCAAGATGGGGCTAGAGTTTAGCTATGAATAAATGAGAGCTCCCTCTCTCCCTTTTCTATGTGGTGACTGTAGACATGAGAACAATCAGCCTTTGGAAAAAACTTGCCTCTGAAGTCCTCCACTTTAGGAGAGGATGCCTCTCTTCCCCCCAACCCAAAACAGAAGCAGATTTTCTTGGAGGAGGAGCTCATTCATAAATGGAAAGAAGGCAAGGTCTGCAAGAAGCTCACAGAATCACAGATATTGAGTTAAAAGGGATTTAGACCCAAGGCCATCTAGTCCAGAAATAAACTCAAGAAATCCCTCCAATGACATACCTGAAAAATGGTCATCTATCCTCTGCTTTATGACCTCTAAGGAGGGAAAGCCCACCATCTCCCAGGGTAGGCAGGACATTAGTATGGAAAAGCTCTAATTGTTAGGAAGTCTTTCCTAATATCAAGGCCAAATTTTGCCTCTTTTAACTTTAACCCATTTTCAGTCCTTGGTTTGGTCCCGTGGGGTTAGCAGCATAAATCTAAGTCCTCCCTCTGGATAGCCCAGTTCTACCCCAAATCTCCCCTTCCCCTTGCTATAAGGCTTCTCTTTCCATATTAAATAAGTCTATTTCCTTCAAGAGCTCTCCATAAATTTTGTGATTCCCACAGTCTTTCACCATCCTGGTTGTTCTTCTCTGATAGCACTGATTTATCCGAGACCATCTTTAACCAGAATAGCTTCCTAATCCTAGAAGCTAAACACCTCTTTAATCAACTAAAAATCATATTAGCTTTTTGATGATCTGTTGCATTACTGACTCATTTTGAGTTTGTAGTCCATTAAAATCCTCAGATCCTTTTTTCAGAACAATCACTTTCTAATCATTGCTATCAGATTTTACATTGTAAAATTGATTTTTTTGTGCCCAAGGCAAGATCTTATATTTATCCTCACTATTCCATTCATGCTCTAGCCTATCAAAATTCTTTTGGATCTGGACTCTGTTATCCAGTGTAGCTGTCCTCTCAGCTTTGTGTCATCTACAAATTTGATGAATATATACCATCTATCCCCTAATCCAAGTCATTGATAAAAGTATTAAACAGCAAAGAGACAAGCAAAGATCTCTGAAGTATTTCACCAGAGACAACCTGCCACATTAAGATCCAACTGGCTATCCAATCAATTCTGAATTCATCTGATTATAATACTTTGGTTCTATTTTTCTTTATCCTCTCCACAAGCAAATTAATCAAAAACTTTACTTAGATTTAGCATGGTAGAGGAACTGACCAATGAAACCCCAGTCCTGCCCTTCCTTGTACTGTATCACAGGGAGACTTGGTTCATTTACTCCTAGAAATGTGTCCTGAAAGGTTCCTTCTGTCCTACCTCAAAGCACTGGAAAGTGTCACTCAACTTTCTCAACCATAAAAATGTTGTTAGAGTCAAAGGAGACAAATTTATAAAGTTCTTAGCACAGATGGTGCATAATAAATGCATATTTACCTTTACACTTCAATTGGCTTAGTATGTGATGATGAAAAAGCCTCTTAACTGGCTGCCAAGCTGGAATTCTGTGCTTGTAGAAGATTCAAGTGTGGGAATGCTTATTTCTTTCTCTGGTGGCTTTCTAAGGAGAATCTTCGGTTGAAGAGAGAGATGACAGGTTAAGATCTCATGAGCTTCAAAAAGTTTGGAAGAACCATCAAAGGTGAACCCCTAGCAATCAGAGCCAGCAGCAATGGTAGACAAGTCCAGGGAGGAGCAAATTGTTTCACCCAGCCTAGCACTTAATCAACCTGGCAACTGAGACACCATGTCCTAGAATTACTAGGGAGCAACTGGTCCATTGAGGATGTGTTTACTTCACCCATAACTGAACTTTCTGGGGACTTCCCAGGGCCAAGAAGTACCCACCCACTGGATTGGAGGGAGATACATGTTTTGTAGCAAATACTTTAAGTCCACTCCCCACCAAGGTCCAAGTAGGTATGTAAAGGAAAGAATGTGTCTTCATTTGAGGAGAAAAACATACTTTCTTAGTAAATATCCCTTTGTAAAAGCTAATCTACATTAATTCATTCATTGATATTAAGGTAACCTAAAATTAGTAATTTAATTTTGTAAAATTAATTCACTAATTACTTTTGCAGTCGTGTTAACTAGTTAAATGTTATTGGGAGGGCAGTTAGGTGGCTCAGTGGATAGAGTACCGGCCCTGGAGTCAGGAGTATCTGAGTTCAAATCCAGCTTCAGACACTTAATAATTGCCTAGCTGTGTGGCCTTGGGCAAGCCACTTAACCCCATTGCCTTGAAAAAACAAAAATATTTTTTTTAAATGTTATTGGGCAACACACCTGTTAGGTCCTCTTGAGCCATAATCCTCAAAACCTCAGCCCCTCCTAGAACTCCTGGGTAGAAGTAGGGTCTGAGGGTACATACCAATGCTTTTAGAAGTTAATATAAGGACTCCAGAATATGCACAAGTTAAATAATGTCCATAGCCTTCCTGGAGCAGCTAAGTTAAGTAACAGATAAAGTTCTAGACCTGGAGTAAGGAAGACTTATTTTTCTTAGTTCAAATATGTCCTTAGACTTTTACTAGTTGAGCAAGTCACAACTCTATTTGCCTCAATTTCTTCATCTGTAAAATGAGCTAAAGAACGAAATGGCAAATCATTCCCTAGCTTTACAAAGAAGATCTCAAATGGAGTCATGAAGTTAGACATGGTTTAAAAAAAAAAGACTGAACAATAAATAGTCTTTCCTCATCTACTAGGTTAGTAAACTGTCAAAAAAGGAAATGAAAGGGGCGGCTAGGTGGCACAATGGATAGAGCACCGGCCCTGGAGTCAGGAGTACCTGAGTTCAAATCCAACCTCAGATGCTTCATAATGACTTAGCTGTCTGGCCTTGGGCAAGCCACTTAACCCCACTTGCTTTGCAAAAACCTAAAAAAAAAAAAAAGAAATGAGGTTAGTTCGGCGTGACCTCTTCCTGAGGAACTCTTTTTTTTTTTAGTTTTTTGCGAGGCAATGGGGTTAAGTGACTTGCCCAAGGCCACACAGCTAGGCAATTATTAAGTGTCCGAGGCTGGATTTGAACTCAGGTACTCCTGACTCCAAGGCCAGTGCTCTATCCACTGCGCCACCTAGCCACCCCTCCTGAGGAACTCTTTATAATTACCACTGCTCTATCAAGATGCAGGCCAAAAAACTCTTTAGCTTTGGGTTTTAGAATTTTCCCACATCAAAGTTACTTTTCTGTAATTTGCAGCCTCTGTTCCCTTTTTTAAATATTGAAATGACATTTTCCCTTCACTATATAGATGCTACCTTTTCTGTTTTCCACAGTCTTTCAAATATCACTGGAGGTGGCTCAACAATCAAATTGACCAATTCCTTCAGGACCCTGAAGGACATTACATCCAGGGTAGCTGGGTACACATTAACTACCTGCTTACTTATCTTGGGAAATTTATTTCCTGTCCTACATATTTATTGTCTCCACCCATATAAAGGTTAGTTTTTTTGTTAGAGAAAATAGAAAGAGTAAGAAATCAACGGTTCTGCATCTATCTGTTGTCAGTCATCACATCCTCCCAAAACAGAGTTCCTATCCTTTCTTTGTTCCTTTTTTTCCCTCATAATATCTGAACCTGGAGTGGGGAAATCTTCAGCCAACAGTTGGTACCCCAGCCTGATATTGCCACAGCATCCACAGGCAGGATTCAAAATTCAATGCATCTAGGAGCTTTTTTATGGGTGAATTAATTAAATGTTTGAACAAATATAGCAGGTGAATGATGCTATAAATAATCAAATGGCCCTTGGCAGGAAAAAGGTTGCCCACACCAAACAAATAATCTTTGTGTTTTCCTTAGCTTCTCTTGACAGCCTTAGCTTATCACAAACTTTAGTATTCCTGCACAAGACCTGTCATAAAATTTGTCTTCTGTTCTCTGACCATGCTTCTGTCTTTTCTTTTAAAAATCTAAAGGGGCTGGTGAATTCCTTGGTTATCTGCTTCTACCTATTTGGACAAATTCCATTTTCCCTCCTCATTGAAATTGTTTCTTTATGTGTCTTCAGAATTTTATTTTTGAGCATCTCTTAACCCTCATGGACTGATGTTTCCTGAAACACTTTAATCCAGAGATCCTGTCTTTCTTTCCTCTTAATTCTTTGAAATCTGCTTTCCCAAATGCTAGGATGCATGTTGGACCATGGTCAGATTCCACCTGAATGACCAACCCAAGGCTCCCCAGGTCATAGCAAAGGGATACCGAGGTATTAGGAGGAAGATCTACAGGTTGAGAAAGAAGAAATCTTTTTTTTCAGGTTTTTTGCAAGGCAAATGGAGTTAAGTGGCTTGCCCAAGGCCACACAGCTAGGTAATTATTAAGTGTCTGAGACCAGATTTGAACCCAGGTACTCCTGACTCCAAAGCCGGTGCTTTATCCACTATGCCACCTAGCCACCCCTAGAAAGAAGAAATCTTTAAGACTCTGCCCAAGAGAAGGAGACAAAGAAATTAATCTTCCACTGGCTCATGTGTACATGATAATGTTCGTTAGAACTATAACTAGAATTGGGTAAGCAGAGTTCTACCCTGGATGCAAATTTGGTGGGGGAAAGGGATACATTCAATTCTTATTGAGTCTGAGGTGAGAAGCATCATGGAGTCCCACTCAAGGGTGTTTTGGCAAATATTTAACAATCAACTCTCTAGCAAATGTACATATAACACAATTTTAATTTTAAAGTGCATTAACATTTTCTCAATCACTTTGTTTTTTTAATATTTTATTTTTCCAATTACATGTAAAAACAATTTTTAGCAATCATTTAAAATAAATTTTGAGTTCCAAATTCTCTCCCTCTGTTCTTTGTCTCTCCCCTCCTTAAGAAAATAAGCAATTTGATATAGATAATACATGGGCAATCATGAAAAGCATATTTCCATATTAGGTATGTTGTGAAAAAACCACAAACCTAAAAAAACTAAGAAAAAAGAGAAAAAAGGGATTTATGTTTCAACATGACTGTATATGTATGATCTGTATCAGATTACTCACTATCATGAGGAGTTTGGAGGGAAGGATAAAAATATGGAGCTCGGGGGGGGGCAGCTAGATGGCACGGTGAATAGGGCATCGGCCCTGGAGTCAGGAGGACCTGAGTTCAAATCCTGCCTCAAATGTTTAATAGTTACCTAGCTGTGTGACCTTGGGCAAGTCATTTAATCCCCCATTGCCTTGCAAAAGCCTAAAAAAAAAGAAAAGAAAAATATGGAGCTTAAAAGTTTACAAAATGATGAAGGTTGAAAACAATCTTTGCATGTAATTAAAAAAACATTCAAAAAAAGTTTGCTTCAATCTGAATTCAGGTTTTATCAATTCTTTCTCTACATATGGATAGCATTTTTCAACATAAATTCTTTGGAATGATTTTTCTGCTCATCATTTCATATAGGGCAATGGTATTCCATCACAATCATATACCACAACTTGTTCAGTCATTCCCCAATTGATGGGCATCCCCTCAAATTTTCTTAGCACCACAAAAAGAGCTGCTATAAATATTTATACATAATAAGTCCTTTTTTCTCTTTTTTTTTAATCTCTTTAAGATACAGACCTGGTTATGTATTGCTGGATCAAAGGATATGCATAATAGCCCCTTGGTTTAGAACCAATTTGCTCTCCAGAATGTTGAATCTCTATCACTAATGCATTAGTGTCTCAGTTCTCTCACATCCCCTCCAACATTTGTCATTTTCCTTTTCTGTCTTATTAACCAATCTGAAAGATGTGAGGTGGTACTTCAGAGCTGTTTCGATTGCATTTATTTTTAATCAACAGTGATTTAGTGATTTTATTTTCATATGATATGAATAACTGATTACTTCAACTGAAAACTGCTTCTACATATCCTTTGACAATTTATTAATTAGAGAATGACTTGAATTCTTTTAAATTTAACTCAATTCTCTATATATTTGAGAAATAAGACCTTCAACAGAGAAACTGGCTGGGGTCGGCTAGGTGACGTAGTGGATAAAGCACTGGCTTTGGAGTCAGGAGTACCTGGGTTCAAATCCATTCTCAAACACTTAATAATTACCTAGCTGTGTGGTCTTGGGCAAGCCATTTAACCCTATTTACCTTGCAAAAAAAAAAGAGAGAAACTGGCTGTAAACATTTTTTTCACAGTTATGATTACCAACCATATATTTCATGCCATCCTGTTTTCTCCTTTTTATTCTAATCTCTCTCTCATTTTACCCTGTCCATTCTCAAAAGTGTTTTGATTCTGACTATCCATTTCCCCCAATCCATTCAATCTTCTATCAGCTTTCCCCACTCTTATCTCTTTACCCTCCTATTTCCTATAAGGTAAAATATATTTCTATACTCAACCAAATGTGTATGTTATACACTCTTTGAGTCAATTCCAGTGAGAGTAATGTTCAAGTGGTCCCCCATATCTTTCCTTCCACTGTAAAAGCTTTTATGTTCCTTTTTTATTTTGTTCTTCCTTTCCCCTTCTCTGTGTATTTCTCTTTCTCACCTTTAATTTTATTTTTATCATGTCATCATATTCAACTCACATCCATGTCTTTGAAGACTCCTTCTAACTGTCCTAATAATGATCTTTTTACAAGAACCATCTTCTCATATAGGAATGTAAGAATCTCACATGATTTCTCTTTTCTGTTTACTTCTTTATGTTCTTCTTGAATCTTGTATTTGAAAGTTAAATTTTCTGTTTATCTCTGGTCTTTTCATCCAAAATGCTTGAAAGCTCTCTATTTCATTAAATACCATTTTTTCCCCTGAAGGATTATACTCAATTTTGCTGGATAGGCAATTGTTGGTTGTAATTCTAGCTCCTTCATTCTCTACTCCTTTAATATTGAAGCTAAATCTTTACATAGCTCCATGATATTTGGATTGTTTCTGGCTACTTGCAGTTTTTCTGCTTGATCTGGAAACTCTGAGATTTAGCTATATTATTTCTGGGAGTTTTCTTTTGGGATCTCTTTCAGGAGTTGATCTATGGATTCTTTCAAATTTTTTTTGCCTTCTGTTTCTAAAATATGAGAGCAATTTTCCTTGATAATTTCTATCTTTTGTTTTTTGTTAGGCCATATGGGGTTAAGTGACTTGCCCAAGGCCACACAGTTAGGTAATTATTAAGTGTCTGAGAACGGATTTGAACTCAGGTCCTCCTGACTCCAGGGTTGGTGCTCTACTCACTATGCCATGTAGCTGCCCTTGATAATTTCTTGAAAGATGATGAATAGGCTCTTTTTTTGATCATGGCTTTCAGGTAGCCCAACAATTCTAAATTATCTCTTCTGGGTCTATTTCAAGGTCAGTTGTTTTTCCAGTGAGATATTTCACATTTCCTTCTATTTATTTTATTACTTTGATTTGTTTTTTATTGTTTCTTGATTTCTTTTTTTAGGGTCTTTTTTTTGCAAGGCAAACGGGATTAAGTAGCTTGCCCAAGGCCACACAGCTAGGTAATTATTAAGTGTCTGAGACTGGATTTGAACCCAGGTATTCCTGACTCCAGGGCCACTGCTTTATCCACTGCACCACCTAGCTGCCCCCTGTTTCTTGATTTCTTATAGAGTCATTAGCTTTTACTTGCCCAATTCAAATTTTAAGAAATTATTTTCTTCATTGAACTTTTGTACTTCCTTTTCCATTTTTACTTTTAAGGAGCTCTTTACTTCAGTGAACTTTTGTGTCCTCCAAAATTCTGCTTTTTTAAGGAGTTTTCCTCTTCAGGGGATTTTTGTGACTCTTTTACCATTTGATCTATTCTGTTTTTTAATGTTGTTTTCTTCAGTTTTATTTTTGTGCTTCCTTTTCCAAGCTATTGACACTTTTTCATGATTTTCCTGATTGACTGTCATTTCTTTTCCCAATTTTTCCCCTACTTATTTTATTTTTAAAGTCCTTTTGAGATCTTCTAGAAATCTTTTTTGGCTTTGGGACCATTTCACATTTTCCTTTGAGACTTTGGATGTAGAAGTTTTGATTTTGCTGTATTCATCTAAGTTCATGTTTTGAGCTTCCCTGTCATCATAGTAATTTTTTTAAGGCTAGATTCTTGTTTTGTTGTTGTTTTTTGGTCATTTTTCCAGCCTATTTGACTTTTAATTTTATGTTCATGTTGAACTTTGTTCCTGGAGTGGAGGGGACACTGAAGTTTCAAGGGTTTTTTTGTACAGCTGTTTTCAGAGTTATTTCTGGGGTTCCATAAGTTTTTTAGTTATTGTAAGATAGTATGATCTAAGGAGAAGTATGTTTAATGTGGTCTGTGCTCTGATCTATGAGAGACCACATGGACTCTTTTCTGCCCTGGAACTAGGATCAGGGTCCCTATTCTCCTGTGGCCACAAGCTCTGGTATGTTATCACTTTTCTTTACCCTGGTACTACAACCCAAGACTTCAAACCAAATTTGTGTATGAACAATGTGCTAGCAAAGAGACCTCTTTAATCTTCTTCTGACCAGTTTTCCAACCTCTTTGCCATCTGTGAACTGAGAACTCAGAAAGCCACCTCAAGGATATATATCCCTCTCTTCACACCCAGTCTACTATCTCCTCCCTTTCCCTTTCCTCCCATAGGAAAACTGTGTTCTTCCCTACTTCTTTCATCTTTGCTCCAGTTGCCATAATTCTGAGTGATGTCTCTGGTATCCCATTTTTAAAGCTCATTCAATTTAAACCTACCAAGATATCAAAAACAGAAAGGACAAGAGAAATTAAGAAAAACCTAACTCAGACCTCTAGGAGGTCAATCACACTTTGGTTTGATTTAAGGCTCAAAATCCCCAGGGTCTCATTTCCTTCTTCTGTGTTTAATGGGATTGAAGTCACTAGATCCCTAGGACCTCTTCTCAGGTAGTATACAGCCCCTTCCTTCTCCAGTCAAACTAAGATCTGTCTAGGGCTTGGTTGAATACTCCTATAGTTGCTGCTACTGGGAAGGCTCAAGTTATCTTGAGCTTGATCATTCTGAGCTTAGGAGTACTAAGCCAATCAAGTGTCCTCACTAAGTCTGATGCCAATATGGTAAGCCCTGGTAGTAGAGGGTCACTGCTCAACCTTTGAAGGAGAGGGTGATCTGGTGTATGTAGAAAATAGAGCCAGTTGGGATTCATGTGTCTGTGTATCCATGTACTTCCAACTCTGTGAGATTAGAAAACCTAGTCTCAAAGAACTAAACAAAATAAAATATCTGAGACTTGAGGATACTCACACACATATACAAGTATGTTCACAAAATTACGGATACACATATGTAAAATAGCCATGATATACATACACAGACTCACATATGCATATTATATACATTCAAATACTGACATAGAAATTATACTTATGCTCATATACCTTTGCAACATTGCTATGGATAGACATATTCAGATTCATCCTCACAGAGCCATTAATGTTCAGTATAAAGATGATCATAAGACCTATTTATATTCTTACATAAATGGAAGCATATGTCTATTCACATATATTTAGAAACCTATATGTTACCCACATTTACACTGACATGTAGACGCATCTATGCTTTTAGATTTAGATACATTCACACTCACCCATAGACCAACACACTTATTTAAAAAACAAACAACCTTTGTTCATTTCCAAACAGATGTTTTCTTTGCCCTCTGCTCCTTGTATTACCTCAAAAGCCCTTCTCTAGTAATTTTTCCAAATCACAGTAATTACCTCATTACTTTGATATTAATAGAATTCATGCAGCACAAAGGAGTTAATTGAAATTAGCCTGAGTCCTTTGTGTATAAGAGGAATTTGTGGAGGTTACAATCATACTGGGCTCCTGGGTGAGGAGAGGAGGGAAGGGGAAAGGCTCTTTTCCCCTTCCTGCTCCCCTTATCCTCATTCTATCCTCGTCTTCTCTCTTACCTTTCTTCTCATTCCCATCAATTATAATTCTTAGGTCCAGTGGACCTGCCAGACTGAGGAAGCAGAAGACTTTGCTAGGTTGCCCACACTGAGGGCTAAGATCTGGACTCCTAGAGCAGGACCCTACCTGCCTCCTGATATCTCCCAGTACTCACAGAGGGCCAGGAGAACTTTGTAGTACCATAGTCTCTGAAATTTCATTCCACTGCTCATGGACAGCACCTGACCACAGCATGGACAGCTCATGGACAGTCTTCTATGACTGGGATATACCTGGATGGACTGGGAGTCCATTCCCAACCTACACACTCTGAAGGAGGTTGGTCCAGGTGTTTCACCAAAGTATCCCCATAAACCCCAACTCAAGATCCAGGAAACTCACTAAGGGCAGGAGTTTAGCCTTTTTGTGTGTCTTATACACCTTTGGCAATACGCTAAAGCCCATGAATTCCTTTTTAGAATACAATTTTTGATGCATAAAATAAAATACATAGGAATACAAAGGAAACCAATTACATTAAAATAATTATCAAAATATTAACAAAGTTTATGGTCTCCAGGTTAAGAACCATCATGCCTAGGAATGTGTAATATAAGTGTTAGGCTTGATCACTTGAGCTTTCAGAATTCTCTCTGCTGATTTCTGTATTTAAATCATGATTCTATTACTCACCTAGCCCTATAACATTGCTCAGATCACTTCATTTCTCCTGATCTCTTTTCTGATTGGTAAAACTAAAGGGAATCTCCCTCCAGATCTATAATTAGAAGCCTCTGATCTCCAGTTACCTGAGGGCAGGAATCCAGCCTCATAAAGACAGATCTGGGTCAATCCAGCTAAAACAAATTTAGGAACTTCACCATTTCTTCTCACCTCTATCTAGTGAAATCTATCTCTTCCATCAAGATCCAGCTTTCTGCCTGAAAGGAACCTACCAGGAACAATCCCCAGGTAAAATTGATATCTCCCTTCTCTAATTTCTCCTGGTATGTTCTCTCTTACAGCCTTTTTTTCTTTCTTCCTTGCATACATTATCTGTGAACATGTTCTTTATTGAATTTGTTGAACTCATCCAATAACAAATTCACCTAAAAATCATGGTCCTTCAGATGTGGTATCCCCCTGCTATTAGGGACACTGAGAAGACTAATGAACCTATTGAGCTTTGGAGTTCAGAGCTATAGTAGCCCATCAGATGTTCGCACTAAGAAAGGCACCAATATAGTAAACCCTCAGGAGCATGGAAACCAGATTAGGCAGAAGAACAAGTTAAAGCTCTCATATTTATCATCCTTAGGATTGACTCATGAGTGATTATTGCATTTCTGACCTGACCACAATGGGGAGTCTAATCTCAAAAAATAAGCAATTAAAAAAATCCATGTTCAAAAAAATCATATTCATAAAATTTATAGGATTTCATATATGAAAGGATAGTTCCAGATCCCACAAAGCATTCTGACTTCATTGGTATTTTTTTTTATTTTACTTGCTTTAGAAAATATAAAGTAAGCTATTGGTCACCATATAAAATTGCTTACCATGTTAAAGAGAGGTGAAGTGAGAAGAGGAAGAAAATTTGGAACTCAAAAAATTTTTGAAATGAATTTTAAAATTTGTATTTACCTGTAATTGGCAAAAAAATGAAATACTATTAAAAAATAAAAACCTCAGGATGGCTAGGTGGCAAAGTGAATATGGCACCAGCCCTGGAGTCAGGAGTACCTGAGTTCAAATCCAGTCTCAGACACTTAATAATTACCTAGCTGTGTGGCCTTGGGCAAGCTACTTAACCCCGTGGCCTTACAAAAAAAAAAACAAACCCTAAAATAATAAATAAATAAATAATGAAACCCCTGTAGATTTCACTAAAGTCTCATCTGGAACCTCTGAAGAGAGTCAGGACCAAAATTGCCCTGAGAGATCAGTATTCAAGGAGCACTAACTTGGAGGGCAATATGGACCTTAGAAAGAGCCCTAGATTGGGAGGGGAAAGTATTTAGGCTTTAAATTCTGGCTCATCAGTAAACTAACCATATGATCTTAGACAAGTCACTCAGGTTCAAGTCTGCTTCCTCATCTACAAAATGAGGATTACTAAATGATTTTCCAAAGTCTCTCCCAGTCCCACTGGGTGAATGGGACTTAAAGTGAAACAAGAGGCAGAGTGTGAGGAAGTTGTATAAGTTGTATAAGATTCATATTGTGACCCTTTCACTATCCTTTGAGCTCCTCCTTTCCACATTTTCTTTAAAGAACAAAAGAGTGTGTTTAGCCAAGTGTACAATTCAGGATATATGTAACCAGAGACATACAGAGAATGGGAAATTGCCCAGTGTCTGTGGCCTCTGTTGTCAGGTCACTGAGCAGAGCCAGGGGTTTTTAGGACTATTAGCTCAGATTAGGTGAGGGACTGTTTTTCTGTCCCTGAGTAGCTTCCAGAGGTCAAGGACCTTGATCAGTCTGTTTAAACTCTCTTACCTCCTCTTTAATGCTGGGTTCAGAATGATAATGCCTCTGAGAGGAGCTCAGGGAGGAGATGCTGAATCTCCTGGATGGGCTCTCCACCACCCTACTCCATTTCACAGCCCAGCTGTTGAGCCTGAGTGCCAAGGGCCTGGGGAGGGCAGGGGGGGGCACAGGGAGCTGTGACTTCCCGACCCCAGGCTCTACACACTCACATAAATATACCAAACCCCCTCCCTTAAACCAATCCTCCCCCATTTCAAGTCAAAAGGCTATGGCAGCATCTTTCTTACTTCCCTGCTACTTCCAACACCACCTACCCCTCTGTTTTTCCTGGGGCTGCTCCTGTACCCACCCTCTGCTCTCACTGGCCTGGGCCCACTGCCAGCTGGAGACCGGCTGGGCTGCTCTGAAACCAGCTGCTCAGCCCCCTGCCTCTCTCCTCACCTAATCCTAAATCCCAAAGCTGGGGGGGGGGGCAGGAGAGAAGAAGAAAGGGGCTAGAGCTCTATAAAGAACCCTGGTTCTGAGGTGAAAGGCCCTGGGTTCAAATCCCACTTCTGAGCAGGTGTAACTTTGAACATATAGTTTACTTCTCCTGGCCTCAATTTCTTCCTCTGTAAAATATGGATTGGCCTAAATAGTATGGGTCCCTTTCAGCTCCATTTCTCTGATCCCTCTGAGATGTCCCTAGGCCACTTATCATCCTCAAGTCCAATTCAAGAGGGAAGAATGAGGAGATATGGGGAGCCCGGGGTACTGCTGCCAAGAGAGTCCTGGAGTGAAAGCATGGAGATCAGGATTCTAGTACCAGCTTTGCCTCAACCTGTGGTGAGACCTTGGACAGGTCCCCTGATTTCCTCTGGGGATCAATTTGCTAATTTTTAAAAAGGAATTAATGTTTTTTGCCCAACCTTCTTCCTTGCTAATGGGTCATCCCAAATGAAATCCTGGGTGTTTGAAGTGTCTGTGAGATCTGATTATTATGCAAAATAGATGCAAATCAGTAACTAGAAAGCTCAGTTTTGCTTCCCACCCCCTACTTTTTTTTAACTTGTTTTTCGGAAGGAATAAAAGAGGAGGGGGAGCCCGGGTGGCACTGGGGAGGGGCTAACACCTGGGGCCTAAAAACAGTGTTCCAAGGTTGGGGGGGGGATCCCCCATAGCTCCTGGGCTCCTGTTTTTATTTTAAGCCAGATTTATGGCAGCTGATTGACAAGAGGACCTTGGCCACCAAGACTCCCTGTGGTGGGCAGTCTGGCTAGGGCTGGAGTCAGAGAGGCAGCTGGCCATGGAAAAATGATGGATGGGCTGGCCATGAAGATCAGCTGACAAAGGTCACTTGCAAATGGACTCACACATTGATCTCCAAATGCAAACTGTTCTTTTTCCTATCCCCACATACCTTTATACACTCATACTTGGGCACAACATTCTCAGGAAGACACAATTGCGTTCCAGGAGAACTGCCCAATATATCTCTGAATGCTTGTGCCCTCTCTGTTCTCTCTTGACACAGGATTCCTTGGGCCAGGAATGAGGCCTTTGGTCACTGTTCTATTCTGTCCTGTTCTTCTTGCAGCTGCCCAGCTGGTTCCTGGAATCTGTCAGAGAGTTGAGGACAGAACAAGTGAGATGGTGAGTTCCACTATCCCCAACCATCCAGGACCAAAGCAAAACAGTCATGTTTTGAAACAAGGGTCTTCCCATCCCCAAACCCTTCTGCCCTGATGCCCCTAAAGCTAAAATTTAGATTAGATCCAATGGCAACTACTCCCAGGAAAACTTTCCTGGGAGCCAATGACTTAACTCTCATCTTTAATTCCTGCTTCAAAATGTGAGAGAACTGAGACCTGGAGCCTGGGGGAGCCTTAGGTCTGGAGGCTGGAGCCTGGGTCCTGGAAAGTAGAAATTGGGACCTGGAGTCAGGAACCTGGCTTAGCTCCACTGTGGTAGGAGGAGACCAGAGGGTGCTTTGTTCTCCCTAGACCTCAGAGGAAAGAAGAGCCAAATAACAAATGAAAGAAACAGGCTGTTCCTACTGCTGGGGGTAAAAGCTTCGGTTGTTTCCCTGTTGTGGCCCTTGGCCCAGATCCTGAAACTGTCAGCAGTTCTGGCTGATAATCCTGGCCTTTGTAGACCCACTGGAGCTAAATTAACCTGGACCCCAAAGCACCCAGAGGCATTGGTGTCCCAAATGGTGATTCTTGCTTTTCTTTAATTCCCCACCACAGCAGGTCTGTACCCATATAGAGCCTATTCCAACACCAGGGTGCTCCCCTCTGCTGTCCTGCCCAGGCTACTGGAAAGGGGCAAGGCAGGTGGGGGACAAGGCAGAATTCCTGGTTCCTATTTGTAGCATAGGGATGGGAGTGGGACTACCCATATACCAGAACACCATCACAGGACTAAGCTGGAAGAAAACTTGAAAGTCTACCATTTTAGAGGTGAAGAAACTAAACCCAAGGAAGTAAAGTGACTCACCCAATATCACCCAAGCAATAAGTGATAGAATCAGAATTTGAGCTGGATCCACATACATAAATCCAGTGTCTTCACCCTAATGTTATGCTACCTCCAACTACTTACCCATCATAGATTGAGTTATTATAGCAACCTGAGACCTGCCACACTCTCCATTTAAATTGTTGACTCCATGAATACCAATCATTTCATCTTTTTCTTCTCTCTTTTTTAACTATAAACTTAAGTTATCAACAAACACAAACATCTCTTGAGCATTATAGATATTGGCCAATGGGACCCTGGCCCTTATGAGCATACCCAGCCCCAGTTGGCCTGGAGGTATGGCCATACACAACCATTTTATGACTATGTCCAGTCTGATAACCATCTGGAGAAGAAATCGACTTTTTATTAACACTTAAGCTGGAATTGGGGGTACCAAAAAAAGAACCACTGAATCAAAACAAATTTCTCTTTTTTCAGCCTGGCTGTGTTTAAGTGAGGAAACAAGGATGCTTTAAGCCTCTGGATGGAGAGAGAAAACTTATCATCAGTCTACTCTTCCCACCTGGGTCAACCTGAAACCATGAACACATGACCCTGATGTTGCTTCTGTCTCTGTTATATCTATTCTTTCCTCTTAGGGGAAGTGATATTAGAAATGGAATAAATGAGGTTAGGACCTTGTGACCTTTGAAAGGTCAGGAGAGCCACTTGGTACAAGAATTAAAGTCCAATCAAACTTGAGACAAAATGAATTTGGTTCTCCAGCAAAGTGCAAGGAGTGACAAGGACCCATCCTAGGAGTGGATTAACTCCATAGTTAAGATTCTATATCCTACAAACAAGAGAGTAACTCTGTCCATCAGTTAGGATATATTTGGAAGTGAACCTGAAGAGGCAAATGAATAGCAACTTATATAATTTGTGTCCACTTTCCCCAACGAAGCATGTGTAGAGAAGCATATGTCTCCTAGGTATTGGGAGAAATATTTGTACTTCTGCTCTTACAGTGACTTCTCAGTAATTATCACTTTGTAAAAGCTAATTATTATTCCCTGGTTAGATAATATACTGAGGTACTAATCATTGAAGGGTATCAATGATATCACACTAATTGTAAATGATGATTGGTATTGGGAAGAACATGCTGGAATGGAAACTTGAGTTTATGTTAGAAAACTTCATCGTGCCTTGAGGATATCTCTAGATCCCTAGGGGAAGAGGTATGACCTTGCTTTCAGAATCAATTTGCTAGTGGTCATATGGATGGGTTAGAAGAGTAAATCCAAAATCTCACTACATGTGAAGGACACCTGATATTCTCCTCACTTGTCAAAGCTCACAAGGTCCAAGTCTAATCAATATCAGGAAACCACTAGACATGTTGCATGGGCTGCTGGTGCTAGCTTTCTCTCCCCACCTAGACATTTACAATGCTTACCATTATCACCCATTTGCCTTGCAAAAACCTAAAAAAAAACAAAAACAAAACTATATACTATTGATACATATACTTTTTTTTTAGGGTTTTTTTTTTTTGCAAGGCAATGGGGTTAAGTGGCTTGCCCAAGTCCACACAGCTAGGTAATTATTAAATGTCTGAGGCTGGATTTGAACTCAGGTACTCTTGACTCCAGGGCCAGTGCTCTGTCCATTGTGGATACATATACTTTTAAGAAATTTATAATACATAAAATATATGTATTATATATAAAATACATATATATATATAATTATATATAACATATATATATACATGGTGTATAAAAATATTTTTAAAATGTAGAAACAAAATTGCTGTATCTCCAACTTATTTTCTTCCATGTATTTAAAAAATTATAATGATACTCTTTTTTTGTCTTTCTATCCCATTAACAAACAGCACACTCAACTCCCATATAAACTATCCCTTGTAACAAATATATTTAGTCCAGAAAACAAATCAATATATTGGTCCTGTGTCAGAATGCCGATCTTGTTCTCCATCTCTAGTCTATTACCTCTCTGCCAAGAGATGGGAAATAAATGTAGTTAGAATTAGATGGGTAACAATAAACTGAGAGAAAAAATCTTAAAAGGAAATCTATCTGGGAAAGACCTAATATCCAAAGTATTAAAGAACTGGAACAAATATAAAGGCCATCTCAAAAAGTCTAAGTGCCATTTTAAGTCATTCTGTATAAGAACAAAATTTATTCCCCAATGGCCTTTTAACCACTAAATAGCCATTTCCCTTCAAGACTCCATTTGGGGTTTTCTTGGCAAAGATCCTGGAGTGGTTTTCCATTTCCTTATCTAGCTCATTTAACAAATGAGGAAACTGAGGCAAACAGGGCTAAGTGACTTGCCTATGGTCATACTAATGACTAGTATGGATAGGTCAGGAGAATAAATCCTGAGACCAGATTTGAACAGAGACAGATGAGTCTTCCTGACTCTAGGCTTGGCACTGTAAACACTGCATCACCTAACAGTCCTAATCTTTAACAGTTCTTATCCTCCTTGATTTTGTGACACTGTCAATGACTCCTCTTGGTTTTCTTCCAACTATTAGCCAATCCATTCTTCATTTCAGTTGCTGAATTATCATCTATCTCCCAGCTTCTAAGGATATCTGTCTTCCTAAGACTTTGTCCTCGATTTCTCTTCCAAAACTCTTGGTGATCTCATTTGCTTTGATGAGTTTAATTATCATCTCTACTCAAATGATCTTCAAATCTATATATCCTGTTTGGTATGATTGCACATGTATAGCCTATTTTTAATTGCCTATTTCTTAGAGAGGGGAGAAGGGAGCAAAGGAATAAGAAAATTTGGAACTCAAAAATGGTTTTAAATGAATGTTAAAAAAATTGTCTTTACATGTAATTGGAGGAAAACAAAAGATTAGTTTTTTTAAAAAAACTGTATATCCAATTCCAATGTCTCCTGAACTCTAATCCCACAATACCAACTACCAGCTTGACTCCATTTACCAATGACATATCCAAATTGAATATATTATCTTCTCCCATGAGCTTACTCAAACATATAGCTCCTTTAAATTTTGCTATTTTTATTGACTGTGCCATCACCTGATAGCATGGGTGAGGCAAGTCAAATCACTATTCTAACGGTGATCTCACCTTAGATGCTGATGGAGCAGACCAGGACCCTAAACCCAAGAGCCTTGGGAATGGCAGTGACCTCCCCCAGCCCCGAACCACCAGACCTGCTTACAGCCCAGCCCTATTTAAGAAAGAAATCACTGTGAAGTGATTCTTCCTCATCACTAGATCCAACTGCCACCAAGAGGCAGAAGAGCTCAGGAAGTGGTAGTACTTTGAAGGCCACTTGTCCTGCTTCTAGTCTAGCCCTCCCTTGGAGCCATGATTTAGGAAAACAACTCCTATGGAAAGGACCAGTCATCTATGTCAACTGCCACACCTAGGATCTCAAGCTGGTGACTAGGATACATTAGATATTTAGTGAATATTTGCTGAATTAATGGTTTCTTATACAATCAGGAATGTTCATTTTAATTAAACTATTTCTTTCACTGACCCTGAAACTAGAGAAATAAGTTTAAAAAAATTTCAGGGATAGCTCATAAATTGCTGACAGATTTGTGGCAACATCAGCCACAAGAGTCGGTCCTGCTACTGATTTCCTTTGTAAACTTGAGCAAATAATTTCCTTTCCCTGGGCTTCAGTTTCCTCCAGTGGAAAATGAGAGGGATGGAATAAATGATTTCTGAAGTCTCTTCCAGCTCAAATCTATGATCTTATGCCTAGAGTATAAATATACTTTGACCCAATAGTCTCATTTCTGAGAAATTCCTGAGGGAATATTTTTTAAATAGTAAGAGGCAATAATATATGACCTTGGAACAGCTAGGTAGCACAGTGGATAGAGCACTGATCCTGGAGGCAGGAGGACCTGAGTTCAAATCCAGCCTTAGACACTTAATAATTTAAAAAATTTTTAAATTAAATTTTTAGAAAATAATATAGGACCTTAAAGTTTGCAAAGTATTATACATCAATTCCATCCAACAGAAAGCTACTACATTGTAGTTACTCCTGGAGGTCTACATAATGACTTAGAAAATCACTTATTAACATTATCTACAATCTATTCTATTTTTATTCATTTTGTTAAAAATTTCCCAATTACATTTTTTCTTTTTTTTAAATTTTATTTATTTAAAGCAATGGGGATAAGTGACTTGCCCAAAGTCACACAGCTAGGCAATTATTAAGTGTCTGAGGCTGGATTTGAACTCAGGTTCTCCTGACTCCAAGGCTGTTGCCCTATCCACTGCGCCACCTAGCTATCCCTCCCAATTATATTTTAATCTGTTGAGGCTGCAATGCATATTTGATACCTCTGATATATATTTTCTCATCTGAGTCTCATAATAATACAATTTAGTTGTTTTGTCCCTCAGTCTCAAAGAAGACTATGACATCAGGGAGGTGAAAAGCACATGAATTGGATTTGAGTGAGGGGGTGCTATACTAAGTCACCTGCTTCACTTTCTCCTCTAGAACCATATGGGTCTAGTGGTCAGATATGAATCAGGACAATTGGAGATGACCCTGGATGTGAGGCAATCAGGGCTAAGTGACTTACCCAAGGTCAAATGCTAGTAAGTGTCAAGTGTCTGAGGCTGGATTCAAACTCCTGTCCTTTTAACTCCAAGGTGTTCCATTCACAGCTGCCCTATAGCACAGTTATGAAGGTTATAAGAAAGGATGGCTAGGTGATTCAATGGACAGAGTGATAGCTCTGCAGTCTCCTGATAGAGTTCAAATATGGCCTCACACACTGGCTGTATAAACCCGGGTAAGTCATTTAATCATGCTTGTCTTAGTTTCCTCACTTGTAAAATGAACTGGAGAAGGAAATGGCAAACTGATCCAATATCTTTGGTAAGAAAACCCTTAATGGGGGTTACAAAGAGTTGGACAGAATTAAAACAACTGAAACAACAACAGCAAAATATGAATAAGTGAATGAAAGAATGATGGTGCTGTCCTAGATGATGGGAATATAAATAGAAAAAGATAGTCCCTCATCTCAAAGTACTCACATTCTAATGGAGAAACAAGGTTTTATAGAAGGTTTCACCTGCAAGTCAGAAGGAAGGGTCCATAGTCCATAGTCACAACAGCAAACAAGATGATGATGCCTCTTCTATGATATCATTTCCACTGATAAAATCATATCAGTTTGAGCCATTGGACATGTCAAGAATTTTAGTCAAAAGTCTTTTCTGGATCTCTAGTTGCTGTGGCTAAGCCCCTGCAGGAACAGTCACCAGGCTGCCTCATCACAAAGTTTGCTTCCAAGGAAGATGACTGAGGACCCTGGGCTAGATGTACTGCAATACTAAGCTTTTGGATTCAGTGTTCTGGGTTGGGTCCTGCAGGGTATGAAAGGAGAGAGGGGCCAAGTTGAGGCTGGTTTGATTCACCTGATATTTCTTGTTTCTTCCTCAGGCTCCCTTGCTACCTCTGAGCTTGCCTGCTCTGTATATGTCGATTGATTGGCAATTGAAGGAGATGACTGCCTTCGTCTTTTTAGGGCTTTATTTGATATCTATGAAGCCTAGACTAGAAGCAGAACCAATGGTTTATAGATTGCTACCACTCCAAGGACTCTTGTGATTCTCTTGCCCTTGGATACATTTGCTGTTGTAGGTGGTGGTGATGACTTATATTACACATGCTGTCTACTTTCTGTCCCTTAGGGTATCCTTCTGCTTCAGCTAGGGTTTTGTGTGTGTGTGTGTGTGAGACATTGAGAGAATTCTTCCACATAAATTCTGAAGAGGGAGATATTTTCTCCATTTTACAGAAAGATAAGTGGACTTTCTTATGGTCACACAGTAAATGTCAGAGGCATATTATGAAATTCAGAACTTCATTTATTTCTATTACATCATGCTATCTCTCCCAAAAACCCAAAACAAAATCATCTAACAAAGTTGCTTTCAGTTGAATTATTTGTATTAGTAAGATAAAATTTTAAAAGGATATAATTTATAAACCAAATAGTTGGGATATGTCTGAATTAATCATGGTATATGATGGAAATAGAATGATGTCTCCATTATTATCAATAATAATAATAATAATAATAATAATAATAATAATAATAAGTAGTAGTGGCAGTAGTATTTATATAGTGCTTTAAAGTTAACAATTGCTTTTTTATTTATTGCCTAAGGAAAATAGAAGCCATGTGGTGAGCTAGAATATGAAGTCTTGGGTTCACATTCCTCTCTGATATTTGTTGACTGTATAATCTTTGACAAATCATAGGATTATAAATAGGGATTATTATATAAGGATGTCAGAGGCCATTTGAGGCAATGAGGAGCCCTATGAACCAGGGGGCAGCTAGGTGGCACAGTGGATAGAGCACTGGCCCTGGAGTCAGGAGGACCTGAGTTCAAGTGCAACCTCAGACACTTAATAGTTGCCTAGCTGTGTGACCTTGGGCAAGTCACTTAACCCCACTGCCTTAAAATGAATTTTTAAAAATGTTAAAAAAATTAAATTGTACACCCTTCTCAGTAAAAGTGTTTATTTTTTCCATATAGATATATTATTGATTTATAAACTATATACATGTTCTGCATTAAAAATTATATAAATTATATACACAATTATAAATAATTATGATTATTATAGTATTTATTTATATGATTTAGTAGACATTTATATAGGGCCCACTATGTCAGATATTATGCTAAATGCTTTACAAATATTATTTAAACCTCACAACAACCCTGGGAAGTAGGTGCCACTATTACCTCCCACTTTTATAGTTAAGGAAACTGAGGCAAGTAGAGATTAAGTGACTTGCCCAAGGTCACAGTACTAGTAAAATGTTTGAGACTAAATTTGAACTCAGATTTTCTTGACTCCAGGTGTAAGATTCTATTCTTTCTTTTTTTTTAGTTTTTTTTTTTTGCAAGGCAAATGGGATTAAGTGGCTTGCCCAAGGCCACAAGGCTAGGTAATTATTAAGTGTCTGAGACCAGATTTGAACCCAGGTACTCCTGACTCCAGGGCCGGTGCTTTATCCACTGCATCACCTAGCTGCCCCAAGATTCTATTCTATACAAAGGTTATTTTAAAAGGAAGAGCTATGTATGGAATAATATCAGATCTTAAATTCAATAAGGAGACACAGGATTTTATTGAGTAGAACAGAGACATGGTCATAAATGAGTTTTTAGGAAAGCTAATGTGGAAGCTGAGCAGAGGATGAATTAGAAAGGAGAAAAACTTGAGATGGAGAGGTAAATTAAGATTCTATTAGCATATTCCAGGTGAGAGAGGAGGAGAACCTTAACAAGGAAGGTGACCATGGGAATGGAATGAATAAAACAGATGCAAGAGATTTTGTACTCTGTAATCTAACCAAAATTTGAGTGCTGAAAACTATCTTTACATGTAATTGGAAAAAAATAATAATAAAAAAAGCAAAACAAATAAATCAGCTGAGAACAACTTTGTTCAGACTGGATTCGTTTTGGTTTTGTTTGTGGAGACTGCATGGTGTAATAGTAGTAATTTTGAAGTTAGGAAGCTGTGGTGTTCTTGACCTGAGAAAAGCAGGCTTGTGGAGAAAGATAATGGAATAAGAACTATAATGCAAATCTCAACCCATCCATACCTACTTCTCCTGGGAAACTTAATGGGGAGGGGTGAGGCAGGGCTTTTACTGGCCACTGCCCCAGAAAGAACAGCCTTTACCCAGTGCAGTCAGGAAGTGATCTGGAGGACGGGATTTTTTTTTTTTAGATTTTTTGCAAGGCAAATGGGGTTAAGTGGCTTGCCCAAGGCCACATACTAGGTAATTATTAAATGTCTCAGGTCAAATTTGAACTCAGGTACTCCTGACTCCAGGGCCGGTGCACTATTCACTGCGTCACCTAGCCGCCCCTGGAGGACAGGAATTAAAGAATCTGGGAGCTGGGAGCTGAGAGCTGGGAGCTGGGGTGCTGGAATTTTGTCCACACAACTTTTTGAAGTGCCTGGGTCACAGTGAAGTTATAACCAACCCTCAGGCTAATCAATGCCCAAGAAAGTAGAGTCCAAAAAGACCAGAGGTGGGAGGAGAAGAAATAGGGGCGTGTTTAGCAAATATGGGTGAAGGTGGCAATGTAGTTGTATTAGAGACAAGTCTATCATGGGAAAAGTGGGATAGGTGTGATCCAAGATAGTTGTGGTTCATTTGGGTGACAAAATCACCAGACTCTCTGACTTAGGAGGGAAAGAAAAGGTAATTCACAGGTTGCACAGCTTACCTCAAAAGTTCGCAGGTGGGGCAGCTAGGTGGCGCAGTGGATAAAGCACTGGCCCTGGAGTCAGGAGTACCTGGGTTCAAATCTGATCTCAAACACTTAATAATTACCTAGCTATGTGGCCTTGGACAAGCCACTTAACCCCATTTGCCTTGTAAAAAAAAAAGTTCACAGGTTACTACAAAAAGCTCTCAAGTTAGGTTTTTTAACAAGATAAAGAAAGTGAGTTTTTTAAAAACATAATAAGAAAGAAAAAAAGAACATAGTAAGGATAAGCAAAGAAGAGACAGTTACAAACCAGACACGGAGAATAACAAAGACAGGTAAGAAAGGGAAATAAGGGAAATAAGGGAAACAGCCAAGAGAGAATGGCTGGGCTTAGATCATGATGGATTCAGCTTCATGGAGCTGAGATCACATGGGTTCAGCAGCATGGAGCTGGGACCACAAGGATCCAGTATGGAGAATGGAAAGAGAAAGAAAACAGGACAACCTGTTGCCCAGCCCAGTGACATAGAAAGAGAAAAAAGGCTGAGCACAGGGACAGATCCTCTTTAAATGCACTTCTGTGGTGGGAGGAATGGGGTGGTATTTCAGGAATGGTTAACACCTGTTTTGAGGTAACAACCTCTGCATATTGTGTTTTAGCAGGTGTATGTGACTAAGGTCAGAAACATGAGCATCTACTTACTGTCCAGAGTGGTTTAGGATTCGCAGACAGAGAAATACAGAGGGATACATAGGAGTGTCTGCTCCTAGACTAAAATGAGGTTTATAAAAGCCAATACAGAATGGAGAACACTTTAACAGTATAGAAAAATTACAAGATTTGTTTCCAATACAAAAATGATTGCAGTTTTTCTTTGCATCCAGAGCTCCCTGCTTCAGGATGGTATACATCTTCCTACCGTACAACTGGTTGATCACACACTTAATTGGCTCCTGACACATCCTCATTAGGATCCACGCACAACTTCAAATTTCCATTTTTGAAAGCCCCTGGTAAGTACTAGATCTGAATCTCAAACATCCGGAAATAGAATTCCACATCAGACATTTACTAGATGTGTGATCCTGGATAAGTCACCTAGCACAGCTACACCTCTGTTTCCTCATCTTTTTAAAGAGAGTGGACTGGATTTCAGGTTTTGTTTGATGTCCTATTTATTTCATTTTAAGTATGTAAATATGATTCTGAGAATAGGGGATCTACAGGCTTCGTGACACAAGAAAAGTTCAGAACCTTGGTCTTAGTAAGTAACCTAGAACAGAATTATCAAATAGGGTGCAGTTCTCCTGTGCTTCTAACAAAATAAAAATGTAATTAGGAAATATTTAACAAAATAAATAAAAATACTTCAGAACACAGATAACATTAATATATGGTTTTCTGAGTCAAAATGCAACCTCAGAGGTTCTGTATATGGTTTAATTTTTATTTGAGTTCAACACTAACAGACTAGAACCGGCAAAGGTTAAATGAAGAGTTACATAGCCTATCCATATGTCACCTTTGGGAACTGAACCCAGTCCTTCTAGGCTTTCAGGTGCGGTGTCTATCCTCTATTAAAAGTTCCTTAATTGCTATATAGACCTTGAATCCCCTTTCTCAGAGCTAATTTCTTGCATTAGACTAATTGCCTTTTAATTACTGAGAAGGCCTTACAAGCCTCTTTCTTGGAGTCCTTCCCTAGATCCCCTGAGCAATGCCTACAGCCAAAATCCCACAACCTCTAACTCTTCTGGGAGCTCAAACTCCCAGAATCAGCTAAAAACAGCAAGCAAAACTTCTCCTCCTGTTCCTTGGTTTTTATGGGGGAAGGGAAGACCTAGATTTAAAAAATTTATCCAAAGTCACAGGACTTTTTTGACTAATATATATTATAAATAATAAAAATTAAATATAAATAAAGGTAATGATAACATGATGTAATATAACTATCCCTCTGCCCCCCCCAACCCCTCACTCCACAATCTAGACTAGGGCTCTTTCTAGCCGCTTGTCAGGTAATCTAACCTTTATCTAAATTGCATTTTTAATGTTTAAAAAATCAATATTATAGAAATTTATAGCTGGAAATGACTTTAGAAATCAGCTGTTTCAATTGCCTTTTTAACATAGGAGAAAACTGAAGCTTAGAGAAGGAAAGGGACTTATCAAAAAATTTTAGGACTATTTTGTGACAAAGTCAAACTAGAACTCAGGACTCCTATGTATTATTATTATTAGTAATAGTAGTAATAGTAGCAATAATAATAGCAATAATAAAAATAACAATACTTGGCATTTAGATGGTACTTTAACATGTACTCTATCCAGAGAGTTTTTTGGTTTTAACCGTACCATTCAGGAGTCAGTTCCTCAAATTTCTCAATCCAATCTGATCTTTTTTCTTTTGATTTTTCAAGGCAATGGGCTTAAGTGGCTTGCCCAAGGCCACACGGCTAGGTAATTATTAAGTGTCTGAGGTCGAATTTGAACCCAGGTACTCCTGACTCCAAGGCCGGTGCTCTGTCCACTGCGCCACCTAGCTGCCCCTGATCTTTTTCTTATAAGGACTTTAGATTCCCCTATTTCTTTCTTCAGAATTCCTTCAAAATATTCTTTAAATTGGAAATTCAGTCTGTGATACCACCTCACACTTCTCAGACTGGCCAATATGATCAGAAAGGACAATGATCAATGTTGGAAGGGATGTGGGAAATCTGGGACACTAATAAATTGTTGGTGGAGCTGTGAACTCATCCAGCCTTTCTGGAGAGCTTTGGAATTATGCCCCAAGGGCAACAAAAATGTGCATACCCTTTGACCCAGCAATACCACTACTGGCTCTATATCCTGAAGAGATGATGAAAAAAGGATAAAAACATCACTTGTACAAAAATATTTATAGCAGCCCTGTTTGTGGTGGCAAAAAAATGGAAATTAAGTGAATGTCTGGGGAATGGCTTAATAAACTGTGGTATATGTATGTCATTGAACACTATTGTTCTATTAGAAACCAAGAGGGATGGGAATTCAGGGAAGCCTGGAGGGATTTGCATGGACTGATGCTGAGTGAGATGACCAAAACCAGAAAAACATTGTATACCCTAAGAGCAACATGGGGGTGATGATCAACCTTGATGGACTTGCTCATTCCATCAGTGCAACAATCAGGGATAATTTTGAGCTATCTGTAATGGGTAATACCATCTGTATCCAGAGAAAGAATTATGGACTTTCAACAAAGACCAAAGACTATTACCATCATATTGGGGGGGGGGGGGAAGCACTATATTATTATGTAATTTTACTATCTCATACTTTATTTTTCTTCCTTAAGGATATGATTTCTCTGTCATCACATTCAACTGAGATCAATATATAACATGGAACCAATGAAATCACTAACAGAATGCCTTCTGTGGGGGTGGAAGAGGGAAGCAAGAATGGGGGGAAATTGTAAAACTCAAAATAAATAAAATCTTTCTTTAAACTGGAAATTCAGGGGATTCCCTTCAATTGGGGAATGACTGGACCAGTGGTGGTATATGATTGTGATGGAATGCTATTATATTGTAAGAAATTATGACACTAGCAATATTATTTTAAGAATGACTTTGAGCAAATACCTTATTTTGCTTTTTTATAAATACTATATTAACAATAAAGGACATACGAATAAAGATATTAACAGCATTCAGAGAACTAATAAATAGAAGTATGTATAGAATAATGTTATAACGTATCTAATGGTAGCCAGCTCTAGAGTGGAGGTGGGGAGGGAAAAAAAAGAAAAAAGAAATTTATGTGTTAATTGTGCTGTCTATTTGAAAGGAATGTAGAATATCATGTTATACATAGCAGATTTGTAATTTCCTGTATAATCATCTTTTTTACTGTACTATATTATATAAATGCTTGCTTTATTCCGTAATTTTTTAAAACATGATGACTAGGATAGTTTCAGAAAACTGGGGAAGACTTATATGAATTGTTACAAAGTGAAGTGGGGAGAACCAGGAGAACATTGTACACAGTAACAGCTATATAATGAAAGTCAACTATGAAAGACTTATCGATACAATGATACAAAACAATTCCAAAGGACTCATGATAAAAAATGCAAATTACCTCCCGAGAGAGCAGATGAAGCTGAGTGCAGATTGAAGCATATGTTTTCACTTTCTGTTTTTCTTGCTTTTTTTTCTTAAGCAACATGGCTAGTATGGAAATATGTTTTGCATGACTTCAAATAAATAATGGGAATCTTATTGCTTACTTTTTCAATGAATGGGAGAAGGACTGGAGTGGGAGAAATAATTTGAAATTCAAAATTTTAAAAAATGAATATTAAAAATAAAATTTAGGAATATTCTTCAGGATATGACTTAAGAACTCCTTCAGAAGAGTCTTTCCCTCAATCCTTTTCAAATTATTTCCTTAACTTTATATCTACATATATATATATATATATATTTATAACTTTATATATGATCTAACTGCCTGAAGAAATACCCAAGATACCCTATGATAAAGTCCTTAGGAAGTCAGAATTTTATTGCATATCATTCAGGAAAAATTGAGGTAGGAGTTCCTATACTTTCAGGACCTTATCTGATTCCTAGTCAAGAAATTTGATCCAGATCATAGGACTATGCAAGAGATAGAAGAGACCTTAGAAGTCATCTGGTTCAGCATTTTCATTTTACAGATGAGACAACTGAGACATAGAGAGATGGCATGATTTATCCAAGAGTAAATAGATAGTAAGGAGCAGAATCCATACTCTTTCACTCCAGTACTATCTCTCTCCAAGGAACCATGTACACTAGAGGCATCTGGAGGATGGTGTAGGCCAAAAATGTCTAATCTGCAAGAAAAACCACTGAGGCAGAGCTCTAACTCCAAAACCATAAATTACAAGATCCTGGGCCCTTTTAATGAATAGGACCTCAACTCATCCTCACGATCTGAGTTGCTCCCTTTCTCCAGGGTCTTGCTTTTATAGTGTTTGACAAAATGATACAGCTGAAATAGAATAAAATACAGGATCTTATCTATATCATGGCCCTCCAGGAGAAGCTGCAGTCCAGTCCAATCTAAGGCTAGGGTTAGAAAATGGTCATAGGATGGGTAGGAAAAGGGTCACCTGTTGGTCAAATATTTGTGCCTATGTTGAACTACAGAGAGGGTTGATGGAGGAGACTTTCAGGATCATTAGGTCATCACTCTCATACTAGACTTGATCATATACTCTTCAGGAAAAAAAAGTGTGGAGGTCCTCTATACAGCTTCCTGTGATTAAGCAAATGAACTTATAACTTTTAGTTTGAAATTTTGAAGTTTAACATTAGAAAGTATCTGTTTAATTATTTCTAAATATAAATTATATTAAATATGTACTGATATTAATTGACTCTACTAATGTATACTAATAGATAAGCATAATAGAATTAATCTAATGTACTCTTATAGATAAGCATAACAGAAATAATCACTACCCTATGTAATCATACTAAACTTATTAATACTTATTGGAATAAAATAGGGGCTAAATTAATCTTTTGACTCAAGGATGGGAGCACAAAATAAGACTTGCTCACCTTGCTCATCTCCAAAGAA
Organism: Macrotis lagotis; assembly: GCF_037893015.1. Taxonomy (NCBI): domain Eukaryota; kingdom Metazoa; phylum Chordata; class Mammalia; order Peramelemorphia; family Peramelidae; genus Macrotis; species Macrotis lagotis. The sequence goes on along the minus strand of NC_133658.1, from coordinate 358,674,361 downwards.
GAAGTTCTCTTGGCCAGAAGTGCACTAAAATGTGTTGATATAGAAACCAACTTGGGTCTTGCTGGTTCCCTGGCAGTTTTATAAATAGAAGTGTGAAAAGGAAGATGGCATTGAATGAGTCCATAGGATGCTGTCAACAATTTGAAGTTACCTACTCATGTCCTTGTTCCCTAGTACTACCACTGATCACGGCTTATTCCCATCATTTACTTCCTTTACTCTTCTCATGCATTGCTGAACTAAGTTGGAGAAAATCACAAAACTATGCTGCCTAGATCCACTACAAATATATGTTACTTAAACTCAACTAGGCCCCCACTGTAGCAAGGCATTTCTTTTGCTCCCCCTAAATAATTCATTAGGGGGAAGCTAAGCTAGGCTGTGAATAGAACACTGGTCCTGGAGTCAGTAGGACCTGAGTTCAAATTCAACCTCAGACACTAACTGTGTGACCTTGGGCAAATCCCTTAACCCTATTGCCTTGCAAAAATGAAAAAAAAAATAGGTACAGTATCTAAATAATTCATTATCCCACTCTTCAGAGAGGCTCTTCTAAACTTTCTCATATCTCCACAAATCTCTCAAAGCACTACTTTCCCCTACTTTCTTAGCTGAGGACAAAAAATTAGATAGATAGATAGATAGATAGATAGATAGATAGATAGATAGATAGATATACACATATAAGCCATTTATTGAAAACTCCTTCTTCTCTCTTCCTCACCTTACTTCACTCAGTTGCTTTCCCCTACAATTTCTTTCTTCAATCTTGTTTCACAAGACCTGTCTCCTGGTCAAGACAAAACTTTGATCTCAATTCACCCATTCTTCTCTGGCAGATTGCCTAACTCCCTAATTTTCAATCTATTTCTATCTACTCTCTAATTTCCTACTGTCCACAAGCAGGCCCATGTCTCTACATCCTCACAAAAAAAATCTTCCTTTGATCTCTCCTTCCACAGTACCTGTCATCCTTTATCTTTCCACTCTTACTGCCTAAACTTTACAAGGTTAACTTTCAATATTTCCTTTCTCTCACTCTCTTCTTAACACTGTATTCTGACTTCTGATCTCATCATTCAACTGATCTGCTCCCTTCAAAGTTATGTGACCTCCTAATTGCCAAATCAAATGGTCTTTTCTCAAGCCTCATTATTCTTGACTTCCCTGCAGCTTTTCGCACTGTTAGTCATCTGTAATACTTTTTCCTCTCTGAGCTTTCAAATAGTTCTCTGTCCCAGCTCTAGTTCTATCTGTCTGTCAGCTACTTTTCAGTCTCCTTTGCTGGATCTTCCTCTACTAACCCTGGATATCTCCTAAGACTCTGTCCTAGATCCTTTTCTCCCTCTAGGCTCTTTCTTTCTTTTGGAAGCAGAGTTAAGTGGCTTGTCCAAGGGTCACACAACTAGTAGGAGTTTGAAGTAGGATTTAAACTCAGATCCTCCTTATTCCAGAGTAAATGCTCTACACACCACATCACCTGTGGCTCTTTTCTCTAGGATCCTTGACTTGGTGATCCCATTAGCTCTTATAGATTCAATCTTCTCCATGCTAATGATTCCAGATCAATTTTTTTTTTCCTGATCCATTTATCAAGGTCAAAAGTCTGTCCTGAGCTCCAGTTATTGTCTTTTGGATATCTTGAACTGGATGTCCTGTAACCCATATCAATTCAATATGCCAAAACAGAACTCTATATATTTCCCCAAACCATTCTCTCTTCTCAACTTTCATATTACTTTGAAGGGTACTAGTATCCCAAATTGAAATCTCAGTGTCAACTCTTTATTTGCATTTACCCCCTACATCCAACCAGTTGTCAAATATTGCATATCTATTTCCACATCAAGCTTGCATATGATGTATTTTTCTCTACGAACACTAGGAGAAGCCCTCATCATTTCATTCTAGGACTACTAAAATATCTTCTGGTGGGTCTCCCTTCTCAAGTCTCTTCCCATACCAGTTCATCTTTCACTCAATTGCCAAATTGATCTTCCTAGAATGTAGATCTGATGAGGCCCTACTTAATAAACACCAGTCACTCCCTATTATTTTGAAAACCAGATGTAAGGGGGTAGCTGGGAGGCGCAGTAGACAGAGCACCAGCCCTGGACTCAGGAGGACCTAAGTTCAAATCCAGCCTCAGACACTTAATAATTACCTAGCAAATCACCTAACTCCATTGCCTTGCAAAAACCAAAAAGGAAAAAAAAAGAAAAAAGAAAACCAAATATAAAATCCTCAATTTGGGCCTCTTTCTTTCCTATCATTCCATTTATACACTCAACAGTCCAGCAATATTGTCTTTTTGCTGTTCCTTAAACTCATACTCCATCTCCTTACTCCCTAGCTTTGTATTGCCTGTCCCCTATGTCTGGAATGTTTTCTCTTCTCACCTATACCTCCTGAATTCTTAATAATAATAATAATAATAATAATAATAATAATAATAATAATAATAATAATGTTTGTCCTTCATTCTTGAAGAAGTCCATGACATCAGGGAGGTGATTCCATGACAAGCACATGAATTGAATTTGAGTGAGAGGGTATTGTACAAAGTCACCTCCAGAGCCTTTTTTCCTCCAGAGCCATCTGGATCCAGTGGCCAGATAGGAACAGGACATCTAGATGTGAGGCAATCAGGATTAAGTGACAGTGTCTGAGGCCAATGCCCCTGACTCCAAGGCCAGTGCTCTATCCACTGAGCCACCTAGCTACCCTTGACCTCTCTTTAGACTCAACCCAAATCCCACCTTCTACAAAGTGCTTTTTGGGGTTTTCTATTTCTCTAGACTAGTGTTTTACTTCTGACATTACACTTCATCTATTTTGTTTATATCTTGTATGCATATAATAGTGTGCATGTTGTTCACCCCCATGAAACTCTGAGATCCTTGAGAGAAGGGATTATGTTTTGTCTTTCTTTATATGATCAGCACTCAGCAAAGTGTCTGGCATATAGTAGATTCTTAAAAAATGCTTATTTTTAATGATGATGATAGCATTTTTATTTAACCTATTTTTATTTATTTTTCCAACTATAAGCAATGGTAGTTTTCAACAATCATTTTTTGCTAGATTTGGCATTTTGCATTTTTCTCTTTACTGTCCCTCCCCCTGACAGAAAGCAATCTAATATAGGCTATACATATATAACCATGCTAAACATTGATCCATATTAATCATGTTGTGAAAGAAGAGTCAAATCGAAACAGAAAAAAAACATACTTAAGACAACTTTTAAATAAAATTGAAGATAGTAAGCTTGTTTAACTTTTTAAACACTGTCATCATTTCTCAATGTCCCAAGTATTCCCAATAAAATCTCCTCTTAGAATAAAGAAGTTTTGGGGTGGCTAGGTGGTACAGTGGATAGAGAATCAGCCCTGGAGTCAGGAGTACCTGAGTTCAAGTCCAATCTCAGACACTTAGTAATTACCTAGCTGTGTGGCCTTGGGCAAGTCACTTAACCCCATTTGCCTTGCAAAAAAAAGAAATCTAAAAAAAAGAAAGAAAGAATAAAGAAGTTTTGTTAAACTAAACAAATTAATGACTAAGGATGCCTCTCTCTAAACTTATAGTGTAGCATCTTTCTATAAGAAACTGTAGATCAGTTTGACTCTCCAACTTCTAGAATCAAGATTAATTACTACATTGATCAGAGTTCTGATGTCTTTCAACATTATATACCTTTACAATATTATGATCTGTATATAAATTATTCTTTTAAATCTGTATACTGCATCAGGGGAAGCTAGGTGGCGCAGCAGATAGCGCACTGGACTTGGAGTAAGGATGACTGGAGTTTGAATCCAGCCTCAGACACTTGACACTAGCTAGCTTAGTTATGTGACCCAGGGCAAGTCTCTTAACCCTAATTTCCTTGTATCCAGGACCATCTCCAATCTTCCTGATTCGTATCTGACCACTGAACCCAGAGGACTCCAAGGAGAAAGTAAGTCTGATGTTTTAGCACAGCAGCCCCTCACTCAAATCCAATTCATGTGCTTATCACCTACCTGATGTCATAGTCTTCAAGAATGAAGGACAAACATCATCATCATCATATAAATTGTTCCAAGTTTCTTTAAATCTTTTATAAAATTTCCAGTGGTACAATGATGTTCTATTATAATCACAAAGCTCACTTTGGCCAGTCATTCCCTATTTATATTATCCCATCTTTGAAACTTTTTCTTCTGTTTTTCTTTTTAACTTACTTGGGGTAGTGGCATCACTGGATTAAAGTATACATACAGCTTAGTGATTTTTCTAGTATACTTCCAAAGAACAATTGAATAAATCATAGTTCTACCAGCAGAGCATTAGTATGCCTATTTTCCCATATCCCCTCTAACATTTACCATTTTTTTTGTTTTTCTCATTTTTGTTGGATCTTATAACATGAATCTTTCACTTACCACCAAGCAAAAATAAAGAGAAATGGAATAAGAAGCAAAAACTTTGTCTTTGAATTTTAGTTTCAACATTCCTGTCTGACCTTGGGCAAGTCACATCCCCCCCTGAGACCTGGCTTCCTCATCTAAAATATGCACTCTCATAATAATTTGGAATACCTACTCCCTAGGCTTGTGGTGAAGAAAGTGCTTTTATAAACTTTAAAGTGCTATAGAAATGAGAGCTCTTGGAAGTAGGTGGGGGTACAGAAGAAAGAACTAGGCTTGAAGAATATCTGAGTTTGAACACAGATAGCTCTCCATCATTGAGAATAATTAATCTTATGAAATGGTCTCATTATTCAAATTCCTACTGTGTGTATTTGGGGGAACTAAGTGGTACAGCAGATAGAGTACTGGGCCTACAGTCAGGGAGAGGAGTTCAAACCCAACTTCAGACATTTACCTAGGCAAGTCACTTAACTTCCGTTTATCAGTGCCTGTTACAGATTAAGTACTATATAAATATTGTCTATGATTATTATTATTACTATATATCCATTGGGTTGGAACAATGACTATATTTTATAAACATACATATATATTAATAATTTTGAATAGTATGACTTTTTTATAATAGGGCTACTTCATAGAGTTTGTTATTCTCACTCATTGAGACCTGGCTGTACAATCCTGCTTTGCGTGACTCCCTAGCTGTGCAAACAAGTTACAGACCTTCTTTAACTTCAGTTTCCTCTTCTGTAAAATGAGGATAATGGCCCCTGCCCTGCCTGCATGGATTGTTGGGAGGAAGACACAGTACATGTATAAATAGTTCATCTTATCTGCCTCACAGGGTTTTTGTGTGAATTCTTATTGAGAGTAATCTTTACTAAGGGAACATACTCAGTCTTAGATCAGTAAGAAATTCAACTTATGTCTTCACCTGGGAACCATTATCCTTTCCTTGGCCTCCAGCTCACCAGCATCTGTGCAGCAGAGGTGAAGCAGCCACCACCCCCCACCTACTCCCTAGTCCAAATATCAGCCTGGTACAAACGTTAGTCTTCCAAAAGTCCTTATGAATGTCAGTCCCCTGTTTACATAACAGGGATCATATACCTTTAAGTCATTTCCTTTTACTAGTTGTCATATGGCATTTCTGTGTCTCATATTCATTGTGCTGAAGGTGCATTTGCTCTAGGCAGATGGTAGGCAGTCTGGGAGGCTTGCCACCCATCGTGATTAGTGACACTTTGCAAGTAAAATAATCCACTGGTTTGGGAAGGAGGCAGCAGGCAGCCCAAAGCTGTTTTCTTGTTTCTCCCTGAGCACAGCTTAGGGATGAGACCTGCCACCTCAGCTTGGCAATATTGCTTGGAACCTAGTGCCATTGGGGACCCATGTCTCCCAGTCCCAGCTGGATATAGGCTTCCTTTTTAAGAAGGTTCCTGTCCCCTGTCCTGAGCAAGACCAAGATAATGTCAATGATGATGATGATTATGGTAAAGATGAAGTTTCACATTTCAAAAGTGCTTTGTAATTTAACAAGAACCTTAAAAAATGACTAGAAGAAGCTATTATTGTGTGGCCTTGGTAAGCCACTTAACCCCATTGCCTTGCAAAAAAAAAAAAACCTAATAAAAAGCTATTATTAGTCCCATTTTACAGGTGAGGGAGTTGAGGCCCAGAAAGGTGACTTGCCTAGGATTAGATATCTCCAATGAGATTTTTCTTTTTATGTGTCTCAGGGAATCTGTTACTGCTTCCTTTTTCTCCATCAGTGGCAGAGAGGTCTGATTTGTAGACTTGAAGGAATTCAATTTGATAAGTGGAAAGAGCTCTGGACATCAGAAGACCTCTATTTGAATGTATATTCTTCCTGTGACTCTTAAAACCTCAGTTTCTTCATCTGTAATATAAATAACTTAAGCCCCATCCAGTTCTAGTTGGAATTCTATAATTTCCACATTCTTAAAGGAGTTATAGCTTTGATGACTTAGACTAAGTCCCATGAGGATCCTAGATCACAAGGCTAAGATCACAGGCTACATCCCTGATCAGCAGGACTCTTAGAAAAGACACTAGAAGCTGAATTGTTGAAACAAATTCTATGCATTTAAAACAGAATAGAAGTCATTTGATCTGTACCATATAAGGCAAAGCTTCTTAGACTGAACCCAATACAATTCTACTGACAATTCAATGATTTCCTGGCAAAGCTATTTTCATTAGCAAAATATGTGCACGAAAACGGTGCAGGAGGGTGGATTGAAACAAAGCCTGCCTTATTCTATGAACTCCCCTTAAGACAGAATCATAGGATATTAAAGTTGAAAGAAAGCTCAAAGACAATCTAATCCAACAACTTTATTTTACCATTAGGGAAACTCTGATTCAGAGAGGGGAAGAACTGATTTTCCCAAGGTCACAAAGAAAATTATTGTCAATATATGAATGTAATAGAATATTAATGTACTATAAGAAATGGTGGAAATGATGGATCCAGAGAAACCTGGGAAAATTCAGTGTAACTGATAGGGAATAAAGTGAACAGAACCTGGAGAACAATTTATTCAATAACTATGGCAATGTAAAAGTAAACAACTTTGAAAGACTTAGGAATTCTGGTCACTGAAGTGCCCAGTTATGACTTCAGAAGACAGAGGCTGAAGCAGGCCTCTCATTTCATGGCAGAGAGGTGATGGAACAGAAGAAATGGAATATACATTCTCAGATAGAACTGACAAATGTGTGAAATGATTTTCCTTGACTATATTTTATTACAAGTTAAGGCTTTTTTTGTGATGAGGGAGGGACAGATGTTGAGGGAGTTCCAAAGGGAGGTTGGTGATATAAATAAAATACCATTAATGAAACATTTTAAAAGTTCACTGAAGAAAGTGGAAGGAAATTCAGGGAACACAGATAAGTAGGGCACTGTTTTACTAATGTGTTAAATTTAATACCTTTCTTAAAAACATAACTATGTAATAGTTCACAGTTTCCTCTATTTTTGTTAGTTTTATATTAAACTGTTCATTTTAAAGATGTTTGACAAGTTCAAAATTTTTTAAAATTATGCAATCCTATGCAGTAAATTGTATAAGGGCTGTGGCTGTGGCTGTTTGTGTGTGTGTGTTTGTGTGTGTGTGTGTGTGTGTGTGTGTGTGTGTGTGTGTGTGTGTATGTGTCTCAATGAAAAAAAGAACACAAATTCAAAATTAGGGGACCTGGATTCAAAACTTGGAAGTGGGACTAGGTAATCTTAGGTGTTATCTTCCAATTTTACATTTTTTGATTCCCTGGGGTTTTTTTAAGTTTTATTTTATATTACATTTATAGGAAGCCTTCACTCTGTAAGAAGTCTCTAGTTAAAAAAAAAAAACTAATAATATAATGACCCACATCTGAAAGTACTTGCAACATTTCATATCTGTACCTATTTTTTCAAATTAACAGAAATCTGTTTTTCTCCCTTCCACTTCCCACCCATTAAATATAAAAATAAATTTAAATTCCTTATAATGTGTAAACTCAAGTAAAACAAATAGCCTTTAATAACTGTATACAAAAACATATATCTTATTGAGTACCCTAAATCCATCACATTCCTGCCATGGACAAATGCTTCATCACCAAATCTCTGGAATCACAAATGATCACTGTTAAGTGTTTTTATCTTCATGACACAAATGAAAAAAACTGAGGCTATGTGAAGTCAGTCTCTCACCTAGGTAGTAGTTAGTGAAGACAAAATGAGAACTTAAATTGTCTATCTATTTCTCTTATCATCTAAGCAGGATAATGATTCTCAGATGTGAATAAAAATGGGCAATAGGCAGCTGAAACTCAAACAAAAATGAGGACATGGTGAAATAGATATGAGGAGCACTCAAGTTCAGATCATCTAACCTGAAGGAACCTGATTTTAGAGTCCTGAGAGGACCCATAGGTTGGATTTCTGAAGTTTTATCAGTGATCTTTGAAGGATCATGAAGAACAGGAGAATTCTTCAATGATACATCCAGTGCTTAGAATAGACTGACACATAGGTAGACACTTAATAAATGTCTATTGATTGATTTTTTTATATGGGCAATGTAGATATTTGCTTTGCCTTTCTGTATATATTTGTCACAGGAATTTTGTGTTTCTTTAAATTTAGTAGAGCAAAGAGGTGGGGGCAGGGGCAGAGCTAGTGAGAGGGTTACCAAAATGAAAAAAGAAGAAAATAAATTCTCAAAAATCAACAGTGTTTCTATATAATAATAATAATAACAACAACAAAACACAAGAAGCACTAATAGAAAGGGAAATCCTATTCCAAACAACCACAAAAAAGCACAAACTATCTTGGGATCAACCTTCCAAAGTATATAACAGACTTACACAGATTCAGTGACAAAATACTCTTTAAAGAACTAAAGAACAACTTCAATAGCTGGAGAAATAGTCAGTACTCATGGCTAGACTGTGTTAAGATGATAAAAATGACAATATTATCAAAATTAACTTATATTTTTAATGCTGTACCAAACACATATCCAAGACAATACTTTACAATGCTTGATAAAATAATAACAAAATTAATTTGGAAATATAAAAAGAACTAGGATATCAAGGGAAGAGGTGAAAAGAAGTAAGAACAAAAGGATTAGCACTTCCAGACTTCGAACTATTATTATAAAACACCAATCATTATAAAAAAAGACCTGATATTGGTTAAAGACTACAGAGGTAGATCAATGAAACAGATTAGCCCAGGGAGATTCAGAAACAATAGAACTCAATAGCCCAATGCCTGATAAAGTGGACATGTCACCTAAAGGGGAAAAAAACTATCTATTAGATAAAAACTGCTAAGGAAACTGAAAAGTAGTCAAGCAGAAATTGGGCTTAGACCAAAATCTTATACCACATTCTAAATGCATTCTATAAACAAATTCTAAATACTGTCCAAGTGGCTATATGACCTTAATATAAAAAGTATACTATTAAAAAAAAAAGAAAAACAGGTTATGTTATTTACCTCTTATAGTTAGGAATAAGAGATGTATTATTCTGAACCAAACAAGAGATAGAAATAATTACTTTGATTATTTGAAAGCTTCTGCACAGATAACAATAATGCATCTTGGATAAAAAAGGAAGTGGTTGAATAGGGAAAAAAACTTTGAATCAAACTTTTCTATTGCAATATCCAAAATAAATGATTAATAAAAATATATAACACTAATTCCCCAATAGATAAATAGGAACCATTCTCAAAATAAAACCTAAAAAATTAAAACCACCTAAAAAATTCCAAATCACTAATAATAAGAGAAATGCAAATTAAAACACCCTGATGTTTAACCTTAAAGTAGCAAAAGTGACAAAAACTGGTAACAATTTTGGAGGGGGTGTGAGAAGACAGGCACCCTTAATACATTGTTGGTGGAACTGTGAATTGGTACAACTATTTTGGGAAGCAATTTGTAATGATGCAAATAAAATGATTAAAATGACTATACCCTTGGAACTAGAGACTCCATTACTAGATTTATACTCTAACCAAGTCATTGATAAGAAAAAAGTTCTCATATAATCCAAAATATTTATAGCAACATTTTTTTGGTGATCATTGAGCATTGGAAACAAAATAAATGTCCAACCATTGAGGAATGGCTAAACAAATTGTGGTTTCTGAATATACTATTGTGCTATAAGAAATTATTTGAGTGGTGAATACAAAGTGACATAGGAATATTTATATAAACTGAGGCAGTGAAGTAAGCAGAGCTAAGAAAACAGCATACCCAATAACTACAACAATGTGAATAGCAAGAACGTAGAGAAATTAATATGACAAAATTATAGAGATCTGAATTTTGGGAACCATTTGACAAACTATAAAGTTAATTGACAAATTGAAGTCAACTTGGAGAGATATCTCTAGTGGAACATCCTAAAAAACTGTCCTTGGCCCTTTGCTAATCCATTTTTATCAGGGACCTGGATAAAAGTAAAAATGGCATAGCTACTTCCTCTCTAGTCACTTTCTCCATGATCTTAATTTCTATATCTGAGACCATGTCCATCTCTTCTACAATCTTGTTTCTGAATGGGATGTATAAATTTAGATCAGGATGGCTCCACTCACCATCCCAGAAACTTTCCAGACCAAACTTACCACAATTCCCGATATGAATTGTCTTCTCATTAGAATATAAATTCCTTGAGAGAAAAGGTTATCTTTACTTCTGTATTTGTATCTCTGGAAAGAAATAGTGCTTTATATAACAAGTGCTTGATAATTTTTTCATGTAGCAATGATTATTAATGCCACAAACCTAGAAAAGATAGCTAACACACTGGTTAATAATATCAGGATCCAAAAAAAAATCTCAATAGTCTAGAAATAGTCTAGAAAGATTGGTTAAATAATTTGAAATTTAATAGCTCAGCATACCTAGATCAAATAAATTAACCATACATGTTCAAGATGGAGAAGTTATGACTAGAGAAAAAAAACTATTTGTGTGAAAAGGACCTGACAGCTTAGTAGACCAAAAATAAATTATGTTCTGCTTTCTCCATGTTCTCCTCCTACCTATCTGACCATTCCTTCTTGGTTTCTTTTGCTAGATCTTCGTCTAGGTCATGCCCAGTAACTGTGGATGTCTCCCAAGGTTCTATATCCTGAACCTTTTTCTTTTCTCCCTCTCTACTATCTCCCTTGGTGATTTCATCAGCTTCCATTGATTCTATGATTGTTCTTCTATGTAGATAATTCCCAGATATACCTGACCCTGATCCTAACCCATCTCCTTCTTTCCAATTGGCTCTTGTATAACCTATAGGCATCTCAAACTTGACAGAAATTATCTTTTCCCTGCCCTCCCCTTCCCAATTGTCTCTTTTTTGACCATCCCCCTCACAGTCAAAGGTGACTGTCCCTGTCACCCAGGCTTGGACCCACACTGTCATCCTCAACTCTTTTTTGTTTCACATTCACTCCATCTATGTAATCGGTTGCCAAGCACTGACATTTCTGCTTTCACAAGTATGTCTCCCTCCTATCTACTTAGACAATCACCACCTTGGGAAGGCTCTCACCTCAGATATAGACCATGACAACAGCCTTCTGGGTGGTCTTCCTACCTCATATCTCTCGATGTTAGTCCATCTTCCACACAGAGCCTAGATGATTTTCCTAAAGTGTGGTTCAAGCTTTTATAAGCTCTAAGATCAATTATCTTTTAAAACCCTACACAACTTGACCCCTTCCTATCTTTCCAAACTTTTTACACTTTACTCCTTTCTGCACACTCTATAACAGGGTTATGGGGGAATGGGGATGTGGGGTGACAGTGGACTTCTTACAGTTTCTCTCTCAACTCCCTAACCTTTTCAGGGACTCGAACTTGACTTCCTCTCCTCCACTTCCTGAATTCCTTCTCAGTTTAAAACCAACAAGAGGTCTGCCTAGTTCCAACTGATCCTCTGAAGTCTCTCTCTCTGAGACTAACTCTTTTTTTTTTACTGTGGCACCTAGGTTTTAACTCTTCTTAACAAAGTATTTATCAATAGGTAGTTATTTCTTAAGGGTAAGAATCATATTTTTACCTTTTTTGGATCCCCCCCTGCTAGACCCTTCCTAATCAACTCCTTAACAAAGCTAGCTAGATTGTTGATTATGACTTGTCAGCCTAAAACACATTGGCAACCACAGAGGACAATCCTATTTAATTCAATTCAATATTTGTTTTAAAAAAAATTTTGCCCTACAGATCTAAAATTATATTATGAAGCATCAGTCATCAAAACTGTCTGGCTAAGAAATAGAATGGTGGATCAGTGGAATAGAATAGGTGAAATAGCAGGAAATGATTATAGTAATCTGCTGTTTGATAAACCCAAAGAGTCCAACTTTGAGATAAAAACTCTTTCTTAGATAAAAACTGTTGAGAAAATTGGAAGTCAGTATGGCAGAAACTTGGATTAGACCAACATCTCACACCCTATACCAAGATAAGATCAAAATGGACACAGGATTTAGACATAAAAAATAATATTATAAGCAAACTAGGAGATCAAGGATCTCTGTCAGATCTATGGAAAAAGAAACAGTTTATGACCAAGGAAAATATAGAGAACATCATTTTTTTAAGGTTTTTTTTTTTGCAAGGCAATGGGGTTAAGTGGCTTGCCCAAGGCCACACAGCTAGATAATTATTAAGTGTCTGAGGTCGGATTTGAACTCAGGTACTCCTGATTCCAGGGCCCATGCTCTATCCATTGTGCCACCTAAAATATATAGAGAATTGTGTCAAATTTAAAAAAAAATAAGTCATTCCACAATTGACAAATGATCAAAGGATATGCAAAGGTAATTTACAGATGGGGAAATCAAAGTGATCCAATTTCATATGAAAAATTGCTCTAAATCACTAATTATTAGAGAAATGCAAATTAAAACATCTCTGAAGCACTACCTCATACTTCTCAGACTGGCCAATATGACCAGAAAGTACAATGATCAATGTTAGAAGGGATGTGGGAAATCTGGGACACTAGTACATTGTTGGTGAACCTGTGAACTCATCCAATCTTTCTGGAGAGTAATTTGGAGTTACGCCCAAAGGGCAACAGAAATGTGCATACCCTTTGATCCAGCAATACCACTACTGGGTCTATACCCTGAAGAGATCTTGAAAAAGGATAAAAACATCACTTGTACAAAAATATTCTCTAGCAGCCCTGTTTGTGGTGGCAAAGAATTGAAAATTGAAGGGATGTCCATCAATTGGGGAATGGTTCAATAAACTGTGGTATATGTAGGTGATGGACCACTATTATTCTATTAGAAGCCAGGAGGGATGGGAATTCAGGGAAGCCTGGAAGGATTTGCATGAACTGATGCTGAGTGAGATGAGCAGAACCAGAAGAACATTGTACACCCTAATAGCAACATAGGGGTGATTAAAATCAACCTTAATGAACTTGCTCATTCCATCAGTGCAACAGTCAGGAACAATTCTGGCATATCTGTGATAGAGAATACCATCTATATCCAGAGAAAGAACTATGGAGTTTGAACAAAGACCAAATTACCTTTAATTTTAAAAAACCTGTTATCTTAGTATATGTTTGCTATGTCTTATCTTTATTTTACCATGAAAACAATGAAAAGACTAATGCTTCTGTGGGGGGTAGAGGAAGGGAAGTGAGATTAGGGGGAAAATTGTAAAATTAAAAATAAACAAACAAATAAATAATAAATAACTTAATTTTTTTTACTCCAATTTTAATGAACATGAAAAATGACCAGGTAAGGGGTGGCCAGGTGGCGTAGTGGATAAAGCACCGGCCCTGGAGTCAGGAGTACCTGGGGTCAAATCCGGTCTCAGACACTTAATAATTACCTAGCTGTGTGGCCTTGGGCAAGCCACTTAACCCCATCTGCCTTGCAAAAAAAAAAAAAGAAATAATAAAAAATAACATATACAGAACAAATCTATCTTTTCTTCACCACAACAAGCTGCCTCTCATTGTTGTTCAACTGGTGCTTGACATCAATATTTTTTCTCCAGATAGATTTATAACATATATTGTACATGACTTTTTTTTTTTGCAAGGCAATGGGGTTAAGTGACTAGCTCAATGCCAGACAGTAGGTAATTAAGGGTCGGAGGCCGGATTTGAACTCAGGTAACTCCTGACTCCAGGGCCGGTGCTCAATCCACTGTGCCACCTAGCCACCCCAGACAGTGATTTTTGAAAGCTATTTTCAAAGGTTTTTTTTGTTTTTGTTTTTAGGTTTTGCAAGGCAGATGGGGTTAAGTGGCTTGCCCAAGGCCACACAGCTAGGTAATTATTAAGTGTCTGAGACCGGATTTGACCCCAGGTACTCCTGACTCCAGGGCCGGTGCTTTATCCACTACGCCACCTAGCGGCCTTATTTTCAAATTTTAAAACAGTGAATAGAAAAATCCTAACAATATTGGTACTAAGGTTATAGTGGGTATGCAGAAAAGTGTGATACTTAGTAAAGAACAATGTTACATTAGATCACCAGACAGAATGCTCTAGGAAAATATGAGGAAGGGAGAAATTACTTTTAGCTTAGAGTGGGGAGACAAAGAAAGGAAGATACCAAGGGAAGATTCCATGGAGAAGGCTGTACCTGAGCATGACTTTAAAAAAGAAAAAGAAGACACTTGAACCCCATCCCTTTGAAGAGGTGGGAGTTCCATAGGTGTGCATTGCATATATTTTCAGAAATGTTTTTTTTTTGTTTTGTTTTTCAGGGTTTTTTTTAATTATTTATTTAAGGCAATGGGGTTGAGTGACTTGCCCAACAAAAATGTGCCTACCCGTTGACCCAGCAATACCACTACTGGGTCTATACACTGAAGAGATTATGTAAAAGGGTAAAAAACACCTCTTATACAAAAATATTTATAGCAGCCCTGTTTGTGGTGGCAAAAAATTAGAAATTAAGTGAATGTCCTTCAATTGGGGAATGGCTTAACAAACTGTGGTATATGTATGTCATGGAACACTATTGTTCTATTAGAAACCAGGAGGGATGGGAATTCAGGGAAGCCTGAAAGGATTTGCATGAACTGATGCTGAGTGAGATGAGCAGAACCAGAAAAACATTATACACCCCAAAAGCGACATGGGGGTGATGATCAACCTTGATGGACTTGCTTATCACTTCAGTGCAACCACCAAGGACAATTTTGGGCTATCTGCAGTGGAAAATACCATCTATATCCAGAGAAAGAAGTATAGAATTTGAATAAAGATCAAAGACTATTGCTATCAAATTAGAAAAAAAAGTTATATTATTATGTAATTTTATGATCTCATACTTTATTTTTCTTCCTTAAGGATATGATTCCTCTGTCATCACATTCAGGTTTTTTTTTTCCCAAGGCAATAGGGTTAAGTGGCTTGCCCAAGGCCACACAGCTAGGTAATTATTAAGTGTCTGAGGCTGGATTTGAACTCAGGTTACTCCTGACTCCAGGGCCCATGCTCTATCCACTGTGCAACCTAGCCACCCCCGCTGTCATCACATTCAACTGAGGTCAATGTATAAAATGGATTCAATGTAAAGACTAACAGAATACCTTCTGTGGGGGGAGGGGGAGGGAAGCAAGAATGGGGGGAAATTGTAAAACTCAAAATAAATAAAATCTTAAAAAAAATAAAATGCTTCAATTCTTGAATGATAAAAAAAGAGTGACTTGCCCAAGGTCACATAGCTAGGCAATTATTAAGTGTCTGAGGTCACATTTGAACTCAGGTCCTCCTGACTCCAGGGGTTGGTACTCTCTCCCCTGCATCACCTAGGTACCCCAGACATATTTTTTATGTATTGCTCAATTATTCTTGTTTTTCTCATTTTTATTTATAAAAACATACAATTTGTCATGGGAGATGGCTCTTTGGGAGGGAAAAAGAAGGAAAAGAGGGAATTTTACATCACTTGAAGAAGGTTGCAAACCTAGGTTGGTAATTGAGAGAACAATTTGAGTCCTTCTGGACTGACATATTACAATTCCTTATTTTCTGAATGATACCAAACTCCCCCCTGTGTCAGCAACCACAAGCTTGCACAGACATCCTGAGTCAGATGAGGGGAGGAAGTCTTTATGCTGTATGGAACTGTGACATAACTGATAAAATACAGATATCCTGAGTCAGGGAGCATCCTTCCTTTACTAATGGAACTGTGACTTGACTGACATAAGACAGACACTCTAAGCCAAAGGGCACTTCCTTAATGGAACTGTGACAAATTCCAGACATCCTAGGACAGCTTTATGGCACTGTGATGCCAGACTCCAAGAATGTCCAAAGGTGATTGGTTACCTTTGCCTTTACCACCCCCAACCTTGTGATCTTTGTCTTATTTCTTTAAATTCCCACCCCCCTACCTAATTCCTTTGGAGCCCAGTTTCTAACTGGAGCTCCCATGCATGCATGTATGACACCAGTTTGAGAGAAATAAAGCACACATACAACCTAATTCTATTTGTCTTTCTTAGACTGAACACTGAGATTGACAAAAGTAAAAAACCAATACATCAATAAGAACTTGTTTTTAAAAAATGTAATGAATTCAACTTGTAGCTATCATTGCTGTCCTTTCTGTCTGTGCTTCCTTCTGATCTTTAATTATTTTTAAAAGAGACACAATGGCCCTCTTTTTTTTTTAGTTTTTGCAAGGCAATGGGGTTAAGTGGCTTGCCCAAGGCCACACGACTAGTTAACTATTACATGTCTGAGGCTAGATTTGAACTCAGGTACTCCTGACTTCAGGGCCAGTGATCTATCCACTGCATCACCTAGCCACCCCAGCCCTCTTTTTTGCCATTCAAGCCTTTTTCCCCTTGCCCTCTCTGCCCCACTTACTGGAAAAGAAAAAAACAAAGTTCTCGTAAGAGAAGAAACAATTTTTTTCATAATCAGAGCTTTCCCAAAGTTTTTGAAGAAGACCAAGAAAGAGAGAATAGTCATGTTCCTTCTCTCTTCAAGTGGATGTTGAAGGATCTTTTTATCAGAAAAGGTGTGCAAGCAATTCTTCCGGAAGGACCAGCTGCTCTGAGTCCTTTCTAGCTCTAGGACTATGCATTTACCATGTCTTTCCCTTTTCTTAGTAAAATCTCTGGATCCTAATCTTTCTCAATGATTCATCACAGCTGTCCTCTAACCCCCCAACCAGGCAATTCCAAATGACTGAAGCACAGTACTCAGGGCTGCCAGGGTCTCTTTCCATCTGGTTTCCTGGGCTGATTATTACCCAAAGCCCTCAGGTCTGTTGAATCTTTAGGGAAGGAACACAGAAGCACTATTGTTGTTCTGCCCCTTATTTGTCTGTTCCCTTCCTTCAACTAACTTAACCCTTCCCTATGTGCAGCCTTTTTCCCTACAAGTAGAGTAGGATTGCTTGATATAATATATTTATATCCTTCCTGGACCTGACAGATTCTTGACCTCAAACTTTAGTTCCATGGTATCCCCCCTCCCCCAGGGTCTTGCTCAATTTGTCCTGACATATCCCCTGCCCCATCTAGCAAGCAAGCCACCCTAGTTGAAACAGTGAGACTGAAAGGTGGTAGCAGTTGCCAGATAAGTCAAACTACCACCATAATCTTCACTACCTCCCCTTTTATCCCAAAGGAGATAGTCAGGGACCTTGTGAATAGCAGTATTCTTTAAATATTCATCCTATTTCCAGTTCAGACCCTGAAGACACATCCTTTGATATGGAAAAAGGACCTGAGTTCAAATTGACTTCAGACACAATAATTGCCTAGGTGTGTGACCTGGGGCAAGTCACTTAACCCTATTGCCTTGCAAAATAAAACAATAAACAAGAACCCTAGGACCAGGGTCTTTACCTGATTACCTGAGCAGGTAATTAGACCTACTTGCTTCTAGTCTAACCCTCACAGCTGTCTCCCTGGATTGTGAAGATCTGGCCTGATCACCACTTCTGTGGATTCTGTAAAAATAACTATAGAAGACCTAGGAATCAAAGTTTTTATGGCTCAGGTCCTTGATACTATCCAATGGATCAGTCTCAGAAAATATACAATTTAATCCAAAGTAATGACAGTAAAGAAGAGGCATCATCACCCACCTGCCCTCTATGGACCTTTCTATCAGACAGGTCAATATCTTGCTACTGGACCTATATGAGTGAAGGGGAGAATGAAGTTGGTGACTTCGCACAATCTTTCCTCACATAAAAATTCAATTCATGTGCATGCCATTAGCATCACCTCCCTGATGTTATAGTCCTCAAGAAATAAAGATGAACAACAACAAAAATTAGAATAAGCATCTTGGGAGCTGTGACTGTCTTCTCTGTTTATATTTTCAGTAAGTTAGTTTTGCATATCTTAAAAGTGCTTAATATAGACTTTTCTTTTCCAGGCCTTTCTTTGCTACCTTTGTTTTACCTTCTGCATATGTTTAGCCCTTTGATGTCAGTATAAGAATCCTTAGCTCTAAGTGTCAGCAGCCTTTTCCCTATTACTCTCCAATCAAAGAATCATAGAAATCTCAGAACTGTAAGGACCTCATCCATTCAAACTCTAAGTAATCCCCTCCAAAAAACAACCCTAACAAATAGACAACCAGCCACTACTTGAAGCTCTTCAGTAATGGAGAGCTCACTATTAACCAAAGAAGTTCACACTGCACTTTGGAACCACAGTGATTATTAGTTAACTATCCTTCGATGTTCCTAGGAATTCTAGAGTCATCTAGGCCAACTTACCCTCCACTCTTTAAAGCAGGTAGTAACTGCCTTCTCTTATATTTAACATGTTTTCCCTTTATCAATTCTTGAATTTTTAAAATGATTATTGTTTTTATTTTGAGTTCCAAATTCTCCTTCAGTCCTTTCCCCACTCATTGGGAAGGTAAGCAATATGGCATCAATTACTCATGTAAAAAAGTCATGTGAAGTATTTACATATTAGCCATATTGCTTTTTTAAAAAGGCAAAATAATGAAAAAAGTATACTGCAATCTGCTTCAGAGGTCATCAGTTCTCTTTCTGGAGTTGGATAGTATTTTTTAATCATGAGTCTCTTGGATCATTTATTAATTAGAGTAGCTAGGTCTTTGTTGAGATTATCTTTATAATACCGCTGTTACTGAATACAATGATATCTTGGTTCGGCTTACTTCATCAATTCATATATGTCTATACAGGTTTTTTTGAAACCATCCTGTTTGCCATTTCTTATAGCACAGTAGTACTTTATCACAGTCATATCACACCATTTGGTCAGCCATTCCCTGACTGATGGGCATCCCCTGGATTTCTAAATGTTTGTCACCACAAAAAGAGCTACAATAAATATTTTTGTACATTTAAGTCATTTTCCTTTTTCTAATCTCTTTGGGATACAAATCCAAGCAATGCTATCACCTTCTCTTAGGAAGGTGAGGGGCTGTCCCATTTTCAAATGTTTGAGAAAGAAAATTAAACTCTCTTAGGATGCCTTCCTAGGTTTAACCCTCGTGGCTACAGGGAAATCTGCAGGTTTTTCTCCTCCCCTCGAAGCCATTTCATTCCGAAGAAAGAGACCGGCAAGCAAAGAAAGTCCAGTCAAGGATAAGGTTGTTCAGGATGCGGGAGAGGCGATGGAGCGGTGGTCAAGGTCCCCGGCTCCTAAGAGATGCTCGGGTGACGTCCGAATAGGCGGTTCCCCCTTCACAGCCCAGGCTGGGCGGGGACGTGATGCCCAGGCAGGGGCCGGGCCTGCGGCGGAGAGGCGGGGCCGGCGCGCGGTCGGGCCAGTCCAGGGCTGGGGCCAGCTCGGGGAGGGGCGGGATCAGAATGGGCCTGGGCCAGTCCGGGGCTGGAGCCGGGGGGCGGGGCGGTACGGGGGTGGGGCAGTCCGGGGGGAGGTGGGGCCAGCAGGGGGGCGGGGCTGCGGCCTAACCGAGCTGGGTCCGGCTCGGCCTCCGCTGTCGGCGCTGCTCGGAGCCGCAGGGGCCGCGGCTGCAGCACGGGCCATGGTGGGCATCCCGGGAGCGGCCGCCTTCCAGTGTAAGCGGGGCTGGGGCTGGGAGCACGCGGCCCTAAGGCCGGCGGGAGGCGGCGGCGGCGTGTGTGTCCATCTGGGGCTCCGGGGTGGGGGCGGCGTTGCCAGCACGCTGGCTCCCGGGGCCCCGGCGGCCGGGGCTGGGCCGCAGGCGGGGGTGCCCGTCCCTGACCCGAGGGGGAGCGGGAAACGGAGCGGTGAACCGAGATCCAGAGAGGGGAGCGAGTTGCCCAAGGTCACCCAGCCGGAGCCTAAGGTAGAGGCCAGCCCGCACGCCCCGGCCTCCCCCAGGTGTCCCGAGGCCAGCCCAGGCGCCTCTCCGGGGCCCGCCTCCTTGGCTCCCGGGACCGAGTCCCGGAGCAAAGCGTTTCCCGCTACTTGCACACTGGGGTGCACTCGGGCGTCCAGGAGGCCCCGTGTGGGGGGCCGTGTTTCCAAGCGCGCACAGAGTGCTTGTCTTTGTGAAGGGCAGATACCCTCCCTTCCTCTGACGCCCCAGCCAGCCGGGGGACCCTTCCCGGGGAGACTTCAGAGGAAGATGGAAAACTCACCTTTTGACAGAGGCTTAGTGGAGCCCCGGACCCAAAACAGTTCAGGCAAAGTCCTGCTTCGCCCTCTCCTGACAGATGCTTGTTAACTCTGGCCTCCAGAGCCCCGTACCCTGCTGCCCAGCTCCCCGCTTTGTTCCGTGTCTAGCCTCTCTCTTAGAGAGACAAACCTTTTCCTAATCAACTCCTATTTACTCTTGGGCTGTTTCCAAAAAGTTGCAACCTGGCACCTGAGCTGACTGAGAAAGGGCAAGGTGGGGGAGGGAGCTCGGACAATGAAACCCGCTCAAGTGCTAACTTCCTACCTGAGCTTCTCCTGAGCCTGAGCCCTGGTTGACCTTCTCTAGACAGGACCACCCACAGAGTTGGGTTGCCTCTTGATTCTTTGCATGTGGTGGTGGTGGTGGTGGTGGTGGTGGTGGAAAAGGCTCCATATTGGGGAATAGGTGAATCAGGTTATTGAAAACCTACTGTGTACCAGCCCACTGCTACCCTAAGAAAAGTAAAAGAGCCTCAGTTCTCCTGGAATTCAAAGTCTAAAGGATAGATTTAAAGCTAATTCAGGGGCGGCTAGGTGGCGTAGTGGATAAAGCACCGGCCCTGGAGTCAGGAGTACCTGGGTTCAAATCCGACACTTAATAATTACCTAGCCGTGTGGCCTTGGGCAAGCCACTTAACCCTGTTTGCCTTGCAAAAAAACGTAAAAAAAGAAAAAGCTAATCCAACTCTCTCCTTTTACAGATAGTGAGACTGAGGTCCCGAGGAATTTCCTGAGCTCTTTCCCTGGTACAGAGCTAAGTTTAAATCTTTCCTTTGGTGGCTTATGTGACTTTGAAATAGCTTCCCTTCGAAGACTCAGTTTCCCCACCTGCAGAATGAGGGGTTGGATTTGATGAGCTTCTCAGGGTTCCTTTCAGTCTCTCCAAGTAATGAAACAGGATCTACTTTGAAGATACAGCTCCTCAGGCAGTTGGGGGAAGGGAATGAGCTCAAGTGAATGAATTCCGGAAGTTTCTTTGGGCTGAAAGGATAGGGCCAACCTAGGTGTTTGTTTATTTATTTGGGAGTGGAACTCTTCAAACAGGAATTTTGAATTGGAACATTTTGGATTTTTTTTTCCAAAAAAGACTTTTGAACATGCAGTTTCAAAGATGGAAGAAACCTTGGAATAATAATCACAGTCGTTAGTTTTGTTGAGAAGGGTTCTCTTTATAAATAAAAATCTGGAAGGAGTCTGAGAAAAAAAAAATTTAAGACCAGTACAGTAGCTTTCTTATATTTTGGTGCCTAAATAATCATTCAGAACATCTTGCAGGCAAAGAGTTTGACTTTTTGTCCATCAAAAGTTGTCCATTGATTTTGGGGGAAAGGAGGTCTCCTTTTTTATAGTTTCATCTGTGTGGGAATCTTTCTGTGTGGGCTTTGTCTCTTTAGAGGAAGATTGATTTCTACCACTGAGAAAGTTGCAGGAAGCAATGAGAAATTAAATGACTTGCCCTTGGTTCCTCAGCCAGAATCGATCCCAGGCAGAATTTGAACCCAGGTCTTCCTGACTACAAGGCCTATCCTTTCTTCACCAAAACATGCTGCCTCTCAGTTTTGCTCAACTTGTTGCTGTCAGACCTCAATGTTTTAACATCAGATAGATTTATAACATAAACTACACGTGACTTTTAAAGGCTATTTTCAGTTTTAAAACATTGGTAGATTCTCAACAAGCATTTATTAAGCATAAATCTCAGGGAAGTGAATAAATCATAGTCTCTGCCTTCAAGAAGTTTATCTTGAAACTAAGGCTATAATGAGTATGCAGAAAAGTTTGATACTTAGTAAAGAATAGGATTAGATTACAAAATCAGACAGAATGCTCTAGGAAAATCTGAGAAAGGAAGAAAATACTCTTAGCTAGGGTGGGGAGAAGAGGTGAGGAAAGGAAAGGAAGATGCCAGGGGAAAATTTCATGGAGAAGGCTGCACCTGAGCCTAGCTAGGAAGGAAAAGAAGTACATCAGAAGGCAGAGCTGTAGAAGGAAATATCTGTAGCTATAGATGTGTGAGTCTATCTGTTTATCCATATATAAACATATATTAATGTACTGAGGCAGGGAAGGGCAGACTGATGAGTTTCCAACTAGTCTAGTTGAACAGGAATATCATATAATGAATGAAAAGATTTAGAATAAAATGTGACTGAAAAGTTAACTAGAAAAAAACAGGTTGAATTTGTATTTTTAATGGCTAGGCCATGAGAGGCCACTGAAAATTTTTGAGCAGAATAAAAACATTATCAGATTTTCACATTAGGAAAATTATTTTGTCAGTTGTGTAGCAGACTGGAAACAAGAAGATCCTCAAGAAAGCTACTATAGTGATCCAGTCAAGAGATATTAAGTGAGTTTAAAAAAGAGGAAACCACATGAATTGTCGGGAGACCAAGGCTAAGTAACTCATAGGCTGTGAAGGGGTGAGAGAGAGAAGAGAGAGAGAGGGTTTTCTCAGCCCAGGTGACTGGGAGGATAGTACCACCAATTGAAATAGCAAAATTAGGAGAAGAGGAATGTGTAAGAAAAGATTATGAATTACAGAATGGAATGGAGGAGTATGAAAAGCCATGGACATTCAGGTGTAGATACAGCATGAGGTCTGTCAGGACTTGGAACATAATTAGAACATGAAGCTTAGAATATTACTGGTAAAAAAGACTTTTGGGGGCGGCTAGGTGGCACAATGGATAAAGCACCAGCCCTGGAGTCAGGAGTACCTGGGTTCAAATCTGGTCTCAGACACTTAATAATTACCTAGCTGTGTGGCCTTGGGCAAGCCACTTAACCCCATTTGCCTTGCAAAAACCTAAAAAAATAAAAAAAAATAAAAAATAAACTTTTGAACATGCAATTTCAAAGATGGAAGAAACTTTGGAATAATAATCAGTCATTTGTTCAGTCCTGTTCAACTCTTCATGACCTCATTTGAAGTTCTCTTGGCAAAGATAGTAAAGCTGTTTGCCATTTCCTTCCCCATCTCATTTAACAGAAGAGGAAACGGAGGCAAAACAGGTTAGGTAACTTGCCCAGGGTCACACAGCTAGTAAGTGTCTGAGGCCAGATGTGAACCCAAGAAGACAAATCTTTCTGACATCAGACCCAGCATTCTATTAGACTACCTAGCTTTCTCCATTAGCCTAGGATTTGGTAGTGACTCATAGGCTTGTGAGTATCTGAAAGGGCCAGTTGCCTTCAGTTATCACCTGGGGGGAGGATTAAAGGCAGTGAAGAAAAAGAAAATGTCAGAATGTCACTGGCACTGATGATGGCCCATTCTGGTGACATTGCTCTAATAATAATCAGAATTTATAAGGTGTTTTACCAATATTGTTCTGCTTTTCTTTATAATAATGGGAAGTAGGTACTCTTATTATACTCATTTCACCAAAAGAAAAACTGATGTAGACAGTAGTTAAGTGACTTGCCAAGGCACATACGTATTTAAGGTGCAAATAGAATATCAACTTTAAGAGAATTTAGAATGTATTTGTGGAACCTAGACTGATAAAAATGGAAAGTATCTTAGAATAGGGCAAATAAATAATCTGACCTGAGAGAGAGCTTTAAGGGCTATCCAGTGCAACTTCTTTATTTTGCAGATTGGCCTGGAGAGTGGTGCAGGGCCTTCCCACCTGTCCTCAGCATGTTAGCAGCAGAGCCAAGATTAGCAGCAGCTCTCGGGATTCCAAGTTGGGGAATACCCCTAGTCTGCCACCTCTCTGGACAGCAGAATGCATAAACCAGGTCACCTTCCAAGCAAATGGAAAAAGCATTTAGAAAGACAAATGAGGACACTAGGTACCCAAACTAGACCGGAGGAGCTCTACCCCCTCCTTAAAAAAAAAAAGATGGGAAGACCCAATTTAGTAATTTAGAAATAGCTCTCTGTAGCAGCACTTTCAGCCTTTTGGTAATGACTAATAACAGTTAACATTTAAAGGTTTGTGAAAACTTTACAGGATATCCCATGTGCCTAAGTGTGGTTTTAAACTTTAATAACTTAAACTTAAATAACTTAAAACTTTACTAAAGCTATGAGATACCCTTAAGAACATTGTTTAGTCCACTCTCATTCTTATTTTACTGATGAGGAAATTGAGGCTGAGAAAGTTTTAAGTGATGTCGATCATGGTCATCTAGTTGGTAAGTATATAGATTATCTAGAGCTGAAAGAAATAATTACCTAGCTGTGATTCTTTCCTAAGAGATTTAAACCCAAATCTTTCTGGTTCCAAATGTATTCTTCTATTCACTATACTCTGCTGTCTTCTATAAAAGTGGACATTGACTATTTTAAAGTTTATATGAGAAGGAGTGATGTGAAGGAATTCACTTACTCTTTCATGGCATATAGATTAGTCTCCTAAAAATTTTCATTATCCTAAATGAACCCAATAAAAATGGATTTTCATAGAAATGAAAGTGGAAATGTTGATATTCAATTATCCACAGGTCTTTTATCATAGAAACATAGCCAGAGACCTCAAAGAGATTTTGGATCTAGTCCAACTTTGGCATTTTATAGATCAATTAGTAAATAGTTACTAAATGCCTACTATTCTCCAGTCACTGCCCTAAACTTAACTGGGGATACAAAAAAAGACAAAAAACATCAAGTGGAACAAGAAAATTAGGAGGAGAGAAATGTTTAAGAAGATCATGAATTACAGTTTGGAAGGGAGGAGTATGAATTGCCCTGGCCTTTCTGATGTAGATACAGCATATTGACTGTCAGTTCTGAAAGCAATCTTGGAACATAAAGCTTAAAATATTACTGGTAAAAAGGACTTTAGAACATACAATTTCAATTATGAAGTTCTCAAAGAACTTAAAAACTAATGGAGGAGACCATATGCAAATCAATATGTACAAAGCAAATTTTTATATCTTTTCTTTCATAAACCAAGGATAAATAGGAAATAATGAACAGAAGGAAGGCATTGAAATTAAGAAGGGCCAGGAAAGCTTCCTGGATGGGGGTGGGAGGTGGGGGGGGGGGGGGTGGAATATTAGTTGGAACTTGGAACTTGGAAGCCAGGGAGGTCAGTCAGTAGTCAGAGTAGTCAAAGCTGGAGCAGGAGAACATTCCAGGGGACAGTCAGAGAGTGGCCCAATCCAGACCTGGAGTGTCTTGTTCATGGAACAGCCAAGAGTCAGTGTCATTGGAATAAAGAGTACCGATAAGAAAGCTGAGACCCAGAATGCAAAGCAATGAGTAGGGTCACAGGATTATTTATACCGATTATTTTTTTTTTAGGTTGTTGCAAAGCAGTGGGGTTAAGTGACTTGCCCAAGGCCACACAGCTAGGTAATTATTAAAGTGTCTGAGACCAGATTTGGACCCAGGTACTCCTGACTCCAGGGCAGGTGCTTTATTCACTGCGCCACCTAGCTGCCCCTACACCATATATCTTTAATGAAGGGGAAAGGAAGCATCTTCAATGACTTAAAATTCAATGAATACTTGTTCAATGCCACAAATAGTTAAGTCCTTAGTTACTATATCTGCAACATCCTCTTTGATACCTAAGATACAAAAGCTAAAATGAAATGACTCCTGTCCTCAAGGATTGTATATTTTCTTAGGATTTGTGCTCAGATCTAGGGGAGGGACAAAGATAACAATGACCTACCTGACTTCTCTTCCTAAGTAACTTAAGACTGTGCTTTCCCTCTGATGATTATCTACAGTTTACATAGTTGTTTAAATATTGTCTCTCCCCTTAGACTGAGCTCTTTAGTAGCAAGGAATGTCTTTTCCCCTCTTTTTGTGTCCTCAGTAGGTTTTATTAACTTACTGAAGTAATATTTGGGAATGGGTAACAGTCCAGTTTGTTGGGAATATGAAAAGGCTAGAGAGGTCTGTTTAGGTCTGAGCTAGATGGGAGGATGGATGAACTTAGAAGTGGATTAATATTTGACTCCCAAATTTTTTGAATCCTGGACTCCTTTGGCAGTCTGGTGAAGTGTATGAACTTTGACAGAATCATATTTTAAAATAATTGATAGACATGCCAGATTTCAATTAGAGGTTAGGGAAATAAAGATGTAAAATATTTCCCATCCCTGAAATTTCTACACTGACTCCTTGGTCCTGATTAAGAACCCCTGTCCTACAGAGTCATTGGAGCTTATTCAGTGATATAATCCTATTTCACTTTTAGGGAGGTCCCTTTGGTAGCTGTGTAAAGGATGTATTGGAGTGGGGAGAAACTTGAAGCAGGGAGACCAAATGAGAAAGTCATTTACAACACTAAGCTGAGGTGAGGAGATAGAGCTTGGGTGATGCCTGTGTAAAGAATTAACAAGATGAGGGATGGTATGAAAAAAGAAACAAGAATGGGCAACTGATTGAGTTGAAAATGTGGAGGTGAGGTTGCAAATGTACCATTTGCAGGATGACAGGAAGGATAGTCACCTCAGCTAAAATGGGAAGTTTGGAAAGAGGAAGATTTGGGGGAAAAGATAATGGAAAAATGAGATTAGTGATGTAGATTGCAATCCATTCAAATCTCCGAAGCCAGTGCCACTTACTGAGTCCCATTGAAAACCCAAAGTGGGAAGATGGGGAGGGTTTGACTCAGCCCCCAGTAGAGCACAGAACCAGTCAAGGATTTTTTTTTGGGGGGGGGAATATATATATATATATATATATATATATTGAGAGAGAGAGAGAGAGAGAGAGAGAGAGAGAGAGAGAGAGAGTGTGTTTGAACTACCCTGAGGAGACCCACCCTAGGGCCAAGGTGGAGAGTTTGGATGCCTCTCCAGGAAGGGGGTGGAATGCAGGAGTGTTAGGTGGTTGAGGATGAACAGGTGATGTGGTTGGATTATAGATGAGCCCATTATCCTACCCTTTTATTGACTGATCCCTCCTTGAGATCATGTCATGTCCCCTGCCTCCAGTTTAGACAACTCTGCTGTAAGATATGAGCAGCCTTTGGAAGTTTCTGTAGAGGGAAATGATTGGGGTCAGAATGGGGCATTAAGAAGGTTTTGGAGGCTGTGTGAAAACTGGGAAAGGAAAACCCAGGATCAAAAGGCAAAAGCAGACTGGGAGAACCAGAAAGGACCTTGGAGGCCATCTAGTTCAATTCCTTCATTTTACAGATGAGGAAACATTTACAGATGAGGTTAAACAATCTGTCAGATTCTTTGACCCTAGATGTTATGCTCTTTCCACTGAACTACACCCAGTCCTGCTGGGTTGGTGAGAAGCTGGGATTGAAGAGACCTAGAGGAGGATTGTGTCAATAGAATAGGCAGGATCATTTGAAGCTTCATTTATGACCAAGTCTTATTGAAATTTACCTTTCTGGGGTAGCTAGGTGGTGCAGTGGATAGAGCACCAGCCCTGGAGTCAGGAGTACCTGGGTTCAAATCTGGTCTCAGACACTTAATAATTACCTAGCTGTATGGCCTTGGGTAAGCCACTTAACCCCATTGCCTTGCAAAAAAAAAAAAAGAAAAAAAGAAATTTACATTTCCCCACTGCCCTGTTTCTGTATGTTCTGGGAATGCAGAATCATAATTGGACAAGGAGCAAATCATAATTGGGAAGACAGACGACAACACACACACACACACACACACACACACACACACACACAACACGTACGCCTTTGGAATTATTCATCTTCCCAGTGTCTGGCTATTTTTAGGGGAAATGAGGCTCCTTTGACCCACACTGTTTGCATGTAACGTATACTTCTCCAGGCAGCATGAATTCAGTGGCTCATTTTGGGCAGTAAAATATTCAGTGTTGCAGTGTCCAAGCCTGGATTTGGTGTTTGGTATATTTGTGATTATACTGGCCTTGCTTCAGAGACACTTAATCTCCTGGGCTTCTGCCCTTTAACTCAGCAGATTAGGGCTCTCCCTGCACTCAGAATGCCAAGGGCCTCCCGTCTTGGATTGAAGTCACACGTGGGGATGGTAGCTCTACTCTGGGTTCCATTATAGAAAAGTATACCCCACCCCACCCCTCCAGGTCAGCTGTCTTTCAAGTATGTGCCTTTTAACACAAGGAGGGCTAGCTGGTTGACGGAGTGGGTGGCTCCAAGCTTGGGGATCTCTGGTATCCTACTTAGTAGAAAAAGAATTGAAAGAGCATTGTCTCCCAGCTGGGGATCAGCCTTGGACACCATTACACATGATGATGATGATAATAAGGATTTTGTTTATACACAGGGTTTGACAGTTTATTCTTTTATGGGGGGGGAGAAACTGAGACAGGGGTGGAAGTGATTTTTTTCAAGGTTACCAGTAGGAGTGGCAGACCAAACCAGATCTCCTTCTGCCCTGATAAAGCTTTTCCCCACACATTGTTCCCCAGAGCATTTCTCATGGCTTCATTGAAATGGTCACAGCAGATCAAATTATCCTCTCCCTCTGTGTAAATTTGATGGATGATAGGATATTTCAGATGTGATAACCTCCAATGAGGTTACTCTTCAGAATATAAGAAAAAAGAAAAGGGTCCCTATTTGGCTTTAGTGTATATTTAAATAGCATTTTGTTTATTTAATAAAAAGGAAAAAAGGAAGGGCAGGTCTAGCTGAAAAGAGAGAGAAAGAAAGGAAAGAAGTTTGCAAATATCCAAGAGATAAGAAGCTGAGGCAGTACTCAGGAAGCAAATGGTCAGGGATTTTTAAGCTGAAGTCCTCTGGAGTCTGTAGATAGTTTTCAGGAAGTCCATGAGCTTAGATGGGGGAAAAATTACATCTCTATTTTCATTACAATTGGGTTCCTTTGTGATCCTAAATATTTAATTTTAGGTAGTTAAAAACATCCTAAGAAAGGGTCTGTAGGCTTCCTCCTTCCCTTCCCTTCCCCTCTCCTCTTCTCACTTCTCCTTTCTGAGTTTTTCTTTCCTTTTTCCTTTTCTTTCCTTTTTAAAATAAACAAAATGCCATCTAAATTTGGCATGTAGTGACCAAGAAAAGCAATCTTTTCTCAGTAGGGAAAATTACTTGGGAAACCCAATTAAGATTGGAATTTTGCTAGATAAATATAGAATCTAAGGTGTTAAGGGAGATGCCTAGGGAGGCAGAGCGGGTCAGCTCTTTTAGAGTTCTCTGGCTACAAGCCAGTCTCCCTTCCCAACCTTATCTTTTGTTTCCAGTCAGTCAACACTCCCTCTCCCCCTCATGCCAGAGTTCTGCTGTTGTACTTTGACCATCGTGTCTTTTGGACTATTCTGCCCCTCTTTGCCTTCCCAACTGATAATAATGTTTTGACAGCTCTTTAAATTTTACAAAGTGCTTTGATGTATATTATCTCATTTTATCCTCACCACAAGTCAGCAGGTAGGTTAATGAAAGATGATAGATGAGGAAACTGAGACTTCAGGTACTTTAAATAGTCCTTCATCTGTAAGTGAAGTCAAATGTAAGTTTAGAGCTGGAAAGAGCTTTAGTCTAAACTCTTCATTGTGCAGATGAAAAAACAGACA